>NW_021940553.1:4820818-4825818 GCF_001715985.3 Manacus vitellinus
CCTTTCCCTTTCCCTTTCCTTCCTGTTTCTTTGAGTTTTCTTTTCCTTTAATGACATTCAGGTCATCTATTTTTCCTCCATCTTTTGCACATCCAAAATGTAGAAAAACAAAACCTTGTTAATATTTTGTTCAAAATATGCAGCTTTAACTCTGCAAAGTGCAATATAAGCTTTCACTTGACAGAGTCAGATCACCAGTAAATTATACAGAAATAAAACCCTGGACCCTCTTTTGCAGTAATCAGTGGTCACACGGATTTTGACAAGCACAGCAGAATTGTAGCCATTGCTGAGGGGAAATTCTTAGTCTCGTCAATTCTTTTACTGTCTGGAAGAGAAAGAAAAACAAAGTAAAAACAGATCTAGAGCAGGAAAACTAGAGGGTGAGAAAAAGAGAACACATTGTAAAACATAGTTGCAGCACCCAAGAATGTTGTAATTCTTTCCTTCAACCTGAAACTCAGCCCTGCTCTGAATGTAGAAGGAAAACCAACTTAGCCTATGAGCAATAGATTTCTATCCAGAGATGAACATAACAAAGATCATTTAATGCAGGATGGTTGTGTGAGTAATTGTTAACTTCAAAATTGGAAGTCATTTGAGAAAAAGCAGTGGATTCTGACTTTAAATGTGCGAGTAAAGACTGTTATACACTTTATTCTCTTGTAAATACCTTTTGGGATGCTACATTCTTTCCTCAGCCTTCCTGAGAGACAAATTACCGCCTTTTACTGTGTATGATAATGTAAATATAATTGATATGATATTGATAAAAAAAAAAAAAACATTAGAAGCTTTGTGAGATTTTTTAGATAAACTTCTTTTAAGACAAATTGAATATTTAACCTACTCAGACACTTTTAGACAGTCAGACATGTATTTATAGCCTTAGGCATTTAAACATCGTTACAAATCTGGTGGAATGTGCACACCAATCCTTATGTGACAATGGCTGCCTTACTTGAGGCAGCAAAAACCACCTGTTTCATCTGCTGCTCTTGCACTGGAAACATCTCTAAAGTCTTCTAGATCTAGAGTAATGGAGGGAAACATCTGGTTCTGTGTTGTGTGAGCATCCATGCAGCCCAAAAGAAGTTTACATTCCTGCAAGTGCAACCACAGAGTGTCATACTCAAAGACTTTCACTACAGTGTCCACCTCTGCTGGTTTGGATTTTGAGAGCAGAGGTGTGATAGTCACCAGTGTATATTGATAAAGGGATGAGTGTCTTTTTCTCTTTCTATCTCAGTAACCACCAGAAAACACAAACTGATTTTCTCTAGTAAGATACGTCAGACCACAAAGAATTGGTGAAAATAAGCTGAAGATGATTCCAGCAAGAGGATGGAAATTATCCATTTCTCCCAATTATCTACACCTCTATACTTGTTTCTAGAGGTGTGGAAACACAGAAAGCAAAAGCAGGTACTATTGTCTCAGGTTAAGTCATTTCTAGCCAAAGAGTAATCTGAAAAGAAAAGGTTGTGGCACTCACTTCTCTTGATTTTCAAAGGCCTGCAAGGCAGGACTTTGAAGCAAAAATTACTTATTTCCTTGTAGAATGCTGGGGATCTGTTTTGGTTGTGGTTTTTTGTTTGTTGTTTTTTTCCAAATTTCATTTTTTTTTTTTAGCAGAAAAAGATCTTTTTATTTAAGTACTACTCTGTAGGAAAAAAACAAAACCAAAAACAAACTAGGATTTTAAACATAAGTATAACCCTAAAAAAGCACATAACATTTTATATCTCTCCCTGAAGAGGAAATCAAAACATTTTTTTGGCAGCCAAAATCTCTCCAAATTGTATTTCTTCTCAATTTTTTGAATGTTTCAGTATCTCAACAGATGCTGTAAAAAATCTAATTAACAATGCTGAGAAAGAAAAAAAGAATATTTATTCAGAAGTTGTTTTCAATCATATTATTTTAATCAAAAAATAAACTAAAATGAATTACTTGCTTATTTGTCAAAGATCAGAAAAACTGGCACTAAATCTACCTTTAGAGAAAAGAGAAAAATATGAAAATCTTCAATTAAGTACAATATCTTCATTTTTAAAAGCTTTTCCATACCAATGCAATTTACCTGAGATAGTGAGTCAGAAGACCCTTCTATTCCCTGAATACTCACTCTGACTATCACTTAATACTGATTTAACAACCACAAGAAGAACTTTGCTGTTTAAATATTTAACATTCCATTCAAATGTGAAACAGCGCACTGGAAATTGGTTCACAGTCTCTGACTGTGGGTCCCTTATAGGAGAAAAGTAAGGACATGCAAGAGCAGAAGTCAGAAAGTCAAAGGCACAAAATGAGGTGCTATTAGTAAAGGAAGTAAAATGGATCAAGGAAAAGTTTTCCAAGAGTCTAAGAAATGAAGCATGAACAAAAGAAAATGTTAAATCTCCTACTTAGCAGAAGGAGAAGAAGCGGATAATGGATATTAAGGAGAATTCTGAAATGCTTGATGGGTTTGATGTTTTAGCTGTCAATGAAAAGGCAGTGATAGTTAACAAAGGAAGAAAGAGGCCACAAGGCAGAATTGGGATAGCCTGGGTTAAAGAACAGTGGGATAACCTGAACATTGTCAAATCAGCAAGGGCTGATAAAATTTAATCTACACTGTTAAAGTGTCTTCCCAAAGAAGTGCAAAGGAAACTTTAGGATCTATTTTTGAGAACTCATGGAGAAAGTCCAAATGAACTGGGAAAGGGCAGTTACATTCTCGGATTTGAAGGAAGCATATCAGTGGAACTACAGGTCAGAAAATTCGTCTTCTTTGATACTATGTTAATTAGCATTACATCTCAAATGCATGGAATCCTCTTCATTGCCCCAAAACCACATACAAAACTATTTTTCTATCTTTCAGGAGAAGGAGCAGAATGAATCCCTGGCAGTCTGGGGAACATATGTCCTGATCCAGTGATCACAGGTGCCAAAGGAAATCTTTTCTGTGGATTTCAATGGGCTTTCCATCAGCAAGTCTATGAGTGCTCTGAATGAGAATGAGAAGGGGATTACAAGTGTAAACAGAAGTTGAAATGTTCTAGTCTATTTTCATAGGTCCAGCAGAGAGGATTACAGAAAGCAAAGAAAAAAGTATGAATACATTGATTTGGAGGGCTTAATAACTTAAAGCTCAGCACATAGCATAAATATATATTTTAATTTTCTTCTGGTTTAAGCCAGACAATGCAGAAAGAAACAAATAGTTTAACAGATGATGGTTTCAATCACATCTTAAACAGGATTCTGCTTGCTGTTTCCATAGTGCATCTAAAATTCAGAGAATGAAACTAAAAACCGAGCACCTGATTCTACTCAAACTTAAAAGACTATTCTGCATTTTGTGAGAATTGTCATTGAATGAAAATGTGCAATCTAGACTCTTACAAGCAAGGGTAGAATCATAGCAATAGCATAATTATTACAGTTTGTATGGCTGACTTTTCAGCTAGATGAGTGTGAAAACACATTCAACTAACTTGTAGATGAAGTTGCATGCCTAATTTGCAAGCATTAAGAGGGTTACATGTGCAGATTGAATAATTATGTACACACAGAGTTATCGTTTGACATTTGCCCAGATAATTATCTAATCTGTGCCTAGAATTGTGGACCCAACTTGACTGTGTCTGACACTTGCTGTCAAACAGTGTGAAGTTCACAGGCAACTTCCCTGAGGTCCTGTGCCTTGGCTAGCAACTTGGGGAACAGAATGCATTAACTTTCTCTAGAGATAATTAATATCTTCCAAGAATCTCAGCCAATAAGAAAATACAATACAATCTTGATATATGGAGGAATGACATTAAATCAATGAAAAGAAAATTTTTTAAAGATAAATAAGAGGTAAAAGCATGACTACACTACATAAATACAAGTTCAGGGAATACTGTGTATGGAGCGTTACAGCAAAAATTCATCAGGAGAATACTAGGAAAATAAGACTTTCATTACAGCATTGTCTTGCATATTATATTGGTCCAGGAACATTCACAGCCTTTCTTATATGGTGGATGATACAATCCCAGGAAGACGAACATGGCTACTTGGTTGATTACGTGAGGCTTTGCAAGATCAAAACATGTACTATTAGTGAAAAAAGAAAGTGACATAGTTAAAATGTATCTATATATTTTGAACCCATTTGGATAATCACTGCTACTTACCACCACACTGTTTTAAATAATTTTGTTTTATTTTCATAAGCATTAAGACCTGTAACTTTTCGGACACGTTGAGCATATGCAGTTAAATTGCAATGAACTTCACTTTTGAACTTGCAAATGTTGACGTGTTCCTCTTTCTCTCTCTTTCTCCCTCTCTATTTTCTAGGAAGCCAATGCCACACTGGAATATTGTGCTCTATATTTCAAAAAGAATGACTGATTGGAATGGATTCAGAGAAAAGAAAGAGAATCATAAAAAGGACTGGAAAATAATGCTTTCAGTTTGAGGAAAGGTTAACAGAGTTGGTCATGTTCATTCTGGCAAAAAGGAGATTGAGGAGAGACATAAAATATCTGCCTAAAAATATGTAAAGGGACATTGTAAAGGGAGGAGGAATGAATTATCCTCCCAGTCTGTGAGGAGCAAGAGGTAGCACACTTATGCTACAGACAGAAATATATGTTAAAAAATCAGGCTTGTTGAGTAATAGAAAAATGTGTTTACCACTATGTTTTCTAAATCTGAGAAAGCATTATTTATCTCCTTTTTTTTGGTTTAGTACAAAAAATTTGACAAGCATTTTTTCTTTATATACATGTTAGTAAAAGGGCAATTATTCTCAGGAACAGAGAATGTGCTCAAAAAGCATGATAAAAGATGTGTTACTGAGTACACTGCCATTCCAATAGAAAACCCGAATTTGTGTTCAAATTCAGAAATATTTATGGTGAAACTTTGCTGCAAGTTTGTTTTTAAAAGCACAGCACTTCTTATTTGAGATGTTCAATGCTATTAAGGTGGGTTTGGCTTTCATACAAAAATTG
>NW_021940553.1:4830818-4927040 GCF_001715985.3 Manacus vitellinus
CACTCAGCAGAAAACAGTACTTACTACAAATAACTGTGTAGGTGTATCTGAGTTACCAAAATTTCTCTTATTCTTAAAAGAAAGAAAGAAGTATCCTCAGGGACGGTGTTTTGTGGGAAAACTGTGAATTAAGGTATTCTTCTTTCTGACATTGCAGAATTTAACTTAATGTAACACAGACAGAGAGCTACCTTAGATGAAGCACAGCTTTATCTGCTTGATGGCCAGAAGCACTCAAATTATGTACAATATAAATAACTTGCTCGGATACTGCAGCACAAAGTCCTTAGAAACTGGTATTCCTTGCTGTGGCACCAACATCCACAAAAAACAATTCCAGGAATGGGGCATGCACAGCTTCTCTGACTAACCTGTTTTGGTATTCCACCATCCTCACAGTAAAGAATTTCTTCCTCGTATCTAGTCACTCCATGTCCTTGTAAACAGTCCCTCTCCAGCTTTCTTGCAGGTTCTGTTTAGGCACTGGAGAAATGCGATATCTCCCTGGAGTCTTCTTGTCTCCAGGTTGAACTTCATCTCTCTCAGCCTGTCTCCAGAGCAGAGGTGCTGCAATCCTGTGAGCACCTTTGTGGCCTCATCTGGATTTGCTCCAGCAGGTCCACGTTCTTCTTATGCTGGGGACTCCAGAGCTGGATGCCATGCACCAGCTGGGGTATCAGCAGGGCAAAGTAGAGAGGGAGGATCACTTCCATTGACCTGCTACCCACCCTGCTTTGGATGCAGCCCAGGACACAAATGACTTTCTGGGCTGTGATCCCACATTTCTGGGTCCTACTGAGCTTCTCATGCACCAGCACCCCCAAGACCTTCTCCTTAGGGCTGCTCTCAATCCATTCTCCACCCACCCTGTGTTTGTGCCCCTTTAAAGCAACTGAATTAAGGTTTTATTCCAGTAGAACAGATTACAAACGGGCCTTTCCAGAAACTTCCTTTGTGTTTTCATCTGCTTTTATGTTTTCTGAGGGTTTAGAATTTCTAGCAAGTTTTTGCCCAGAAAGTACTAAACTAAATGGCATCCTAGCTGTCTGATAACAAATAGTAGAATGATCCTTTTCAGACTTAAAAATCTATAAAACTGTGCTGCTGTCAGGGATGAGCACATCCTTGTCCTGAATTAGGGAAGATAGAGAGGAAGGAGCTAGGAAGTCAGTGCATGTAGTGTGCTGTAGGGGACAAATGAGGTGAATGCAAGCCCCACTCAGTGTGCTGTAATAAGTCAGCCCCTATTTTATTGTTGCATAACACCAGAGCAATGTTGGAAACATCACCCTTATTATAATGTCATAGTTATGGTTCTGTTTTTTTGCATAATACTTTACCATGAATTGCATTGAAAAGTCTCCTGAAGAAATGACAGTTATATAAATTCTGTAGCTTTTTTTTTCCTATGTTGTGGTATCACACAATGTTCCCAGGCAGATGGAGAAACAGTATAAAAATAAACAGGGCCTTAACATAAGTACTTCAGTGCAAAAGCAGAAGGCATCTATTATGTCTGTGCTTGGCTGATGGGGTTCAGGAGCACAAAGGCTCTGGGTGAGGTTTCTATCTTAAGGAAGACAGTTTAGCCCTTCAGAATAGAAGTTCAGTGTCTGCCAAACACAGATATCCTTGATGTTAACCTAAAATGAATACCTGCATGGCAAAATACTGCTTAGTCAGAGTAAATGGTGAAGAACCATGCTTTAAGTTAAGCGCAAGAGATGAGACGGAGGAACAGCAAGAACAACAACAGTGACAGAGTTTGACCCAGAATTGTTATCACATAGGTACCCTTAAAGAGCTCTTGTGCAGGTTAACAAATTAAACATTGCAAAAATCCTTGAATAAAAAGGCTGTAGAAGTGGAAATTACTATTATTGCTTGAATTAATACATGGTGACAACACAGGGCAACACAGATGTCATCCTTTCTGAGTTCACATTTCCCAGAAGTTGCTCTTTCTGGCACTTAATATCTATGCATGTGTAGAGAAGCAGTCACACATATTTATACTGGCAAACACAGCTTTGAATTCCTGAGTTATTACCACAGATCTGCATTTGGATGGCAGATTTTGACCTAGCACTTCTGAAGTTACATGGTAAGAATCTTATTTATAATACTCTTTCTTAGGGTCTGCAGAATATCTGATCTATTGGTGGCATTGGTCAGAAATGTTCTCGAAGACATTTTAATTTTGATTAATTTGTTTCGTTTTCCAGAAAATGTTACCACTGAGGCAGGTAGTGATAAGGCAGTGAATGGCAGACTGAATTTGACCCTTACGCAGGACGACCCACATTCACAGATATTTCTCAGGGTAGTGGCACTTTCTGTGCAGTTTAAGATGCTGCTGAGCTCTTTGGGCTGGAAGTCAGCTTAAAGAAGACAGAGGTCCACCATCAACCTGCACCTCAGGAAGTCCCCCATCATCCCCACATCACCATTGGCCAATCAGAGCTCAAATCAGTCCAACAGTTTAATTACCTTGGTAGCCTCATCTCCTCAGATGGTGAGATCGACGGAGAGATAGACAACAGGTTAGCAAAGGCATATAGTGCTTTTGGAAAACCCCACAAAAGGGTATGGCGTAATAAACACTTGAAGAAAAGTACCAAGATCAGTGTTTACAAAGCCATAGTGCTGTCTACCCTCTTATATGGTTCCGAATCATGGGTCATCTACCGCCACCACCTGCGTCTCCTAGAACGCTTCCATCAACGCTGCCTCCGTTCAATCTTAAACATCCACTGGTCAGATTATGTGACCAATACATCTGTTCTAGAACAAGCAGTAGTCACAAGTATTGAGGCCATGTTGCTGAGAACACAGCTGCGATGGGCAGGGCACGTCTCAAGGATGAAGGACCACCGCCTCCCTAAGATCCTGCTCTATGGTGAACTTGTCACCAGCTGCCGCAAGAGAGGAGCCCCAAAGAGAAGATACAAGGACTCCCTGAAACAACATCTCAGCCTTGGCCATATTGATCACCATTACTGGTCTACTCTGGCCTCCAGTCGGGAGGCCTGGAGACACACCATCTATAACGCAGCTGTCTCCTTCGAGAACACACACAGGATCACTCTCGAGGAAAAAAGGCAACGCAGAAAGAACCGTGTATTGCAGAATACACCATCTAAGGAGTCTTTCTGCTGTGCCTTTTGCAATCGGATATGTCTGTCACGTATTGGCCTCATAAGCCACCAGCGTGCCTGTAGCAAATGCGGATAGAGCCTTCCCAAATCTTCGTTCGCGAAGCCCAGCCATGATGATGACGGTGAATTATAAAATATCCTATTGCTAGCTCACCTTTCCTTTGCACTTCCCTAAGCATCTTTCATGGTCACCATTAAAGAAGCAACACAGGCAAGAAGAATCCCTCATCTGAACCTGTGCTGGAACTCTCATGTTTTGTGTTTTTCTTATGAGTTTTTTAAATAGTCAACACCTGCCTATGGTTCATTTCAGGTAAGTGGCCAAACTTTCATGATTCCTCTTGTAACAGCCACCATGTGCTGGTGCGACCTTGTTGTGATGGTTGAATGCTTTGAGCTGAAAAAAACCCCAAACTTAAAACAAGAAAAAGCAAGTTGTCTTTCAGCTTTAATGCATGTGAAGCCTAACAGAGCAGAGATAAGAGCTGTCACAAACACTTCGATATTGACATTTCTCACCATAAATCCATAGAAGACACATACTCCTGCCAGCACTAAGTACACCATTGGGTGTTAAGAAACACTTTTGGTTGCTGCTTATTCTCAAATGGGACAAAGATGGGAAGAGGCAAAACACTTATATTTGTGCCAAAGCTATTTCTAAGACTGTCTTATCTCAACTCTATCTGTTAAAATGTGAAAATGCCCTTGTTTATATTTGCAGCCTTCAAAAAACTCTAAATATTTGTGTTAGACCTTCTAAAAGAGAGATCTTTGCAAAAATTTAGGAATAATTGCTTAATGACAGTTTTAAAGCCAAGATCAGAATGCACTTGCTTTGGTAAAAAGAGTTAATGGCAAACCCAACTCTTCCTCAAGCAAACTGGTGCAGTTCAGAATAATAATTATTACTACTACTGCATTATTTAAATTTTACACGCTGCTTTCAGATATAAATTTCCAACTGAGCTTGGGAATTTGAATATAACTCAGTTTTTCCATTTTTTTAAAAATAACTTCCAAACAGTGTTGCATACCCATTAAAATCCTAATAATATTATAACATCCGTACAAGAAACAGATATGTGGCAAGTGCATGCAGGTATAGATAAACTGGGAAAGTATCCTAAGTGTATCAGATGCAGAATTTGGTCCAAGGTGAATGGATGCCTTTGGTTAAACAGGAGTATGATTTATGTGGTGCATTTTTCGCAGCATTGGCTAAAACTTGCACGAGAGGTTAAGCAAAATGCAGACAGTGTAGACAGTGTAGGAAGGGCAAGCATAAAACCAATGCAAAATTGAGACTATTTGTTTAAAAACAAAGAACTAGCTCTTGTCTGCATGGAAACCAAAGAATACTTTTTCTCTTTATGTTTTTCAAGATAATCCTGTTGATGTTTAACAACCTCGAGGGATGCGGGTGGTCCCTGGATTAGTTACTGCCCTTTTTACTCTGGGACCCAACTAATTCAGCTGTAAGCAAGCATGAACACAGACAGCTCTAGGCAAATTCCTCTCTATACACGCATGTGCACATGCCATTGTACACAGACACACACATGGAGACAGAAACAAGAAATTTAATTATATGGGAGCTTCATTCTGAGCAATGCTCAGACTGTAATAATCATTGTTGACCCAGATTTGCTCCCTTTATGTGCATCCAAGTACATATGTAGAAAAATAAATATGCATATACACATATGGCTCTATAAATATATAGACATAATTTATATATATTTTATATCTATTATATATATATATATATAAGGAGGGAAAGTATCAGCAAAAGATATGGAAATTGCAGTATAACCTTATCTCATGGATTTCATAGCTGATTTTCATACGGTTGGAAGACAAATACATTTCTCTCTGGGAAAAAGTATTAAAATGCATTGATCGTTCATGAAGATACCTGATGACAATTTGAAATACAGATAAATTATAATTTCTTCTCTCATTAACAAACTATAAACTGTCAGCATCTGTGGACACTGAATTTGTTATTAAACTTTGCCAAGATAGATGCTGCTAATAAGAAGATGTTTTTCTTACTACTGTTATCTAAAGACAAACTGATTTAGAGTTTTCAGTGCTTATGCTTTTCTCTAAGAATTAAATTTACACTTGAAAAAACCCCCTATTTCCATGGCTTTAAAATATTAATTTGATTAACGAGTGGTAAGTGTATGATTAATAAAAATAAGTAATTAATAAAACTAGTATTACAGTTTTGAAGCCATAAGACAGAATTAAAACACCTAGGTTTTTTCAGGGTTTTTTGGTTTTTTTAATTTAAAAAAAAACCCCAGACAATAAAACAAAGGAACAGGAACTCAATGTGGTTAATATATTATAATCAAATTAAGTAGAATTAATATAACTTTTAGAGAAAAGAAAGCTTCAAAACGTTTTCCTTATTCCTTGACTTTGGAAAGCTGCTTACATATTTATTTATATGAGTGATTACCTCAAACAATTATAATGTCCAGCCTTACTCTTACAGCTGTACAGTCATTTGTTGAAAGTAAAGCAAGAACAATGGTAGTGAAGTAGTAATGTGCTCAGGGCTAATGCTTCTCTTTGGTTTCTTAGGGATTCATTAGTCACTGAGTTATTTCACAAATTAATGAAAGGGCCCACTTTTTATCTTGGCAGTCAAAAAATATATTAGACCAAAGAAAATGGCATTTCTACTTGTCTGGCTCTTCTCCATTATAATAGGCAAAAGTCCCAGCTTTGTGCCAAAAGACATACTAAAAAGGAGTGTGTTAACTTAGTATAACAAACCAAGGGATAATGAAGAAATATATTTATATATGTGTGTGTATATATATGCTCACTGCAAATGGATTGGTCTAGGTGACTTTTAAAGGTCCCTTCCAACTCCAATTATCTATTATTCTATGATATATATTCCTATATCATACATTCAGACAAGGAACTATGTGATTAGTGATCTTTGCCTGGTGGGAGTGCCAACTCTGCAGTTGTTGACATGACATCCAAACTCATCTGAAATGCAGATCATTGTAGATTCATTTGTAAATCCTCCTGCCACCAGCTGTTCATCAGCAGCATTGCACTTGAGGTCCTGGTGAGAGGTCCTGGAGCTGAACAGAGAGATGGTCCAGAGATCTTATTTCTTTACCATTGACACAGGTCATGATTAGAAGACAGAGCAGGACGAATGTTATGCCATTGAGTGGAAAAACTACTTTGGGAAAATGTTGAACTGTGTGTTCTATAACAGATCACAGGTGGAAATTTGCCACTTTTCTTTCCGCTTAGGGTCCTGAAATGCCGAGGTGAAAGGACAAATCACAGAACCAGAGTTCTGAAAAACAGATTATTTTGACTACAGGGAAATTTTTCTTTATCTTTTGCTCCCTCTGTCATCCTTCATTGTCAATGAGAATTGTAAACTAATGATATTTCATCTCATTTTCTGACAGCACAAGGGTGTGGCACAGCATGCTTAATCAATATTTTGTTTTATGCAAAATACAAAGTCTCATGCATTGAGAATATTGGATCAGGACAGCATAATCCAATAAACCAGGTTGTTGTGTTATAGCACAACCTGGCTTATGCTTAAGCAGTAAAATAGGTTATTTTATTTTGGAAAGCTAGCAAAAAAAATTAAATAAAATCTAGAAGATTTCAGAATTGCTATCTTCTCCTTTTTAATGTTGTATTTAAATCAAGTTACCACTTTCCTCTGAAATCATGAGGCTTAGTTCTTTTTCTAGTATAAGAGGGACTGGGAGAGAAAATGAACAAGATATGAGTGTGCCTGTGAGTATAAGCATCTACTAGTTCATGTGTTTGGCAGACTGAGGGAAAGAGAGAGAGGAATAGAAGGAAAGAAGGAGGGAGACAGATTTAATGAAAAGTTTGGATTACAACAATGTTTCTCAATAATAACTCCAGCCCTCAAAGCAAATTACATTTCTTTTGCAACACTGAAAAGCTTAGTATTAGTTCTGACACTTTAAAATATGCCTGCGTGGCTGTGCCACATTCAGGCTGCCAGATTTGAAACAGCTTCAAAGCCAAAGCAGGGGTATAAGATTTAAAGAGAGCAGTCTAATTTCTGAACACAGGTTCAGTAAAGCATGTAGACAAAATCCTGGAAATGAAAATGGGCTAGAGCTTAAATATGCTCTATCCCTCACCATCTCTTCCCGCTTACACATATTCTTTGCTGTAAATATTATCTGGAATTTCCTGCCCCTGAGGTCCTGGCAAAATCCACCAGGCTGGGATGGAAGAACATATGTCAGATTCTGTTTGCACATGGGGCATTAATAGACAATGTTTGAGATTTGGGGACTGAGAATTTTGAATTCCTCTCTCCTTATTTCTCTGTGATACATTCTTAATTGAAACTCTCTCAACAGATCTAAAAAGAAAAAAAAAGAGGGAAAATTCCATATAAAAACATGAAATTATTTTTTTAATTGTGAGAAGGTGCATTATCTATTTATCTCATCACCTATTCAGATGACATGAGATAGGTAAATTTGATTGTTTCTTTTTCACAGATGAAAAGAAAAAAAAAAAAGAAAAGACTAAGAAACACTAGGGTCACATCTTGCAAAGGGACTTGGTAAACTTTACCTGGTAACAAAAATGTCATTTATTACTGATTTTGAGAGGGAACTGACAACTTTCCTAGAGTTAGATTGGTATTCATAGCATCCAGGATACCCAGTATATGTCAAAGGAGAAATTAATTTTTCAAACTCTTTTTTTTTTTTTCAAGACAGAATAATTTGCTCTCCAGTGTTCCTCTGTACAACCAGTAACTTCTGTTAAAAGATGATGTTTCAGAATATGAGCCGAGGAAATATTTTACTCCTCCTCATTCTGAAATAAGTTATTAGTTTTTTGAAATGAAAGGATCTTTACAAAAGTCTTGGGTTTAGCATTTTCAGCTGGGGTTCAACAGGTCCATGCAATTCAAGGTGTCTATCTTGTATAATTTCCATATTCCTCCTGTGAAGCACCTTCCACAAGACTCTAGTACAGATACTAAAGGTGACGAACTTGTAATCTGAATCTCTTGGAAGATGATGAAATTTAGTCTTAAACATCATATATATTACTACATTTTGTGTTAGCAATGTCCCAGGCGGTGCTGAAGTCATAAGGAAAATGCCCTGCATTTCTCCCTAAGATGATGAACTTAATTTTTAATTGTCAATATATAGCTAGGAACTGGTAGTTGGATGGTTTATTCATACATTATTTCTTTTTTTTTTTTTTTTACTGCAAATATCTTCTCGAGTTGATGAATGCTAATCAAAAATATACCCATTTAAGAAGTTCATTGAGCAAGTATTGTAAACATAGAGAAAAATTTGTTACATATTCTTGGAAAGTCACATAAATAGAGTTAATCACAAAATATTTGTGAATAAAAAGGGAAGTAATTAAATTTTTGTGAATCAGGTTGTTAACTATGAATATTTATTGTTGGGATTCATCTATTCTAACACCATATATATAAAAAATTCATATCTAAGTCAGAGGTAGTTGTTTAAAACCCTGTCTGTAGGGTCAAGAGACTCAGTCAAGAGAAAGGCATAACTAGCAGCAATATATTAATTGTAGGCCTTTCTCTTACGATGGGCTGAATGATATCCAGATGTTGTCCATTTTCCTGTATTGATCTCAAGAAATTGATGATGACCATCTGTGATGTAGACTCAGAAGGTTAGATTGAGGCAGATAAATCACATCATTGGTTTCTCTCTGAAAAAAGGTGAGAGCTTTTAATTTTATATGCAGCTTTGGTGAAAATATTCAACAAGTTCATTTTAATCTTCATTCATTTAGAAGCTTGTATTTTTTTTTCCCTAGCACATAGCCCTTTTAGGCACTGGATCTAAAGTTGTCTAATGGGAGATTTAGTAAGAGTTTGTTTCATTCCAAAATGTTCCTTTTAGCACCCCAAGTTCTTCCTGATTGCACAGTCATACATTGAGTGAAATGTTGAATTTGGTTCCACTGTTGATCATGCCTTTCCTAACATTCTTCTTTTCTTATATAGCTACATCTCTATGAGAACCAATATCTTCATTAGGCTCACTTCCATTTTATTTACATCTGCTTGTTCAAGATTACAGCTTCACATAGAGACTGACTTTCAGGATATGAAGGATTTGTGTTTAGCAAGTTGATGTTCTGTAATGGATGAAATTCCTTTTCTGGACTTGTACAAAACAAGCACATACAGCTGCAAAATGTGCCATTTTGTGTTACAGCTTCAGTGCCATCTTTATTTTTAGTCCATTCTTGAAGCACTCAAATGCTTCTCAACAGGTAATACTATATGACTGCAAGCAGGTACTCTGATTCTAGGGTAACTAGTAAGGTCTCCAAATAAAAATAAATATAGATATTGCTCTTGATTCTTTATGATCTTTTCATACACAGTCAATCAAGAAACACCCGTTGGAAATTGTCTCAAAAAACTTGAGAAAATGGAGAGGAAAACTCACTATATGCAAAAGTAATATTACATTACATCTTTTGTTAAGAGTTCATAAAATACTTCATAGATACAAAGAGTTCACTAAATACTTCATAATATGAATTACTGTCTTTGAGTCACATCTGTCTGATGAGTGAATCGGACTGGAGGCAAGTGAGCTGGTCCAGAGGAGGTTGGGTGACTTGCTGAAAGGGTGAATATGGGAGTGCTGAGAAGGCCAAAATGGAAATCTTTAGTGCCCTACTCAGTGCTGAAATGCACTGCTTTTAAATAAATATTCTTGTATGCTTCTGTCTCTGCACTGAGAGACAAGAACCCTCAAATCAGTAAAGGTGGAGTACTTTTGTTTGGTTGGTTTGGTTTTTTGTTGTTGGTTTTTGTTTTGCTTTGGTTTGTTGTTTGGGTTTTTTTGTTTTGTTTTTTGTTTGTTGTGTTGTTTGGTTTTTTTGTCCCAGCAATACTACTGAGGTGAATTAGGCCACAGGAGTGGAAGGTATCCCTGCCCATGCAGGGCAGTTGGAACTAAATGATCTTTAAAGTCCTTTCCAACCCAAACCTGTGATGATTCTGTGATTTAGAATGGATCTAGCCCTTCTGAAAGCCCTTTTCCCCTTTTATAGCAGCAAGAGAGTCTTGCCAAGTTGGATTGTAAATCACCCATGAATCAAATCTGGGTGACCTTCCACACTCGTGTTATCTGTGTAATGGAAACACTCCGTGGTTACCTAGATCCAGTGCTGCAGAAATTCAAACCAGAAAGAAACAATATTTTCACATATTAACCACTGGGGCAACTTACGTAGGGTTTTGGTAGGTTCACTAATGCTAGAAATGTTTTAATCAAAATATTCTAAGAGATATATTCTAGTTCAAACAGAATTAATTCAGGGAAATCCTATGACTTCTGTTATGAAAGAGGTCAGATGAAATGTTCAAAATGGTCCCTTCTGGCTTCATAATCTATGAAGCTACGAAGCTATATGAACCTCTTTCAAGAAATAAAGATGATGGTAACTGTCTATAAATACTTGATAACATGAAATTGCTGGAGGAACTATTTAAGGTGGTTAATGATGGTATTATAGGGAATAATGTCCTCAAACTGAAAAGACCAAGGTAGAATATTTAAGAAAGATAGTATTTTCTAGAAGTGAGGTCAATTGCACAGTGGAGTAATTTGCAAAATTGAGTTCTATAAAAAGAGCTGTGCAAGAAGAGAGTGAATAAAGCAGGTGATTAATCTATGAAACACGTCTGTTTTAAAGCTGGGTAATTCAAAACTGAGTTGTTCAGGTAACTCCATCACTGTGCTTTATTTAGCGATTTCACAAACCAGGTGTGCTTTCTTTTTATTTTATTTTATTTTTTATTTATTTTTATTTTAGAATTTATTAGAAAATGGTTTATCGGCTAATGCTTTCTCATTTGAACAGGAAACTTCAGGCAGCAATCTTTCCACCTGGCATATGATAGATTTTAGGAGGGAAATGTCTAGTCCACGAAAAAAAAAGCAAGCTTTAGCATTGTGACTTTTTTGCTTCAAAAGTGAAAATATTTCCCTCTGAGACAGATACATAACAGTCAAGCCTTCATCCTTCCACCTCAGTGCAAACTAAGTCCAAAAGCCAAAGCTGTGAATATAGAAGGGGTTGTCATAATTTACAGCTGTGGTCATGTTTCCTGCAGTTCCCCTCAGCTTTTTTTTTTGCATACTGAGGTGGTTTGTCAGAGCTCTGCACACATTCTGTGCTTAAAGGAGCCTCATTACTGGCCTGTGCAGAGACAAACGAGGTGGAGAAGGATGACAAGGTTTGCATTAATTGCATAGCTATCTGTTGTTCCAGGGGCCATTCAAGCATATAATAACTTAAGTAGAGTTTCAGTGAGTTGGAAGTTGTTTCTTTTTGGAATGTTTTGGCATTTTTTATTATAGCACAGTTGGTATTTCTTTTTAAAGTCTTGACAGAAAGCTGTAGGTGGCCACATAGCTTTTGTCCTGATAGCAATGCATTTTCAACATTCCATTAGTCAGGCAAGAAGTTGACTAGTGCAACTGGATTTTATTGTGTTGAAGTTCTTGATAGAGGTTATCTCAGACAGCATGGTTCAGATATGAATCTACCTGCAAATTCCCATAAAGCATGGATGTGGATAGCTAGTGCTTGCTTTGGCCTATTAATTAGCGATGCTGGTAACTGGAAAGTTCATCTCGGTATTCCTATTCAGATTCTTCTAAGTCCACAGTATCTCATGGTCTTGACCAACAAAATTAACCATGCCCTCAAGCTAATCCTCAGTAAATTTGGTGGCATTGAGCTGAGATCTGCCCTGTCTTTATTCTTACCGATTGTCTCTGAAAGAAACTTTTCCCAAGTTACCCGGAGGTTTGAATCTGTGTGTGTCTATGATTCTATTTTAAAAACATCCTTGATTTTAAATCAAGTGTGCTACTTCTGCAGCTTTAGAAGTCAGAGAAATTAATGGAACAAAGCGGAGTAATTTAGCCAAGCAAATACAATGCATGGTGATGTTTATGTTAAGTTTAGATTAAATTAAGTTGGAAGAAAACCTGGGAAGATAATGTTTCTTAAAAATTTTGAAGTGGTAGAGACTAGCTTCTTATACAACATAACTAGAAAGGTAATTATCTTTCTTATTTCTTTAACATTTGTCAGACTCAGTCACAAGTCTAAATAGTTTTTCTGTCTATTCTAATCTTCAAAAGAATCTGTGTTTGAATTTCAAATGAACTTGCTATCAGTAAGGATTTTAGCAATTATGTTTTGTTAGTAAGGCTACCAAGAAAAAGAAAATATATGGAAATACCAACATGGGAAATTAACTGGCATGGAAGATGTTGGGCTTTAAATACTTTAAAAAAACCAATCCTCTTTAAAATCTATGTCAAGGCATGCACTTTTTTAAATCTTGAGCCAAAGAGTAAACTACAGTTTGACCACTTTGCCTCAGTCTCTTTTAATTCTAAACTGGTAAAGGCAGGATCTGTTTTGGATGTGCTGAAGTTTCCTTCTACCAGCCATTCTCCTCTTCTAGTACACCATACCACTATGCCTCAAGTTAGAACAACGTTTAGGTCACTCTCATTTTTGTGGGTGACAGAGACCAGCTCATACAGAAGCACAATACAATTGCTATTACCCTATGTGAAAAGCTAAGATTAGAGATTAGGGCACATCTACTTTCAAAACTGGATTTGTAGGTTTTAGCCTAGTTTAGTATTTGTCATCTGCATATACAATCAAACATATGAAGGAAAACATCACTGCCAAGTTTGAATCATTCACAGTATGAGATGGATCTTCCATTAAATGGTTTTTGATGGCAGTTAAAATGCACAAAATTATACTTCTAAGATTTAAAACCAGTTGACTATAATTTACATCTTATTAGTAAAGGAAAAAAAGTTATCCATTACCAAAAGTAAAATTAAATGATCATTAAGATAATTACCCAGTTTGTTGTTCTCATACAGTTTATTGTTTCAATTGTGTCTGTGCAAATTAGCAAAGACCTTAATTTGTGCAGAAATCAATAAATTCTTTTGTTGTTGTTTTCATTGTTGTTGTGATAATACATGCATGTATTTAAATTGTTCCGGTGTAAAAGACTGTATTCAGAGTCTACTTTAGGTTTTGTCAGCAAAACATAGTACCTGAGCTCAGATGGATCAAGGATCCAAATTATTGGTTTAGCAAACACTCATGGCCAAAGTTTGCTAAGTGTTTTCATGTGGTTGAGGCCTGATAGCTCTTATTGCCAAGTTCTTTTGTAAAGCACAATATATATACCTCGTGCTTGAATCATAAGATTACTGGCAAAATGAACATTTGTGGACATAAGTCTAAATGTTATACTTTCTAATGTAGAATTATACTGGTACATATTGATGCTTCATGTGTTCCTGCAAGAGTACGAGAAGTGTTTTGGCTCCAAAAATTCAGCTATCTTGCTAAGACAAATCCAAAAAAAAGGGCTTTGATTTTTAAATGGTGAATCATGGTGCCTAACTTTCAGGTGTCTTCATGGTAGAACTCACAATGTTGTTTGTAGTTTGATCAGATTGAGATTTATCTCACCTTTCTTTAGCTAAATATTCCATACATTTATATCTGAGTTTTTTGATTAAAAAAATTATAAAAAAGACAAAAAGAAGAGAAAGAAAAGGACCTAATATATGAACTCTCATATGTTTTTAATGACTGCATTATGATGAGAGGACTCACCCTTAAAATGGACTATTTTCCTCCAGGGATTACAGAGGATTATTAGAATGATGAGCTTTGATGAAGACATCTGCATAGTAGACATCTGCATCTGAGCAAAGAAAGCACATCCTTAGAGTATATACATAATGCATAGAAATACTCACATCAGTTCCTTTGCTGCTCCCCTGGCAGGATAAAGACTATAGAGAAAAGCAATGAAAAAAGTTAGAGCACCTTGAGTTTACTTTTAGAGAAGGAAGGGAATTAACTTTACCTATTTGATTATGAGAGAATCTAAGTTTACTAATTGATGAGACATGGTAGTTAAAGAGTTTTTCCCTTTTCCTTAATTCTATCATTAATCATTAATAACTATTTGAATTTTATCCTGTGTTCTTGTAAATTCCTATTTTACACAGAGTGGCTTCTTCCTCTCCCTGAATAGCTACTGTGTAAAAATATCTAAGAACTATATCTTAATGATTTCATTAAACCCCTCAACCCTCTCTGGGGTCCTCCAGGGTTATTTTCTTTGTACACAATGGTTACCATTAGACTCTCTCCTCATTCCTAAGGGGTGAATAAGGTAAAAAGAAGAAGCCAAACAAGCAAACAAATAAATAAATAATACCACCCCCCAAAGCTGGATCATACAACCTACAATAATTCATAAACAGGAGAGGAAAGGGATAAAAAACAACAGCAACAAAACACAATTCCCCAAACAGTTGGCACATAAAACAGCCCAGAGGCAATCTCTCTTGTAGCACGTCAGACAAACACATAGGTATTTATGTGCAAAACAATTCAGTTTACTTTCCCTAATCCTCCTGATTCCTCCCTCCCCTGACAAAAAACCTGTGGTGTTTATCACAGGAAAGCTGGTACTTTGCCTTGTCACTCGTATAACCCTTGGATATCTACAGCCTTAAAAGAAACCCAGGTATGGTTCCTTTTGATATTTAGTTGGGATGGGGCAATAAGAGAGCTAAGGAAACAGGCAAGGATAAAACAACCTGTCAGAACAAAGTGAGAATTGAATTCACCGAACTAGACATAATTCAGTTGTCTCATACTAATATAAATAAAATAGATTGAAAGGTCACATGCTACAAATAATTATTTATCTTCACCCCTTAAAAAGAAAATCTAATTAGGTAGATTATTTAGCTAGATTGATTAGCTAAGGTGTATACAATTGCTGGTACTGTATATGAGACTGATAAATGGAACCCCTTGGTGTTTATGCAGATCTGAGGTGCTTTTATACAGTTCCTTATTATATCCTGAAAATGTCCTAAAACACTGTATTGGGTTTGTGTGGCAAGGTTTTGGTAGTGGGGGGGCTACAGGAGGGACTTGTTTGAGAAGATGCTGGAAGCTTCTCAATATCTGATGGAGCCAATTCCAGCTGGTTTCAAAACAGACCCAACACCAGCCAAGGCCGAACCCATCAGCGACACTGGCAGCACCTCTGGGATAGCAGATATAAGAAGGGGGGGAAACAGTATCTGTAAGGAAGAGCAAGACTATACAAGTGCAACAGCTCTGCAGACACCCAGGTCAGTGCAGAAAGAGGGGCAGGAGGAGCTCCAGGTGCTGGAGCAGAGATTCCCCTGCAGCCTGAGGTGCAGCCCACGATGGGGTAGCTGTGCCCCTGCAGCCCATGGAGGTCTGTGGGGGAGCAGAGGTCCACCTGTGGAGGAACCCATGCTGGAGCAGGGCAATGCTCAAAGGAGGCTGTGAGCCTGTGCGAAGAGTGTACTGGAGTAGGGTCCTGGAAGGACCTGTGGCCCCATGAGAGGAGCCCACACTGGAGCAGGGGAAGAGTGGAAGTAGTCATCCCCCTGCAGATGAAGGATTGGCAGAGAGAACGTGTGATGAACTGACCACAACCCATATTTCCTTCCCTCCTCCACCTCTGCAGGGGAGGAGGTAGAGGAAATCAGAAGTGAAAGGTGGGAATGGGGAAGGCCAGAAGGGAATACAAAATATTTATTCTGGCTGTACTAGATCAATGTAACAAAGCAGCAACAGAGCCTAGGAAGTGATTTTCAAAAGGAAGAAGAAAGACTAGTCTGAAAACTAGTCCTAGAAAGGTTACATAGCCCTCAAGGATATTACATTTTAAGGAAAACTGAATCTTACCAACTTACTGATAGAAATAGATTTCCTCTGAAGGCTAGTGTAATAGGAAATAATGAAATCCAGGAAAATTCACACTGGTATCATGATTTTGAAACATATGAACATCCCATGTTATTAAGTAATTTATTAGGTATTAATGAATATATATGTGTGGTGGTTTGAATCTTGTTTCCCCCAGAGGCTAAGAAAAGTGGTAGACCCCAAGGGGTAGAAACCCATGGAAGTTTTGAAGTTCTGTCCAATGGGCGCTCCTGCAAAAATGTCAACATTCCACAAGCTCGCCAGAAGAGATGAGTTGTAGTTTTGGTTGTTGATAGAGAAGTAGCCATGTTGTAGAGCCACGAGGAAGGGGCTCAGAGCCCCACAGGGGGGCTTTAGCCCCCCTGCCCCCAGCGGGGGCCTGTGGGGACCTGGAACAGCATAAAGCTGGGCTAGGTGCCTGTAGTTATGCTGGGAGATGCCTTCTCCACGGGCGCAGAGTAGCAGCAGGCACTGACCAGAGAAATGGTGGCAGAGAGCCAGGACAGATAAGAACTGAACCAAACAGCAGAAGCAGCATGCAACTGAATAAGGAAGACACCGAGTTGTCTCAGAGAGCCGAGAAGGAGAACCAGCAGCTGAGAGACAGAGTTCTGGGAGTAAGAACTGTACCAGACCCCTCCAAACTCCTTTGAGACCTCCTGGAAAGGAGGAAGATGATGGAGTCTTACTTGAAAGAACCTTGAAGTGCGACATGCACTGTAGAGAGGAGCTGAGAAGCTCAGAGCGTCCTGGAGCTGGACCGGGACAGCCAGATGGAATGCAGGGGGAGTTGACCTTGGCCCCCCTTGCTGCTGCTGCCAAGTTGGCAGCCTGAGACAGAGCACAGGAGCTCTGGTAGAACTCTTGAGGCAAAGGCTTGCAACTGAAAGCTGCCCAAGATGTTCTGACTCAGGGGTGAATTCCCTGAGGAAGGGACTTTCACGAAGATGCCCCTGCATTTCGTGATATACCTGTGGTGATGCGAGTCTTGTCCCTGCTGGCAGTCCACAGGTGAGGCCTTCGCTTGGAGTCGAAGGAGAGCCGAGGGGCTTGGAGACCCCCTTGTGTGTATTGAACAGAGATCCAGCTACAACAACCCAGTTACTGCTGCACAGAAGACAGAAGAGGAGCTGCTGCCCTAAATGTGGAAGGCATCTGTCCTTCTTCCCCTCCTGGGCTTTTATTTGGAGGGGAGAAGAGATCTGATCCATTGTAAATACTTATGTCATGGTAGAGATAGTTGTGATCGTGTGTATAATGTGTTATAGTATTTATTTGTACAGTCATTGTAATATATTCCCTTTCCCCCACTTTGAGTCTGGTGTGTTTTGTCTGGAAAACCCATCTCACATTAGGTTGAGATGTGGGAGGGGGCTTAGATTAGGGAATTGGATTTTGGGGCTATCTCAAACCATGACAATATGCAAGCCTCTGAATCACAGAACTGCTGATGTTGGAAGGGACCTCTTGAGATTATATAGTCCTTCTTGCCTACTCAGATCGGGTCAGCTAGAACAGGTTGCTCTAGAGGACATGACTGTGCAGGCAAATCTTGACATCAGGAAACTTGGTATGAGAACACTTATTAATTCTTTTCCTCTGACCTCATGCTTTACAGGGCATTCCTCAGCAAATTTCTGCTTAAATTCACTAGGAATGATGCTGCCTGGAAGAGCTAACAGTGATTGTTTTAACCACACGGTGGCAAAAGACAGCACAGAACTAATTATCAGGTTCCCAGCCCCAGAACAGAAATTTGGAGAGGAGGTAGTGAACATCAGAGGAAACACTGAAAACGAAAATTTTGAAATTTGGCTCTTTGCATCCATCTTTCCACCATGAATCTCCATCAGCTACTAATTTTCCCTGCTGCAGTTGTGGTAGAGGAAATAGCAATTATTACAACACTGTTATAAAATTACCGAGATCGTGTTCTTCATTATATGATTAGGATTATTCGTCCAGCTTCACAATTAATTACTTGTTAGATTAAATTATTTAATACTGCTGCAGTGCATCAAGGACCAACAGGGTTTTAGCTGTGCTAAACACCATACATGAATATGCAAGATTAAAGTCTCTGCATCAGAGAGTTAATAGCCTAAATAGAGAGGGAAAGTAAAGTACTGAAGGGTAGCTAAGGGCATGGGAAGATGAGATGACATGCCCAAGGCCATAGAGCAGATTAGAAGTGCAGTTGGCAGTAGAAATCAGATTTCAGGATTCCATACTCAATGCCATCAACAAGGCCATCTTTATGTTAAACAGGTTCTTGTATGGAAATCTCCATGAACTCAAATTCTCATGAACTCTTGTAAGTCTACCTAATGCAGACTTTCCTAATTAAAAGTAAAAACTACTAAGTTTGAACAAAAAGGAAATTAATTTCCAGATTATCTGTTGTAGAGATTAACACTGGCATCAAAAATTTGAAAGGCATTAAAGGTGAAAATGAACAAAGCATTAGGAGCAAAGCATTACTTGATGATACATGTTTGCAGTAATGTGATAAATATGACTAAGCTTAGAATATTTTTCCCATACAGGAGGAAAAAAATTGCTATTCAAAGTTAACCCTATTTGGTTTTTTGGTTGGTTGGGTTTTTTTGTTTGTTTTGTTGGGGTTTTTTTAAGAACTTTTTATCATGATACATGTTGGTCTTGGACTCTTTCAGAATCACTTTTTTAGACATATATTACATAATTACAAATGAAGTTCATCTTTGACTTAAATGTCAACACCGTAAGTAGCTAGGTGAGTACAGAGGTTGTGGTTAAGATATCAAAGAACCTTTTCAACCAGCTAATATATGTCACACAGCTTTATTTAGCTCTGTATTTTTACTGTTTCTGCTCTAATGCTGTGCAGATAAAATGAAGATATGCTGAAAAGAAAGCTATCACTTCTAATAGCTGTGAAACACGTGGTAATATGCAAGGTGCATAAAACTAAGAAGAGTACTTGCTATGCTCCTACACATGTATAACACACTATCTTCTATAAATTTGGGAGATTTTTTGATGAAGAAATGCAAAAGTTAAAGCAAAATATTTAGAAGTAATCTGTAATATCTCTGCTTCGGGTTGTAGTTCCATTGGAATATGCTTCACTCAAGGCCTCTGAAAAATTTTAAGTCTTACAGTAATTGACGAGTGAATGTTTTGGTCCATGTTAGAAAAGGTAATTCTCCCCTCTTTTAAGTCTGATGAGTTAGTCAATAGAAGGCTTTTTTACTTTTGTACTCATGCTTATGAGGAAGAACTGGGAAAAGAATAGCAGAGGATATTTGTTTAACCAATTATTTTTGAATAATCCAATTTCTTGTTTACTATTGTGTACTCTAATTTAAAAAGTATTTAAAAAAATGTTGTGATCTTAATATCTCTTCTAAATATGTAGTCTGATAATGATGGCCCATTTTTGCAAAGTACTATGTTTTACATAATATACTGGGTAATGTGTACTGAAACATAATTATGAGACTTTATAATATTACAAAATAAAATATCTATTAAAAATGTCAGTGGAGGAAATACAGTCTGGAGATTAAAATTAAGTTGATGAAGAGGTAAATTCAATAGAATTGTAGTAAATAGGATGTGTGTGACTGTAAGCTAGTTACTGAATATTTAAGCATCCTAGATCATAGTCTACAAGAAACCAGTTAATACTTCATTGTTTTGTCTTACCTATCCTTTCTTCTCACCTGAACAAGACAGGAAATTCATATCACAACCTGTACACCTACTACCAGCAAAAGTAAAACATATACATATAAAGTAAATATTCCTGAAGGTGAATAGTTACACAGATATCCAAATAGGAGACATGCTTCCTTGAGACAGCTAAACTTCCAGATGCAGTGTCTCTGTGGGGAGATTATTTACCTCTTGCTGGTTGAAAATAATATAAACTTACAGTGTAAATTCAGCTTTTTACAGTTAAACCTAATCAATCCTTGGAAAGAAATGTTATGAGTATCCGGCATGAGAACTATACTACCTGCTTGTCAATAACCATACCATGAATTTTTATACCCGAGGTAGTTTTCTTGTCTCCTTTATAGCATGAGAGAACTGTTACCCCTAGAGAAAGATTTCCTGAATATCATGCTTTGACAGATGCACAAATACATTAAATGAATCATCCTCTGGAGATGTCACACCCGTGACTATGGGAAAATCTGTATGAGATATTTTAAAGAGCTAGTATAGAAACAGATGAAGCGCACTCTCAAAGTGCTTACTGAAAAGAGGAAATCGATGTCACCAGGGTAGAAATGCAGCATCCAATTTACATCCACTCAGGGCACCTTAGTACTTCACCTGGACTTCAGTACTCTTTCTTCTGAGGGCCTAAGTCTCTCAGTGTCAGGAAAGGATGAGTCTACACTTTAGACTCCTAAGATGATGGACACTGGTGCTCTGCAGTCCAGAATGTGGAGAGAGGTGTCAAGCTTTCCCTCCTGTCATGAGCTCTTCAGAAAGGAGGGCAGATAAAAGAGGCAGCTACATGCCAGCAAGCTGCCAGCTGTTTACTTGTCTGATGGAACCCTGTGCTTGATCACAGCAGTCTGCCTTGCCTTCTTATTATATACTTTTCTTGACTATTTACTCTTGTGTAGTTTTTTGGAGTGGGTTTTTTAGGTAGTCGGTTTTGTTTGGTTGGTTTTTTTTCCTGTCAGACATATAAAATACTGCAAGATCTAAGTGCCAGAGACTGACTAGGGGTCTGAGGGTCACAGAGTCCATAGGCCTAAGTATCAAAATAAAGATATGAGTGTGTAAGAGAGGTTGTCTAACCGTGAAAGGGACTACTGGTCACAGGGTTCATAGGTCTGTATGTCAATACGTGTGTATGTGTATTATGTATGTCAGAGTCCATGTGCATGAGAGGCCTAAAGCCAGCAACTAGAAATACATTTATTTTTTCCATTTAACCATGCTTGCACATATGTGTATGTGTAAGTCTCTGTCTAAATTCCAGCTGAACAAGCTGGTGTGTAGGAAGACATCTGTATCTGCAAAGACTCACAGTCTGAGCCAGTGGTGAACGAGGTGCCTGGGGTATGGCCATGGATATTAGGTAGAATGGGAGCTTGTGCTGATATTAAAGGCACCCCTGATGGTGGGGATGCTTTGGTGGTCGCATGCATTTGTTCTTTAACTGAGTTCAAGTTGGACCAACCAACAAGTAGGAGGAAACCTGCACACTGGATGGACCTACACATGAGAGAGACCTGAGACCACACTGATATTGGAAGAACTGTGAATATGAGTATTTGTGAAACTAGAGACTGAGGGTGCGTGAGAGCTTCAGTCCAGATCCTGTGCCTGTGGGATACACACCCAGCCTTGCTGTTGTTCAAACCCACAAAGGGAAACATTAGTAGCTGCCTCTATTGGATGGGGGGAGAGAGGTTTCCAGTTTCTGAATGTGCAGTGGGTGGGGATACAACAGCCAGGAGTTGTTTGCTGCATCGTCTTTCTCATATCCTTAAGTGTGGATGCAATACAAGCTCTTCCCTGAAACTTCACTACATTTTAGAGGTCAAAAACTTGAGGTTAACTATTGTAATACTAAATTTTCAGATGCTTCATTTTTTATCATGTTTCCATAATGGTCTGTATGTTTTCACATATGTTCTATAAATCACAGCTCCATCCACCCCTTCCAAGTTCACTATCAAAAGCTGAAAGACTCTAAAAAATATATACTACTTAAAAAAAAAAAAAAAAGTAAAAAATCACATTTGTCCTCTCTGTGTAGCCTACGATACAGAAATTTTCAGCAAAATGTCACAATGTCGAAAAGGCAGAAAATACCCCTCTCCTCATCACTACTCTTTTCTGTTCTCTTCACCTTCATTTTGGGGCAGCTTCCAGCTGTAGGTTTGAAAGTTAATCTGAACCCCCCCAGTTTCAGATGTTTTCATTTTAAATAAAGTAGGCAAATTTGTATTTTGGGAGGAAAAGGATCATGATTTTGTCAGAATTCCAGGCATGTTCTCTGAACTGAAAGCAATTTTGGCAAAGCAACTTGTTGTGAGCTGAGTGCTAAAACGTCTCTATCAAGACAAAGTTAGATCTAAATAGTCCCAAAAGCTTCTCAGGGGCAATCAGGAGGGCTTTGATACAAAATGAGAAACTAAAGGCTGAATGAACATGGACTGGAGGTTTTTCAGTCCTCTGGTTTGAACCTGTGGTATCTAAATCCTGCCTTGGTGTCAATTTAGGAGCCGAAGTCACCCTGAGACTAACCTCTGAGTCTAAGGCTTCATCTAATTCTTGCTTACATCCCTTATCCAGGTTTTTCAGTGCTAGTTATCACCCTTGATAGAAGGCTCAGGAAACAGAGTTAGTACTGACTCATGGGATTTGTGAAATCCTTTTGGTTTGTGTGAAGTAGCATTGACTCGATACAGTATCTGAGCCTGAAAAACATAAACAGTATGGAAAACACCACAGACTCACTGCATCTGCCTATTGTGGTTTAACACCAGTCAGCAGCTCTGTCCCACACTTTTGCTTGCTCATTTCCCCCCTGTTGGGATGAGGGAGAGAACTGGAAGAGTAAAAGTGAAAAAACTCATGTATTGAATCAAAGGCTGTTTAACAGGTTTAACAGGTAAACAAAAAGGTAAACAAAACCAAACAGAAACAAAACCCAACAAAATCTGCCAAAGCAACAACAATAAAAAACAAACAAACAAACAACAACAACAACAACCAACCAAACAAAAAACAAACAGGTAAAGCAAAAGCCACACACACAGCAGAGAAAAACAAGGAACCCATTCACCAATTCCATTGGGCACACAGGCGCTCAGCCATCCCCAGGAGAGCAGGGGAATACAAGTGATTTGGGAATACAGGCACTGTCACTCCAAACGTCCCCATGTTTCTTCCTTCTTCCCCCAGCATTATATGCTCAGCATGATGCTCTATGGTATGGAATAACCCTGTGGTCAGCTGGGTCAGCTGTCCCAGCTGTGTCCCCTCCCATCTCCTTGTGCTCCCACAGCCCCCTTGCTGGTGAATCTGTGTGAGAAGCAGAAAACACTTTGGCTCCGTGTAAGCACTGTCCAGTAATAATGATAACATCTCTGTTTTATCATCACTTTCCACTTCTTTCCAGCAAAACTCAAAAACATATCCCAGTACCAGATACTATGAAGAAAATTGACTTTATCCCAACCAAAACCAGCACACTGCCACACATTTGGAAAGCAAAAGGAATTCTGAAATAGTCTGAGGAGTAGAAGTTTCCCAAGGAAGTTTGCTGTCTTTTATCTATGCCAACTGGTTAATGAATACAAAGCATATATAATTCTTTATGGATGTGCAAATAGTTTGGTTTTTTTTACAAAGCATAGCGTGACTTCTGTCCGTGCAGTCCTTTCTCTTTAATGGTAAAATCAGTGGGTTTGTTCAAGATTTTATGACTGATCTTTTTTACCAAGGGAATAGCACATGTACACCGCCAAGCCTTGCCACCTCCTCTGCTACGTATCTCCAGTTTCCACCTTTTTATCCTGTACTGAAGAGTAGCTTAAGAAGAAGCAGAGGTCAGTCTAGATTTCACAAATCAATATTTCACTTAGAAACACAGTCCTGGATCAGAAATGTAGTTGTATCCCAGGAAAGGAAATCAGGGCTTTATCCTTCCCCCACTGGAATTATATTCAGCAAAAAAACCATGAGTCAAACTTCTGAGCCAGGATTTGGAGATACAAGCTACCTGGCATCAAGTAAGCCAATTCCCTTTGATTATAGAGTGAACTTGTGCTTAAAGGCATCTTCTAACATGAGATTGTCGTATCTTACTTGCCAGCTAGTATAGACCCCTTGAGAAAGGGACCTGAACAGGGGGTTTAATTGGGTCTTTACAAGGCTGAAAAAGAAGGGAGCACTAAAAAAATTAATAGAATTTTGTGCATTGCCTAAAAGCGTCCCTTTTCAGTTTATGTCCCTTCAATTTCACCTATTCACAGTTCTGATCTTCACTGACATTTCTGTGGCTAAATTTTACATAAAACATATTATTATCACCAGGTTTGCTTTTCCAATACAGTCAAATCACTTTCCTGTTCTCAGTGCTATGTTGCTTTCAAGAACTAATTTTGAAATGCACTTTGCAACTGCTACCTCTTTACCATGCATTGTACCAATATCCTGCAACAAATTAAATTTCAAATTAAATCTGAGACTAGAAAAGTACAAGGGCTTTTGCTGTTTTGTTCTGCTATGCCTTGTTTTCCAGTTCTCGGTTTTAGTTAATTGTTAAGTTTTGGTTTCTGTTAATGAAAAAATAGGCATAGACAGTCATATTTGGACATATTTGGAGCTTATGGCCTTGCTTTCCTGAGTCATGCTCTCTTAAAGAGCCATTCCACCTTGGCTGTATAACCAAACAGAAACACAACACTGGCTACCCATCCTGACTACCTACCCCTCCTCTTTAAAAGGTACAGAACAAGGAGTTATGGAATGATCCTCACGTAAAAGGCAAAAGAAACTTCAGATTTTTTCAGCTGCATTGCAGTTACACTGATGAACACTGAGTTCACTAACTCAGTTTAAGGAGGAGAAATGTTATGAAGCCATAAACTAATTCATGCTATGAGAGTGGTTAACAAGTTTCCATCTCACAGACTTCCAGGGATACATGTTTGTAGGGAATTCAGATTATTTTCAAGACTTCAGCTATTGAGTTGTCAGGATTCTGTACAACTATAAATTCCAGATTTGTTTACCAATTGCAAATACTGAACTGGATTATACAAATTTTTTTCCAAACTCAGAAAGCAAAAGTAAAGCAAGGTTTCACTGTTCAATTGCAATAAAAATATAGCCAGAATTTACTTTCTCCCACCAAGGTTAATCCCTAGTAAAGTTTCATTATTTGTTTGGTTTTCTTCTCTTCCTATAAATTCATCTGTTGATACGCCCTTTGATGCATCTGAGTCTTTATGGAAGGTTGTTTCTGAGTAAAGGAAGACCCAACAGCCATTCAAGAAATGAAGTCTTCCACATAATCAACTGATGTGTTGTTCTTTATCAAGACTTACAAGGTAAAGCCATTTCTGCAAGTGTTCAGAAATACTCAGTTATTTTAAATCGTCATAATATTTCTATGATAGAAATATCTGATTAATTCCAAGATGGGTCTAAGTGATGAAATTAACTCTCATATTTCTTAAAAAAATGGCTTTGTTTCAAATAGGTCAATTGAATGTTTTTAGTATCTACCTACTCTGGATATTATTAAAAGATAATACATATTTTCATAATTTTCTGTAGAGGTTATTTGGATGTAAGACATTAAATTGGGCAGAAAAGCATCTTGAGGTATCAAAGTATTTATTCTTATTTGTCCCTGTATATCTGCAGAAAGCACTGCTGTACAAGATAAAACAGCAATATCCAAGTAAAGCTGAGAAATTTTTTTAGTAATATAAACAAAATTTTGATTGACATCAAGCACTTTTCTTGAGAAGGTTTTAAAAAAAAATCTGTGAAAAAAGGACTTCAGTGTATATATATATATGTTCAGAGGTTCAACACTTAACAACACTGTCACAAACTACTTAAGGAAAATAAAAATAGTACAGAAAAGCATAGGAAATTCATAGGGTCCAATTCCAAATACCACTGAAGTCAGTGAAAATATTTCTATACATCTCATAATTTTAATTGAATTATTAAACTATACGAAGTTTAAGATTAATTTTAGTTAACATTATACATGTAGAACTACACACTTCTAAGACACTCAGTTTAGCTCTGTCTCCAGTGAATGGAGAAAACTAAATGCTAAATTAGATGTCTAAGATATATGGAGTGAGACATCTTTTGGGAGAGCTCATCTTTCTGTTTTGACTTTAAATGGGGCACAAATAATAAGTTTTAACTAGACAGCTGGCATGTGGATGGCTAAAGCTGAGGCAAGGACAACAGTAACTGATAAATAAAAGATACAGGCAGTATAATCAAGGGTTTACTTTAATTCTACTGCAGACTATTTGAAAATACATACAAACTAGACAGTCCCATTCCAGCTGTCCTTGCACTCACTTAGCAGTATATTCACAAATTGGTCACTGAGATTAATTTAAACCATTACAGGGAATGGGATCTACCTTGCCAGTATTGGATCTAATTTTGTCTACAGTGTATATGTGAACTCTCAAAATTGCATTAAAAAAACCCCAAAAAAACAGCAAAACAAAACAAAGAAAAATCTGAAATCTTCTAAGAGACCACTATGAGAGAAGTAGCACAACAGTCATGCCAAACCCTGAAGCAGCAATAGATTTCTCTTTTACTCCCCAAGACAAGTCTTGGAGGTGACACAGGAGATGGCATAAAAATTAAAGCACTTTTGAATGAACTAACATACCTTGAGTCACTTCAGAGGGCAACCAGCACAGCTTTGAAACACCCATCCCCAACTCTTCAGTTTCCCTTTTGTCTCGTATCTTTCTACTCCTACGCCCACACTTCATAATTACAGATAAATATAGAGAGTTTAAAGAAAACCTTAATTGAAGGTTAATCCCCAACAGTTAAATTCAAGAGCTCCCTTTGATAGAAAAAGCAAAAGACCCTTAGAGGTAAATCATGTAAAATTTTGATTAGTTTTCAGAGTCTGTTTGATGACAAAAAGGTAAACTTATTTATCTTTAAACTTTTTATTTGTTGGCATTTCTCTTGGATGCCTTTAGCTTAGAAATAGTGTGTGAAGGACAAAGGGAACAGTGATACCTGGCATAATCTTAAAAGTATGGGTAGAGTGTACAGTTTATAGTAGTTGCAGTGAGTGCTGACCACATCACAGCCAAACGAGCAGTGATTTCAATCAAATTCCACAGAAGTGAAATTAATTCAAAAAATATAGAGCTCTGAACAAACCACAGAATTAGGGCCACCTAAGTCTTACCAAACTGAATTATACCATGTTTTTATAAAAACTCAAGAAAAATCAGTTATTAGAATCACTATAATGCTATTTTCTCATGATTTCTGAAGTGTTACTGGTTTCTTATCCATAATACTTATAAACATGAGTAACATCCTTAGTGGAACCAACAACAGCATATTTTTTAATAGATTGGACACTGTTTGTATCTGTAATAGAAAATTATTGGGCATAAAGAATAATATTGAGTTACATAGAATGCTTCTACAGAAAATATTGGGAACACATAAGGATGTTAGGAACAAATATGGAACTCAGAAAGTTAAATGAGAGAAACAAAGCATGGGAAAACATTTAATATCATTAACCAAAATTATGCCCAGAGAGGATGACTGTGAATGAGCAACATACTTGATATGACCCTTAGAAAATTACAAGTTATTATTTGTGTATACTATTCATTTAACTAATTTTTTATTTTTAATGCTTAATTTTTTTAAGAAATCAGAAGTATTCATTAATACCTATCTTTAGTGATACACAATGCTGAAAATGCCAGAGATAGAGAGTTATTTTTCTACTCATGACAGAGAGGGTCAGAAAACGTCCTAGAGCAAAGGCAATGTTTTGACCCATGTAAAAAGTTCCATTACTGATCTGAAAGCCCAGAGCAGGGCTGAGGGCAGAAACTGATGTGTCAGTACTCACACTCTGAATATTTACATCAGCAGATAGTCAGGGGTTTTTGAGATGCGTTGTGCTTTTCCTCTGAGGATGACTTCAGTAACTTTACTGATATTATTCCAATTCTTCAAATATTTCTCCACTTCTTTGGCATATTGGTCTGGAAAGAATAGACCAAGCACTCTAATGGTACAGACTGCATGGAAGTTCTGGATCACCTTTATGCACCAGGCTTGTGATGGCAATGGCTTTCTTCCACAGGAATATGATTTTGGTTTGCATAGAAGGACATGCAAATATGATTGGATGAGTTAGAAGATGTAACCTCTGGGAAACTTTACTTATTACTAGAAGCAATCATTCCACTTCCATTTATATTCCTGTTATAATGTGATCATGGGAACAGTGGAGTGCCTACAAGAAAGATGGGAAGAGACTATTTACAAGGACATCTAGTGACAGGACAAGGGGGAATGGGTTCAAACTGAAAAAGAGTAGGTTTAGATTAGAAATTAGGAAGAAATGCTTTCCTGTGAGGATGGTGAGGGCCTGGCACAGGTTTCATAGAGAAGTTGCGGCCGCCCCATTCCTGGAGGTGTCCAAGGCCAGCTTGGATGGGGCCCTGAGCAACCTGGTCTAGTGGAAGGTGTCCCTGCCCATGGCAGAGGGGTCAGAACTAGATGATCTTTAAGGTTCCTTCCAACTCAAACTGTTCTACGATTCTGTGATTTGCTGGAAGCACTCTGAGGATTTCCCCTTGGACTATGACATTCATCTCTGGTCCTCAGGACAGGTTTTATTGAGATATATCTCTAAAGTGATGCAGAATGTCTTGAACATGCCTAAAAATTAGCCATAGCCCTTTTCGGTCTGTATGTCACATTTTCTCTTATTTTTCTGTCTGTGGAAACAGAGTAAAGTATTCAGGTCACATGCTCAAATTCTTGGTTCCTTGGGAAAGTCATAGAACAAATCCCAGGGTGAGTAAGATCTGAATACAGTCAAACACCTGAATATAGGAAAAAATATCTAATAATTATATCAAGGAAAAATGTTTATAATTATTTAAAGATGACCACCATCTTCATCATGTATACATAACATATTAAACATCAGTTTCAAAATCTGTAATATAAATACTAAACTAACATTATTTCAGTTACAGTTTTAAACTTTGAGTTTACAAATATAACTTCTTTTTTAAATTAGTGATCCAAGAAGATTACCTACTTCTACCATCAGTGTTTAGGCTTATCTACTTCACTGAAAGAGGAAAGAATCCTATGGAATCCTGGGGTTGATTTTTTGGATGAGAAAATGAGAGTGAGAAACACAATTGCAACCTGTCAAATTGCTCAAAAGATGTCTAGGACCCAAAAAAGCCCCACAAAATCACCACAAAACAACAACAACCACCAAAATAAAAACAAACAAACACACAAAGCCCAAAACAAACTAAAATAAAAACAATAACAACAAAAAACAAACAAACAAAACCAAAATAAACAAATTTTTCAGAGTAACTTTAGAACATTCTTGTAAATATCTTTTACTCTGATTCACAATAAAGGGCCTTGGCAGCGCTTTCACTCCTGTCATGTCAATAGTGGGCTGCTTTGACTGCTCCTTCCAGTAGGGTTCTACTTGTTCTGCTTTTCTGGGTGAATATCTACTGATTCTGACTCCCGAGGACTGTATTTTGGCAGTCAAGTTTTGCTGCAAAAGTATGCAGATTTATAAAATGCATTAACTATTTAAATGTCCAGAGGGCACTTTATGTTTTGCCAGTCTAATATTTATTACTAACAAAATTTATTTACAGCCATCCTACCACCCGAAAGTGAGTTTAATGAGCAATAATTGCACCTCTGGGACAATCAGTAACTCAAGATTTTTAGTATAGTCTCAAGATCTGTTTTGGTCTTGTCCCCTCTTGTCCCTGTGTGAATGCAACATGAAAAACCCAACAAACTCACATTAATTTATCCAAAATTACAGTGAAAAGGAAAAAAAAAACAAAACAACAAACTAAACAAAATCCAACACAGTTCATTCTCTCAGTATCTGCATATTTAAGAAACAGATTTTGTTTCCTACATTGTTGCAGATTAAGCACCTAGCAGATAAGCAGTTTATGTTTTTCATATTAATACCCTATTAAGGAGTGAAGGGTCCAGGTTGCTTTCCCTGGAGATTTATGAGCTTCTGGACGTCCTTTCCAAGTAAAAAATGAGGTCTTTGAATAGGTTAAGTACTCTTTCAAGAGTCCTGAATAAATGGGATGAGTTGGGCTGGTTGCTGTGGCACTTTCGTGATTTTAAGATGTCAGCAGGGCAAAAATTAGTTCAGAAGCAACCTCCCCTCTTTTTGCCCCTGCAGGAGGCTCCAGGGTGCCCATTGGTGCCCATGAAGTGAGAGGGCAGTATATCTTCACCCAAAACATCTCTGTATCCCTCTAGAGGATGAGAATATGGGAAGGAGCCTGCTACAGAGACTTTGAAGACAGTCTGAATAACAGACAGGAACCTAAATTTCTAATTCACTCAAGAATACAACAAGAGAGATTGTGGGCACTGACAGTGTCCAAGTTTTTAAATGACATGTTCCCTAATAAAATAACAAGTTCAGTAAAATTCTAGGTGTCTGAGGATATGAACCCATGCTACAGGGTAAGTCAAACTTTCCCACACAAATCCACAGTAAGCTGGCCCACCTGGGAAATTATTTATGGTATAAATTTTAGGATTAGTTAACTTTAGGTGAAACTTATAGCTATATAAAGCAGACACCTGAGAAATTTAAAAAACAGTAAAAACTGTGATGCACTCCTCCTGGAGCTTCTTTCTAATGTATCACAGGAAAACATGAAACAAAGGAAAACGTGATATTAATGAATGGGCTACGAAGAGGAAATCTTTTTAGGCCCTGCTAGGCAAAACAATGAGGGTCCTAGGGCTTGGTATTCACAAGATGTAAATAATTTGAAAATAATTAGTAACCCGGACTCCTTTCAGACATAAGAGATGCTCAAGGACTCAAGACAAAAATAATTTTGGAATTACAGTGCAGTTCCTTCTACATACTTATTGTTTTCCATCAAAGCAAAGCAGGCTTTTTGTCCTATGCTGCTGCTGCTGCTACTGCTACTGCTACTGCTACTGCTGCTACTACTACTACTACTACTACTACTAGATAAGTAGGAACCTTAAAATTTTGGACTCCTTTTATTCATTAACAAATCTTATCTTTCTGGATTTTCTTAATTATTATCACCATAAATAATTTTTCTGTCTTGACACCTACTTGGAAATTGTACTCGGTGTATCCATTCCGTCCCTCTGAATATGCTTCAAGCTCCTTCTACACCAGTTCCAGCCTAATTCCCTTGAGTAAACTCATAGGAACAAGGAATTGCTTGAAGTATTCCAACTAAGATCTTATCAGTGTTTTGTACTATAATAATAAAAAATGAATTTCTGTATGAAATGAAAAAAAAATCTGATCCATTATAGAACTCTATTAGGCTTTTCATGGCTCCACCAGAAGTATCCTGTAGCCATCCTGAGAACAACATATACGAGAAGATCTTCCCCATCCTTGCTACTTACATGAACAAAAAAACTCTTTCATTTCCATTTCTTGTCACTAAAATCTACTGTTTTATAAAGATATTTCAATTTTCAATATTCACATAAAAGGTTCAGATTAATGTATAATCTCAAACTTGGGAAAACAAACAAACAAACAACAACCAAAAAAACCCCCAAAATTGTCCTTAGCTTTAGCCAAAATAGCATAAGAGGCAGAATAATATGAAAAATGCTATCAATATAATGTACACTGACTTTTCAAAATGTATTCTTCCTGGGCTCGATGTCATATCACAAGTGCAAAATATATAGGCAACCAGAGTACTTTTCCTGTGCTGAGAGCTGAGATGTGTTATTTAATCCTTTCTCTATCATTTAATGATAACGGAGTCCTACAACCACTGCCTGTATCTTTGCTATGCAAAGTTTTCAGTGTAAAAGTTTATGTGATTTGTTTTTAAGAATCAGAAACATTAGGTATTTCATGCTAGATGTAGACTTTCATTGTGTTGCTACGTGGAAAGCTGAACTAAAGCAGAAATAACAACTGGGAACTGCGTCAAAACTGAATGTAGAAATTAAGCTGAAATGAAAGGACTTATTTTCCATTTACAGAAAATAAATGAATTGTTTTGGGGCCAAGATAATAAATGGAAAGTCATTCTTTCAAATATTTCTAATGAGTGGAATTGAATGGAGATTTTGGTTGAAAAGTGTGACCTGAAAGAGAAGAGAAAGAAAAAAAAAATCCCATTTTAAAGTTTGAGTTATAACATCATCTCTGGAGGTGGGTAAGGTGCTGGCCTCTTGACTCCAGTCATTACACAAAGGGGAGAGAGAAAAGCCAACTACTGACTGAGAGCAGGAAATATGATGGCCCTCCTACAGAGTAAGAAAGACTAAGAGGATTGTGTGATCAGACAGCCCCTAGGAAGCTGCTTTTAGAACTGTCTACACAAAATTAAAAAGGTTTTAAAAAAAATACAGGAAAAAAAACCACCACCCTGTTGCTGTCTTGACAAACCTTAAAAAGTATGTATATGCTCCATGCAGTGAGCAGTCTTGGAAGCAAATGCTTCTCCTTTAGTAATGGGTCACAGCTGGTTTCAGAAATGGACTGAAAGCTTCAAGTCTGGCATGACTGAGCATTTATGCAGCTTAAGCAGAGGCGTTTGACACCAGAGATGGCAAACCTGGATGGATTAAATGCGCACTTTGAATACAGCAGTGGCAACAAAATCATCTGTGATAGAGAACAAGTAAAAACTGTTTGATGGCTAAAGCAGGACTGTATGAAAACCTTAATCTAAGCAATGAGGGGCATGTAAATTTTAGGGCACATGTAATGTGCAGAAATAAAAATCTCATGTGGCAATCTTGGTCTGAATCTGTTTTTTTTATTGCACAGAATTTCTTATTGCCAATCCACAGTAAATATATGAAAAAGATGCAGTAAAGAGTTAGGATAACAAAGTATTTGCTAGAGAGCAGTTCTAAACTGTAGTAGCAAGAGTTCAGTTGGTATTAATAAGCTTTGGGCTAGAACACAGATTCTCATCTTTAAAAGTCTTGTGCTCTGGGGAAATTCACAACAAGAAGGAGAGGATTATTTTCACTAAACTTCTTTAAAAACCCTGCCCAGCTTTTGCTGAAAGACAGTGGTGTGAAAAAGTCAGACAATTTGAGTTGCAGCAGAACTTACAATGTGAAATAATATTTACAGTCGTATTTTATTTCTCTCATTGTATTGAACACTGTACAATTACCAGCCAAAAAGAAAATTTTTCATGTAACTTTCAGTGAAAAAGTAGGATGATGCAAAATACTTGAATTCAAGAAATGATGGAAACTTGACTTCACACAGACATGGTGTGCAAGTAGCATCTTTTATTTTAATGTAGCTACTAATTACTTAATTTGACTCCATATGAAGAATAGGAAGCTGTCTGAATCCGCCCATAGCCTTTGGAGCAAAAGTGATCTCCACTACCACAGCAACGTTCACAGCTTTCAAAATGGTACAGAATCGGTTTGAAATCTTCATATTGAATATGTAAATTGGTTTGCCTGCACCACAAGGATGATTTTCACTAATGTACGTTTTACCATTGCTTTATAACTAATTATTTCTATATCAGCAGCAAATAAAACCTCTAGTAGAGACGGAGATCCCAGGTGAACAAAGCACATTGCAAATGCCTAATGAGTGATTATCTCAGACCTGAACAATTTATCATCAAAAAAGAAAACAACATCAAAGTTTCAGAAATTTTCCACAGCAGAAAAACAGAGTGATCATTCCCCATAATTTCTGAGCACTTTATGAAATGTGTAGAAACTGGATTTATCATTCTCACCTGCTTAGTAATAATATCAGGAAAAAACTATGGACTGGAAGTGATGAATGCTAAATATTGACATTTGTTTGGTTTGCCACCTAAATGCTTCACCTTGACAGATTGTTGCTTGTCTCATATACTTTTAAATCTGGTCCCAAATTAGAAAATTTCAGGGAGAAAAAAAAAAAAAAAAGCAACAAAAAAACCCCCAATCTTTTGCTTGAAGTAAACTTTACCTGAAATAAGATAAAGTTCCTTCCTTCCTTCCTTCCTTCCTTCCTTCCTTCTTTCTTCCTCTCTTTCTTTCTTTCTTTCTTTCTCTCATTCTTTCTTTCTTTCTCTTTCTTTCTTTCTTTCTTTCTCTTTCTCTTTCTCTTTCTCTTTCTCTTTCTCTTTCTCTTTCTCTTTCTCTTTCTCTTTCTCTTTCTCTTTCTCTTTCTCTTTCTCTTTTCTCTTTCCTTTCTTCTCTCATTAACTCCCATCCAAATGCCTACCTCTGCCTCTTCTGCTCTCCTGCAGTGACAGGAAACTGAAGAAAATTGATGCACTAACAGTTCTAATATGACATTGGAAAAGTGACTTTTTGATTTTCAATTAACCTTGCACAAAGAGGAAATATTGAAATTCACCCCTTTGTTCTTGGCTGTGTACGTTAGCCAGGCTACTGTTGGTAGGAGTGAACAGGAGGGGTTGGGTTGGGGAGGGGGAAACTGGCACCTCATTCAAGCACTCCACTGCTATTTGCACAAAACGAGACAAGACTACCCTGCAATAATTACTCTCTGAAGGGGGAAACAGGTAGGAGAGAGAGTGCTCTTGTCATTTGTTTGACTTAATTGTATGCTTTTATGAGCCGTCTGGCTGGAAGGATTAAAGTTACTTTTAATAACACTTCCTTTCAAAAGAATTTGATTTGAGATTTCCCAGCAGGGCTGCCTACCAAGCAGCAGGACCCTTTTCTTCCTTCCAGACCCCTTTTCTTTCAGCATTCCCACATCCTCCCTCCTTCTCTTCCCCCCATGAACGCCAGCATTGTTCTATTTGTGTAAGAGAAGCCAGGCTGGATAACATTGTATGAAGTCAAATTTATATATCCACATAAATGAAAAAGTAAATAAATAAGGGTAAGAAAAAACATACATAAGAACAACCTTTCCTAAGATACTGGGCGTGAGGAAAGTTAGACATCATCAGATAGTCTGGTTTTCCTTCAGTTAGGTTAGAGAAGATGTTCATTACATACATGCAGAGCAGATTACAGAGTGGACCAAGAGTATTTGTACAAAACATTTTTAATTTTAGAAAACAAGAAAGAAAAATTAGTCCAAGTGAAGCAAATTTCTTGGGAATATATGAGAAAGTCTGGAGAATGATTTCTTAATATCATGAGGAACTCTTTCTTAGAAGTAAATTTTCAAAGCTATTCACTGTTTCTGTGTTTTAATGCACTTCAATTTTGTTTATATATGTCATCAAATAATAAAGAAAAAAATAAATGTATGCCTAAAGAAAAACAAAACACACAGCCATGGATTGTCTCATGACTTCATGGAATTAAATTGTCTCTTTTCCTAGCATATCATCCAGGATTTTCTGTCTGCGAATATTATGGGTTAATATGATATTAACAGTCTACATCCAGCAAACTGTGGGCTGATAGATGAGGACAGAGCAGTTAAATATCCATTCCTTCACTGAGTTTTCATAGAAGACACATCACACTTGCACAGTAAAACTCACACACTCTAAGACAGTGGTTTTCTATTAGTACTATTTAACTTATATTTCTAAAAAACCCTGCAGCTTAAATTTTCAATTTGCTTGTTTTCCTCATGAGTATGAGAAAAAAGGAAAACTAAAATCAGTTTCACAGGGAATATAATTTCTCTTCCACCTAAAGGAGATCTCATAAGATAGTTACACTTGATATTTTTTACACTTTCACTGTCTATTTACATAAGCATTTACAAATTCTGTCCATCATTTACACACTTTCTCTTCATTATGTCAAATATATGAGCAACTCTTCTATAATACCACCTTGTTTGATTTTTCAGCTGTCTCAGAAAGAAGCATGATTTTTGCTAATATTTTAAGGTACCTAATGTCAAGCTCCTAGCTTGCAAACATTTCACACCTGACACATTAACGCATTGCGGGTCAATTGCTCTTCTGATTCCATTAAAAGGAGGAAGATGCCCTTTCGAACATGAACGTAAATCATAATATACTTAATTCGCTCTCACATCCAAAGTCCAAAGTCCAAACCATTTTAATGTCTGGAGCAACAACTAACAAAAAATTTATCTGGCATTCTTGAAGCCTGAGTTCTAACCCTGCATCTCCATGTCCATTAACAAGAACAGCCTTTGGATATACTTGAAAATAATCAACACTATCCAATATGTAAGAGATTGTGACACCAACACCATATGTCATCACCTCATCATGATCACTGATTGGAAGTGGTTTCTTTTGTATCTGAAGTGAGTACTGTTCCCCAGCTCACTGAAAAAACTCCACTGGACAATAAATAAATTCCCTTTTTTGACCTGCTACATGATATATATATATTAATTAGAGAGAAAATAGAAATCAAACTTAGGTTATTCAGTTCTGAATTAAATTATTTGACATTACTTTATTTCCAAGAAGACTACTTGTTAATTTACTGTATGAAAAGTTTAAGAGATTTTAGCATTAAAGAGAGGAATATCAGATTATCCAGATACTTTTGTGTTCTTTTCTCTCATGAAAATCTTCAAAATTCGAGAAGCCCGTTTCCTTTTCAGATCCAATCAAAAGCATATTTTATTTAGAAAAAGGTCTTTATTTTCTTCATGGTTTCACCATTCTTTTTATGTAAAATTTGAAATGATGTCCTGCATAGAAAAAACTTAATAATTTCCTGAAAGTAGTTTTGCATTTTAGCACTAAACTCCTTCTTTGAGCAGCGGAGGATGTTCGGTGTCCCTGAATCCTTCCAGAAACAGTTACTGCCTGCACAGCTTCAGGCAATTGTGTGGGGTGGGCAGAAGAAGCCTTTAGATTATCTTGGTAGAAGACACAGTTACTTTGGGAGGTCACGACTCCCAACACCTAAAGTTTTAGTCTCAGCTAAAAAGCTGAATCCTATACCTAGTCATTGCTGCAGACAGGGAAGTTGATGCTAGAAATTAGGATAACCTGTATACCAGCATATTTGTATACATTTATATATTTTTCATGGAGCCTTTATTAAGCAAACACAATTATTTGCATCTCTAAGTGCCCTGAATGCATTAACAGTATAGTTCGAACCCTGACTGAACAACACTATCACATGAACTATGTCTGTAGGAAATTAATAAGTAATAAATAATAAATAATTATATATCAATAATAAATAAATGGGTAGTTTCTTCCCCTGCCTAACAGCTATCTTTTTTTTTCTTTTAACTTAGACAATCATCATGGCTACGTTTCGCGAACGAAGATTTGGGAAGGCTCTATCCACATTTGTTACAGAAACTGAGACAATAGCCACTAATATAATATTGTCTTTTGAAAATATTGTCTGACTTATCTCCCTAGTCTTGGCTTCATGTGGAATTTTGAAGAACTACGTAGAAGAACTGAGTGGATTTAAATGATCAGACTTAGAAAATATTTCTGTGGTTTGGAAGTGGTAATACCTGAGAAATAACAACTCACTCTTAGCCTCACAGAAAAGAGAATATCTTGTGTGAGTGACCTTTCTTTTGGTTACAAATTATAAAACAGTTGTAAGATGACTTACAATGAGTCATTGTATAAAACCAGTAGAAAAAAACAAACCACAAAGTCTATCCAACAGAACTAAGTGAAAGAGAAGTGGCATATGATATATGCATAAGTAGTCATGCATAAACTTTCACCCTTTAACTCACAGGTTTTGCAGGCACTCTGAAGATTAGTATAATGCTTTGTGATATAAATGTTAACAATACTAGCATTTCATATTGCTTTCACTAAAAAAATGAACACTGAACTCCTGTTAGATGCCCTTATTTGTGCGTTATGAGTGATCAAGGACTGAACCAGTCTTCACAGCTCTTGCTATTGTTTCTACCCTTAAAAAAAACAAAAAAAAAGCAAAGCAAACAAAAATGAACCCCGAAAAAACCTCAGTATCTTTGGCAAACCTCATTATTTTTTTAAAACCAGACAGATGCTCTAAAAAGGCAGCAAATATATAAACTGTTTCTTTCTTCTATAACTGCAGTTAAATAGGATGAAAGTTCTTTGTCTCGCTCTCTCTCTCTAACCTCGTGCTGCAGGTCACTACAGTAATGATCTCTCACAGCTGGTTCCCTCATTAAGCTCCTTAGTGATTATATCTTACTGGTTCTCTCATGTAAAACCCAGAAGACACATAATGAAATAACCCCTTGATTCATATTCACGTACACGTAGATTTCAAGTATGACACAAGTAACTTTATAGGAGATTTCAAAATAGTATCAGAAATAAATCCTACTGACAATTTCACTAAACAATGCTCACAAACAAATTTAGGAATCAAGGAGAAATCTCCCTTAATATTCATGGTGTAATACTGAAAGAGGTAAGCTGCTATACTGAAGTTAGGAAATTAGACTATCAGACTAATCAAATATTACTTCTTCTGATCTCATTCGTAATAATAACTAGGACTTGCAGACAACTGGGTTGAATTACACAAGGATCCCCATGATAAATCATAGTTCTGATTAGGGTCAGAAATATTTTTCCCCTTATTAGTGAATCTATCAGAATATTATTGATCATTTCCACCTGAAAAAAAAAAAAAACAATAAACAGTTGTCCTCAGTTCAAGAACTGATGCCATTGACAAAACCAATTTCTTTACTGCTGTCTAGTCATGACCAATCCTGAAGCCTGAGTGCTTGTTCAGTATGATTTCTTCCATTCTCTTGAATTAAATATTTTCTTCATTTTTTTTCCTGTTTCGTTAAAATAATTTTTACATCCCTGAATTTTTTTGCTCTATGGACATTAGCCTTTTTTCTTAATTAAGGAAAGTAGAACAAATATCTTAATGTTGTGAAAAAGTTTACTTATATCACAGTTCTGTAGAATCAAACAGCTAAATGCAGCCAACAAATTACTGGAAACTTTTTGGCTAATTGGGATTTTTTTTCCTTGTGTGTTTTTTTTTTTTTTTTAACGAAACCTGTTTGGAATGCTTTAGATGTCTGAATATGTTTCCTCTCTGAACTCTAGCTCTTGGTGAAATTATATTCAGATGTCCAACTTCTGTTTTCAAGTGAATTCTTTTCTTCTTCATTGTCTTGTTAGACATGGATGGGCCTATATTTCATCAAATATACCAGTGACTTCATTGAATTAGTTCTATAATGACTAATCCTAAGTACAGCTATATGAAAGTAGTGTAGCATCAATGAATTTGTGATTCAGAAGAACAAATAAAGTAGTCGAGTCTCACATATTTATTCTGTAACATAATATGTGTACAGCTTTTCCAACATGTGCTCTATACTCTTGCATCTCCTAGTCTTGGTCTCAGGCCAACGGTGGTTTTTTGTCTGAAACATTTGAGTTGCATCAGCTGAGCCAGTTCCAAGTTATTTATGTAAAAAAAAAAAAAGGTGCAATGACGTTTCCATATGTTCCATTTGGGATTATTGTGCTTGACTAACTCCAAATGGCTGAAACTGGAAACATCAAACTTAGCAAACCTTTATCATTCATCAAGAGAGGATAGACAACAAAGCCTCAAAAGAAACAAGATTTAAAGTTATGAATATTTAAATTCAGCATATTTTCAAATGCATACAGACCATTTTTCAATCTATTTTTCATGGTACCCCTCAGGCTAACACATTTAGTATACTGGGTGCACATCAAGTCCCTTTAGATTTAAATTACCTTAGCTGCTCAAAGCTTTACAATGACAAGCAACACAACTTTTCAAGAACTATTGGGCAGAATAGTTTCTCTTACACTTCTTGAACACAAATTTGACCCTCCTAGAAATAAAGGAGAAACTCATATTCACTATCATTGTAATTTAAACTTTAAAGAGATGTGTGAAGGAATAATTTTGTGAATAAAAGGGGGTGAGCAATAATTACAACTCAGGTTGTTAGTAAACCTAACAATCTTTCTTAAATAGTATTTGTTGTTGACTACTCAAATTTAAAACCACATTTTGACTGTTCTGTTACAGTACTTACAGTATTGTACTTACATTAACATTTTTATCTGTAATTGTAATTTTGAATGACTGATGTTCTCCATAAACACATGAAGGCCCCATAACCTTTTCCCTTCCGTTCAATGTTCAGAAAGTCAAGAAACTTTCAGTGAGATTAAGGAGAGCAATTGAGAAACTATCTGTTAGATTCATTGATGCTACTTATACACTTAGAAATTAGGCACTTAAACCAAAGCCGTCCACTCCATTTTAGTTTTACAGTCAGCAGCAAGAAATAGCCATTTAAAAAGAAAATTCCATCCCATACCATGATATACTCCAAAATAAAGTAGACATATGCTTTAGAAGATTATTTTCTCTGTGGACAATATTTTATTTTTTTAGACATATTTGTTCACATTTATGTATACATATATATATATAAACAATTTTTTTACAAGATGCCTTGATGTACAAAGGAAGCTTAGTAACTGGATGACAATTAAATGGTTACATATTTGATATTTAAAGTCAAGTGAGCTGGGTGTTCCTTTTAACATTTGGTGGCTTCACCACAGTATGAAGATGAGGTATGTTTGGGGCTGTATTCTGCACCATACAGCGATGTTTTGTATCACTGTTGAATGAGCATAAACATGAAAGGGAACAGATGTTTGAAATCCATCCCTGTAAAGAAACCTATGGCTTAAGTCTACATCTTCATAGTCCTCTCCACAATGATCTTCAGCTGACTCCAAGTCAGATTCTGATGCCTTTCTTACATCCAATACTATTGTTTCAGGTGTTAGGTTAAACATGATTTTAGGTCTTTTGAAGCATTTCTGCAGAGCTGACTATGTTTCGCTGGGCAGCACTCAGGCAGAACTGATGATTCTCCTTCATTCTTTGGTGCTCATCTTTTGGCCTCATATGACTTTTCCTTATTTTCAAAAAGAGTTAAGTCAAACTCACCTGACCCTTAATTCTTCCCTAATATGTCTGATTTTCAACCCTGATATCACACCTGATTCTATGCAGAATTGTCATAAAATTTTTTTTAATTAATACTTTTTTAATGTTGAACTGAGAGACGTATGGGGCTTGTCTTTGTTTAGTTTGGTTTGCCTTGGTTTTTGGTGTTTTTTGGGGGGATTCCTTTGTTTTTTGGTTGTTTGGTTTTGGGTTTTGTTGGTTTGGGTTGATTTTTGTAGGTTTTTTTCATTGCTACAGGATTGAATTGATTGGCATCAGAAAGCACACAAAAGAAGGCATAGAAATTACTCCAGTAGCCATGGAATTACTCCAGTGCAGCACATGCCCCTCAGCCAGGCTTTCTGCAGAGTTTTAGGCCATTTCCTTAAATGTCTCCTCCACAGGAACTGAACAGTTCAGGACAGCACTGCTGTTTTCAGCCACTGGCAAAATTAGCAGTTTCCTAAGACAGCTGATTGCCGATGGGAATAATGCAGTTATGATATTATTCTTTGTTGGTATAATGAAAAGGCAGATTTGATGTTATTACCCCTGAGGGAGGGGCTGTGGGAGAAGTTTTTCTGTTTCAGAAGAGAAGGTTTTTTCAGTCAACAGCAGCAATTGTCTGTTTTTCATCAATCATCTCTTTCCAGGGGTGAGTTTCCATCTTTTCAATGGCAACAGAAGCAGAATCCTACCTCTCTGAGTCTGATTCATTCTTTTTTTAAATACCCCCTTTTTTTTTTCCCCTCCCAATTTTTGCTTTTCTTTCCCATAACAGAAATATCCCTCTGCTTACTGACTGGAGAGGTAAACTTACTTCCCCCACACTGCCAAGAGTTCTGGTGTTTGTTCTTGTGCCCACGCAGGGTCTTGCTGTAACTCCAGGTAATCATTAAGGGTATCCCATCCAAGATGGACTTCTGATTTTTCTTTTCTCCCTACCAAGTTTCAACTGCTTAAAATAGAAATGTTTAATAAAGGAAAGAGAATGAATTTTGATACTACCAACTGTTAAGCAATTTAAGTCGTAGCTGTACTAACCTTAGAGTAAATGAACCTTAGTCTTGGAGCTGCATGATCAAATGCAGTTACAGAATAATTTAGTCCAGTAGAATATTTCAGTAATGAAATAGATATTCATTCTGGGCACATTTAAAGCTCTCACTTGTCACTTGCTCCTGAGATTCAGGTTCCATACAGTTGTGTAAGTTTCTGAACAAGCTTAGAATAAATTGTTCAACTTCATATCACTAGCTGGGATTGCCAGCTGATGATTCCCAACTCTATAATATCTTGCCAGTGTGACAGAATGTGATAGTTTCCAGAAACTTGTACAGATAACTAGCATATAAATATCCAGACAAAGGATAGTCTTTGCTGAGAGTAGCTTATTATCTTCTGGGTCAATGGCTCTTCTCTGCCCACAGTATTCTTATTATAAGACTATTTTTAAATTACTAATAACACAGAAAGGGATCAGAGGTCACAATAATGACCACTGTAGTATCTTCAGTTTTATGGCCCAAATGATTGAACAGGGGATTAAATATTAGAAACCATATATTTTATTTGAAGACTAACCTATCGCCAAGTAGAAACCCTAGATGAGTTACTTTATTGCACCATGTCTCAGCTATCAATAAACTGGGCATAATGACACTTAACATCTTTAAATACTAGAGAGTGAGAAAAACTTAAAGGACGTTTGTAAATGTGACATAGTATTACTGGTAAAAAGACTTAAATTATTAATCATGTTATTGCTTTCCACTATATTTTTAAATGCTATGATCTCACTATTAATTTTATCTCTGAGTAGTGATATTTCAGATCTTTAAGCAGCTTTGACAGGGTCATTTCATTTTCCATTGGAACCCAGACAGTTAAACAATTCACTGCTCTTGGAATACATGTATGATGCCTTACAATTAGTACTATACTTCTTGATAGGTGTAGCCACTGGGATTGACATGATTAGGCTCAATAGTTCATTGACAGGTGTCATGGTTTGGGAGCCCCAAAAATCCAATTCCCTATCTTCAAACCCCCTCCCACATCTCAACTCAATGTGAGAAGGTTTTTTCCAGACAACCACAGGAGACTTAAAATGGGGAAAAGGGAATATATTACAATGACTGTACACATAAATATTATAATGCATTACACACACTATCTCAACTATCTCTACTATGATAAATCAGTATTTACAATGGATCAGACCTCTTTTCCCCTCCAAATAAAAGTCCAGGAGGGAAGAAGGAAAGATCCTTTCCAGTCTCAGAGCAACAGTTTCTCTAAGGCAGCAGTCATCTATCTTCTTCTTATGCAGCAGCTAATAGCTGGATTTCTGCCAGCACACACGAGGGGTATCCAAGCCCCTCGGCAACCTGTCTTCAAATGAGGGTCTTCCTCCGTGGGCTGCGTAGCAGGGACAAAACTCACTTCACCATGGTCATATCACAAAATGCAGGGGCATCTTCGTGAAAGTCCCTTCCTCAGGGGGTTCACCCCTGAGTCAGAACATCTTGGGCAACTTTCAGTTGAAAACCTTTGCCTCAAGAGTTCTACCAGAGCTCCTGTGCTCTGTTTCAGGCTGCAAGGCTTGGCAGCAGCAGCGAAAGGGGGGCCAAGGTCACCCCCTCTGCATTCCTTCTCCATCCCGGCCCAGCTTTCTAGTACGCTTTGAGCTTCTCAGCTCTTCTCTGCAGTGCTGCTGCAGTTTTAGGACTTCCATTCAGTAGGAGTCCATCCTTTCCACTTAGGAAAGGTCACAAAAGGAGTTTGGTTTTTTTTTTGGTTTCAATTTCTTACCCCAAAACTCTGTTTACTCTCTCTGCTGCTCTCTCTCGCTCTCTCTCTCTCTCTCTCTCTCTCTCTCTCTCTCTCTCTCTCTCTCTCTCTCTCTCTCTCCTCTCTCTCTCTCTTTCCAGGAGTTCTCTCTGTGTGCTGCATGTCTGTTGTTGCTGTTCAGTCTTATCTCTCCTGACTCTCCGTCACCGCTCTGGCCAGTGCTGTTCTGCCACTGCTTCTGCTGCTCACTCACAGTGGAGAAAAACTCCTAGCTTTCTAGCTGCAGATACTTAGCCCAGCCTAACGCTGTCCCAAGTCCCTGCAGCCCCAGCCGGGGGCTGGGGGGGGGGGGCCAGAACCCCCCAGGGGGGCTCTTACTCTCACTCCTCGTGGCTTTACAACATGACCACTTCTTCTACCACCAAACTACAACCAAGCCTCTCTTCAGTTTGCTTGTGATATGTTTATATTTCGCAGAAACGCTCATTGGTTAAAACTTCAAAACTTCCAGGGTCACCACCCCCTGGGGTTTTACCATTTATAACTGCAGGGGAAAAACTGTTTCCCCACCACCACAACGGGGGAAACCAAAAATGGAATAGGTAGCTTATTCTTTCTATTTTTTTCCTTCTCCTTGTTGGTGTTGTATTCTTCACATTCCTTAACAGAATGGAGAAATTGATCTCATCCGTATTCAACATATTTCCTTAACATTTAGGAACAATGCTTATATGGACTCTGTAGTTACACTATTTTGGTATATTTGCATTTTCTTTTAAGGTAAATAGTAATTCTTTCTTGCTTAGTATCTTTCTATTTTGTGGATCCAGCAGGACACTCCTTGGATAAATCTCTAAAGTAAAACAACCAAAGAAACCCCAAAACCTGAAGTCATGACATAGCCAACATGGTTTGCCAGGTTTACTGATTCAACAATAAATATTCCAGTTTATTTTTTTCAGTAAAATTAGAAGTAAGTCTGGGGCAAAAGAAATGTAAGTAGTGGACAAAAGGAGTGCTCCTACAGGAACTCACTCAATGCCATCTATTGTGATGTGAGACCCTTTAGTCTACAAGTCTCCTTTTAGAAATATTTCATAAAGCAAGATTCACTAAATGAGTGGATACATAAATAAATAGACAGCAACCTTCTCTTCTTTCTTTCATAAAAACATGGAGTTTATTTTCAAGGTACACTTAATGTACTGTGATGGAAGACAAAATAAGACAGCCCTGTGGTGCTGTCACTGAAGTGTCACAGTTTTAATGGCAGGAGACTTCCAACAAGGAGAGATTCCAACAAGAGAGTCAACAGAGAGGTTAGCTCTACTTTAAAGTAAAACAGTTCAGTGATTTCAAATTAAATTACTGTGAAAATTTTTGTTCTTCATAAGACTGGGTTATTTTGACCTTTCATTTGATTTCAAGATTAAAAGAGCTGTCAAAATATAAGGATTTTTGAGGAGCAGAAATTCTGTATTTTGATCAACTCTAATAAGGGGTGTTCCATGGGAGCACGTCACTGCAGCTATTCAAACCATCTCAATTACTATTGATTAGAATATATCTCTAACAGAGTGATGTTACCAACTAGTCTGCGAATCTATTAAAAGAGAAAGAGTTAGAAAATTGTGAAGATCCTTCTCATTAAGAGGGTTTCTCGTAACTGTATCAGTTACTTGTTTAAATCTTAAAACAATGGAGTGAATACGTTTTTTGGTTTGGGAGATTTTTTTAATACATATTTTCTCCACTGAGTTTTGGAGAATTGCATTTCTTTAGAAAAGCTTGTCTCATGTTTAATGCATTTTTAGCTTAATAATAGTTTGTGTGAGTGAGCTCCACCAGCCTATTAATAGGTTTAACTTGAAATAGCTTTTCTTTTGATCATTTTTGATCTATTGTCTTTAAAAAACCCTTCTCATATTTTCAGAGGTATGTGGAAGAATATTCATGAATGCCTAATATATTTCTATAAAATTAATTACTCTGTATATAACCCCTATGTTATTTTTGTTCCTTTCCAAACAAAACAGTCACTATTGCTTTTATGTCTCCTAACTAGCTGGCATTTTGAGTCTAGACAACTAAAACATGCAGGTTCCAAGGCAACATTAAATAGAGTGTTTATTTAAACACCCTCTGAAATCTGTTTGTCTACTTGACCTAACTACTGACTTAAATGCAGTCAGAAGGCATTTTAACACCATTAGTATCTGGATTCCAGCCAAAGAAAATCTCCTTACTTTATATCCCTTTAGACTGCATTGATGAAACAGCCTAAAAGTAGGTTTGGTGTTTGTTAATTCATTTTAAGTGGGAAGGGAACTCACAGACTGTAACACAGGGAGACAAAAAACAAGGTTCTGAAGGGTAAAGCACCTGTCTTGGATTGGACATTTCCTAACATAGGTAACAATAAGGTTGTTTAGTTTTGCACAGTTATAAGAGAATTTAATCCTATATGGTATGATGACTTCAGACAGAATATGCTTTTGAAATTATATTGAAAAGACATTTTTCTCCTCTTTCAGTCCAAGATGACTCCCCCCCCCCCGGTTCCTTGTGTTAATGCCTTTAGCACAATGAAATTAAGCAGTCCAGATTTCTAATGCAAACTGCTCAGGGACAAGATGCTAAGTGATTCTAAGTGTTTTGTTGAGAGCCACTGTTTAAGTAAACATTACAAATTATGGTTATGTAGTATATAGTGTAGATTGAAGCCCTTGAGCAATGTATTATTCATAAAATTCATCACTTTATCAGTTTGATCATGTTTCTTTTCTTTAAAGAAGAATATGACAAGGATTTTACTGAGACAGCATGTTCAATGGTAGGAAAGACACATCCTTGAAAGATTAATTTTCTTTTTTGGACCAGGTCTTTGATTATCTGGAGAAAACGTGATTTTCCTAAGATGTCCTTTCATCTAATAGAGCAGATCTAGCACATACTGCTACTAGAAAATATATTATATACTAATTTCAACAGCATAATTGATGGTGTCAGTATTTTAATTATCTGTACTTTGTTTATATTTTATGCTTTGCTTGTTTGTATTTATTTTATTTGCTTAAATGAAAGTTATTCTGAAATTAAAAAAAATAAATAAATTCCATGTCAGTATGCCTATGGGAAACTATACTACACTGTATCAAATAAAGTTCAAGAAAAGGGCTTTTATGTTTAGTTTTATTTACACAGTGCTGTATTAAGTTCTACCAGGAACTAAGGTAATCTTAGAAGAAAATACTCATGCAACACAGGAATTTCACAATATGCAAGGATGGAACAACTGGCCTTGTGCTTCTGTGTGCATATGTTGTATTCCCTGATGAAAGGTCACTGGTGGCATGGATACACTCAATATCTCTTAGACTTATATAAGGAGGCATGGGTATGAGCATTTTGACAATATTCTAGAGGCTCAATGTAGGCTGTGTTGTAGTATCATGCCTCAGGAGTGTTTATGGTTGCAGCCCATACCCTGCTTCACGTACACTCATACTGAAGAAAATGTTTGGAAGAAGGAAAGATTAGTACAAAAAGGATAGATTTAAAAAAAATATTATTACAGGTAATATGATAATGTATAAAATGTTATTTGGAGTCTAATATTACAATAAATAACTTTTGAACAATTTTTTGAAACAGTATTCCTTATAGACATAATTCTGGTTTCTCTATCTGGGCTTTATGAATTTTAGCTTTTGGTATTCTCACTTTTAAATAAAGTTTCCTTTGCTATTTGCATAATCTTTGTATATTATTTCCAAAGCTGGTTATTTGTTGCCCTATTCTATCTTTCTACCCACGATGAGCAGAGTTGTGGGAAGGGTGAAAGTGTGCTTTTTTGCCTGATTTTTTTCCCCTATTTTTGGCAGAAAACTGCTATCAGTGACTAATTGTTGTCTCAGTGCTGTCATAAGAAGATCATGGAACCACCATAAGGAGACACAGTCAAGAAACTGTTTTTTTATCAGGCATTGGATATTTTATCAGATTATAGTGTTTTAATAAACATGCATCTAAAAATTCCTCTGTTTGGAACACGCTGTAGACACTTAATTTTATAAAATACTCAACCAACAATAATTCTTCCTAACAAAGTGCACCCCAATTGTAACAAACATTACAAGTTCCCACAAATAAATTTATTTTCTTGGTTGCTGTGAGGCACTATCAGAAATGTGCTTCCTACCAAGAACACACAGTGTGACTTTAAAGATCATACAATATGTTCTGAATTTGATGCTCATCACAAAAGAGGATTAACCTAGCAGTAATGTGGTATTATTAAGATATATGATTACATCTTGCAGAATGGGAGAAGCAGGAACTATTTGGGAGTATTATATGTATTTTAAGGTTTTACAAATAATTTTGCTGATACCCCCACTGTCATCCTTCTTATTCTTCTTCTCCCTTCTTATACATTTCTTTTTTTGTTAAAAGAGATCTGTGTGATTTTTTTCTTTCTTTCTGTTTATTTTTTTTAACACTTATGAACATATTCATTGCATTAGCTGTACAAATTTGGTCCAAGTGAAGACAACATTGTGATAAGTGTGTAGTATGGTAAACACCAGTGTGGTAACTAAAGAGGTTTCTACTCATTACATCTTGGTCCCTCTAATATGTTCAAAAGTTCTTTGTTTGGAATTGCAGAGTAGTTATGTGAGTAGAGTAGTTATGTTGATATTTATGTGAGCAGAGCTTAACATTTTTGGGTGATGACTCTTGATTAGGAATCTCTATACAGTCTTCAAATTGATAAAACTGATAAGTTGCACCACGTTGATGAAATTTTTGTTGCACTTTCATATTTTTGTAGCTAATTGCAGTTAGTTTTCACTTCTTTCTGACATCATACTATACATGTCCTCTAATATCATAATTTCCCCCTTTTTTGCGTCTGTGACCACAGACATGCTTTTACTGAAGACACCAAGTGTTGCCATCACCACTGAGTTTCCACAGTAAAAGTTGATTAATTTGTGGTAGTAGCTGATGACACTCACATGCTATTCCACTTTTTTTCTTGATAACATGTTCAGTTCATTCTGTCATCAATACTGAATGATATATTAATCACACATACCTTGATTTGTGATATGGTGACCTGGACTAAAATTAGACAACGGGGATATGCGATGCCTTGGTAGCTGTTTTTCAATTAAGTTTCCTCTTTGAGGTCTTCATTTTCAGGTATGAAATACTGGTAGAAAGGACCTAATTCACACATATTATAAAAAAAGATTCTTCATCTTCTTCACATAGACACCAACATATAGCTAACACGTACACTATTATGTGATAAATTGCATAACTGTTGGTTGCTGTGAACCTTTTGCTATCCTAAATAATGGTGTGGGTGGGGAAACCTTTCATGAATCATGCAAGTTGCCTCCTACCAGGCCAGTAAAATTATCTTCTCCACACTAATCATCAATATCATTGACCTTTGTCATAAAACTTGGGTCGTTCATATCTATATCCCATTAGAAGCATCATCCCACGACCACCTCTTCGGGTCTATTAAAGTCATGTCAGGAAGAATCATTGACTTCTTGTCAGACACATCCAACCTTCCACATTAATATATCCACAGATGCCTCACTAATCACTCAGCAAACAATGCATGATATGTACCAGGCAGTGAGAAGTGTGGGAGAGATCTTTGGAGGACCCTGTCCTCCTCCACGAATGGACCTGATGGTGACAGTGATAAATGAGACAAGATAAACAAAATACTTTCTCCCCCTTCATGACTTGCAGGATTATGTAGATATTGTTGCTCATTTGTTTTCTCTTTCTTCTCCCTTCTATACTCAGAAGTAGAGGAAGAAACTCACTTGTCTGATTTAGAAAAGTGATGCTATTTGATTGTAAATGTTTTCTTTTTTTCCCTAGTTCCCATTTTTGTCATTGCAACTCATCTCCTAGAAACTTAAACTGTACACCATCCTGTAGTGAGTGAAGATGTGTTCACAATACTGCTTTTTAAACTAAGGGCGTATTGAATTTGAAAAATTCATTTTATTGAAGTACCGTGACTGCTTTTTCCAGTGTCATATAAACTATTCAAACAATGCTGAACTGGAGGATTAAATCCTTTAATAATTAGGCCAGCTATTACATCACTGGAGAAGAATAACTCCAGAGACATTGACTCTATTCTTAGCCTACTGATTCAGTGAAGGTTACCAGATTGATATAGCTCTCTGTTCCAGCTCCATCCTTTCACTATTGTCTGAAATCCTTTACATTTCTCTATTCAAAGTGTAAACTCTTCTGAGCAGGAACTACTCTTCTCTCAACAGAAAGAGACATTATAAACTACCATACTGGGGTAAAAACCCCAGTGGAAATCAGGAATTGATGGTTGATTTTCAGGGGTTCTCAGGCTCCATTTCAGACTAAAATTTCAGAGAACTTTGTTGTTTCAGAAGGGGAATAAACTAAGTTGAAAATGGGCTCTTTGGGTCTTCAAATATTAGATACCCCACTTTGAAAAATCTGACCTTGTCTCCATTTTGTGCTAATTCTTTTATGGATGAAATGTTGATATTTACCCAACCAAAAATAGATGTGTTGGAGCTAAATTTAATAGTCTTTGGAAAAACTGCTTTAATATCCCTAAATGGGTGCAATTCTCTAGCTGCAAATTATAACCATTATTTCTGTATTACATCCATTAGCAAACTCTCAGGAGGGAAGGGAAACAAAAAAGTGAGGGTGAAGAACTGGACATTTCCAAGACTATATGTTAATAACTATAATATATGTCAAAATTATAAAAAAATTATAACAAATACTATTAATCATTATAACAACAACAATAAGAAGAATAATATATGATTTTGTAAGGGATATAAGTTCATCTGCTTCAGGGCATAAGCGAGTTTCTACCTACAAGGGCTTAAGAAGAAATTTCCCCTTTGGGCAAATTGTTGTACTATTCATCTATTTCTCTGAAGCATCTGGTGCCAGCCTTTGTTAAAAGTTCATTCCAGATCTATCTGTTTCTTGTGTGCTATGGTAATTCTTACGTTTCTGTGAGCTGAAATAAAATTGTCTTTACCTAAAACTAATTTCAAGGTAGAGATACTATCTGTGCCAACATTATGCTGGCAGAGCACTCTGTGAACTACTTCTGAACACAGAGCCAAATGCAGCCCTTTTGAAGATCTGCAGGCTTAGTCTGACAATTTTGGCAGATGCCCGGTATACTTCAAGGACGTTGAAGTTTGTGCCAGATTTTCTTCTTTGATTTCCACAGATCTGAATGCACACATCTGGTTGTGGGAGGGGTTATCACACATCTACATCTGCCAAATATGACCATGCTCTAGCCCGTGCATAATTCTTTAATTCCTGTGTACCTTCTTGTGACAGGCTGATTCCAGCAGTGAGTTATTTCAAAATCATTTAACTGAAAATATTTGTAAAAAGAAGAAGAAGAAAAAAAACCCCAACACCAAAACCACAACAAAACCACACAAACAAACAAAAACCCACAAAAACCAACCCTCTCCCGGCCCCCCCCCCAAAAAAAAAAATCCAACGAAGAACAAACAAAAAAACCCCAAAGAAACAAAAAAACGGTGTTGGAGAGAAAGAAAACCTGAGCATGACTGACTGAATTCCCACTGGATTCTGAGGAATCTTATGTGCTGTTCAAAGTCTACTGAAAAAATGTGCCAAAGAGTTAACATAGAAGTATGACTGTGAAAAAAAAAAAAAAAAGTGATTTCATAATAAAGCTTAAGCCACAGTCATTAAATATAGATTGACACAAAGGGGAGTTTCTGTAAGAAAGTAAAGAGGAGAAAAATAAAATGTAAACAAGAGGATATTCAGAGAACTTGGGAGGAACTATAGGCAATATAATGAAATAATAATTGTTAGATCTGAGCCAATAATTCCCAAGGAATAGCCTCCTCAGTGTATTTCTTTCCTTTCTTAATCACCCAAAACCTCAGGATCTGGTGGTGGGTTGTTGTTTTTTTTGATTCGGTAATAGGAGAAACAGACCTGTATTCCAATATTTTGTTTTATTTTAAGCATTTGAGATTCCAGAAGTATTTGGTATGCAAATTTTGATTTGTTCTTGCTGTAATTAGGCCCAGGGGTCACGTGGTACATTTGTTTTCCTCTGACTAAAGCTCAAAACACAACTGAGGGAATCCTTGGAAGAAACTATCACTGTTCTGAGACTCTTAAGGGATAACAAGTGTAAATAGCAGGAAATTTCAGAGTCATCAAAGCTTTGCATAGTGAAATATTACTGTACACACACCCAAACTTTCACACACACAGATACAAAAACATGCATACTCCAGCTGCTGAACCTTCCAGTAAATTATACCAATAAAATTACAAATTAGTCTTAGACGAAGAACTGACTTTTAATGTCATCATCACTGGGTTTTAATTGCTTATCTTAAGGTCCACTGTGTCTTGCAGTAGAACACATGGAGGGCAGCAATAAAAGCCATGCATTGTAAAAGAAAAGGATGATCTAGGTTATTTCAGTAGCAGTCAGCAAAGACTTGTTTTTAGCAGAGCTGAATACATACTGAATTATTTTCTTATCTTATCTGAGGGCTTTTTCACTTATAATAAAGAGATGATCAGGAAAAAAACCTCGTTAAGGATCTGGATTATGGTCAAAACCCCACTGGCATCATCTGGTAGAGTCTTGATAGAGATATATCAGTAGGTCTTGATAGATAATAGTATATCTCAATATATATGTCTATATTTTGCATCGCGGTGGGTGCATATCCCTCTTCTCTGTATTTTGAATGCATCTAAATCTGATCATTTTAGACCACACTATTTTAAAGGAAGTACAATAACTTTAAAATGTCAGTGGCAGAATACTACACAGCTAATTGGAAGTTAGGTTGGTAGATGATATCTGTGGTATTTACTCTCCCTTCCCATTTCTAAGTAACACTGACAAATGGTAAGTCAGAAGATACAGACCCTTGGAATCTGCTCTTCTCCCTTGGAATCTGTTCTTCCTCCTTGCATTCAAAAAGTTAATCTTGCCCGGAAGTTGTTCTCCAAGGGTGGCTTCCCAACTCTAAATCTTAAACTAAGAGGGGTATTTTCTGTCATCCCACGATGAGTACCTTACCTGCATTTCAGTGAACTTTTTCAGCTTTTCATTTCCTTTACTCCTTTCCTGCTAGGCTTCCCTGAATTCCTTTGCCACACAACTAAATCTCTGCACCTGATATTTCTAGGCAACTTGGATAAGCAGACAGAACCCCTAAAATATGAGCCTTCAGTCGCAGATTATAATGATGAGTGTTGAAATTTCCACATCCACCTAGAGAGCACAGCTCTAAGTATTCAAATAGAAGTGATGAGTGTTGCATCCATGTCTGGTTGATTGACAGATAAAGTTGCCTGAAGTAGATATCAGCGAAGCAAGGGTCTCAAAACATAACTGTAGAAATATGTGGATAACAATGTGAATAAAATCTAAAGAATGTCAAAGGTCAGATCTGCACCTGATATAAATTGACACACATCTGCAGCTGTTTTACACCAAATGAAGATCTCATCATGGAAAGATTCTCTAAATTTAAGGAATCTCAAGTTTATTTAACAGAATACTTTTTAAACTTTGTCAATGAGCAAAAAGTCCTAAAAATACAGATCAGTTATCTCCAGATTTTGTTTTGGTGTAGATTCTCAATCTGTCACCAAAAAGAAAAAAAGAAAAGAAAGAAAAAAGAAATCAGAACTACCTGAAAAATAGTCAAACCTTAGGATACCATCCACATCATTTTAACTATAAGCAGGAAAATCTGCTATAAGCAGACAATCTGCAAGTTGAGATAATGTCATCATTTGCTATTAAAAGTAACAAATACCTGTCATATTTTCTGTGTCTTTTAATTTCTTTTCCCTTCCACTTTTGGTAAATTTTATCTTAGAATCAACATTGTGTAGCAATATTAAACAACTTCTGTTTCTTATAATTGACTTCCCCATATAGACTTCATCTTTTTGCAAAGTAAGGAGGGTGATTCAAACCAAAGAAATGAAAACAGATAAGAGAAATCTAAACAGTATTGCTTCTGAATATTAGCTTTGCTTATGTTGTACCACAATGGCTTTTACTGTGCTCAAGAATCATCTTCCAAGTTGTCTTGTGCTTTGACAAACAGTGCAAGGCTGCAGCTGATGATGAATGCAGAGCACAGGCTCAGGTATCTGAACTTCTCTGTTTCCTGATGCTCTACTCAGAGCAATTGGATACCTTTGCTCTTGCCTGGTTAATACTTGGAAAAGGCCTGCCTGTGTTAAAAAGAACTCAATGTTATAGTTTCTTGCAGAAACTGATGTGAGACTCAAGTGCAGACAAACTAAATAGGATGAACTAATTTTGTTCATTGTAATATTCAGATTAATAGATTCAAGAAGAGTTTAAATGTCTACTTAATATTATACAGTATTGTGGCTAAATTAATCTCCCGTCTGCCGCAGATCCAGTCTAGACACTCATCTTCTGTGCCATAGCACAGCTGTTTCCACCTGAGAAGAAGGGATGGAAGGGACTTTTATTTCTGTCGTAAATATGCAATAACTATGTTTGCCAAAAATGAAGATAAGCTTTGTGGCTACTGATTGTTTATATGAGCTATATATTTTATGTTGTTATACGTTATAATCAAATGGTAACATAAAACTGCATCAGGAAAGATTGGGAATAATACAAGAAAAGGGAAGGCAAAGATAGTCACATTGGGGATTTAGGCCATGAACTAAGATTTTTTAAAATTTTTTTCATTTATCCATCCACAAGTGCTTAAGGACTAGAAGTAGATGAAATCTCTGGTCTGGAATTAACACTGTCACTCAAAAAGTGAATTTTTTTTGAATTGGCTAAGATTTGAAATACTATTCTTCACTAAAAAATTTGTTTGAATGTTTTGCAAAGGCATAGCTTCAGAATTATTACTTCTCTCATAATAAAATGGACCAAATAATTTTAGGAAAAACAGAAATACATCATCTAATTTTTTCCTTTTTCAAAACTTTTTGTCAGAAAGCTGATAATTTAACTAGCATTATTATTCCACTAATTAAACCTCTCATATATCCAGAAGAATAATTCATTTCACTGTCCCTTAGAAATGCTCTGCAGAACTGAGACGAGCTTGAGCTACAAACTTAAATTAACAATACAGTTGTTCATACAGTAGTTTCACACTAGTTTACAGAATTTTTAAAATTAATAAACTGTAACATTGTTTATATTGCATCCATATCAATTAGGCTTTTATATGAAAGATATACTGATGTGTTCCATTTTAGGAAAGTCATGGAAAAAAAAATCTACAGAAAATTCTTTTTATTTTCCTCTAAGCCTCCAGATGTTTCTTACGTATAAGGAGAAGGCATTATTTTTTTCTTGAAAGAAAAGTTTACAGATTTAACATAAAGTAGTTTTTTTGATAAACAGTACAAGCAAAAGGACAGGGAACATAAAGAGGTGCCACTGTAGAAATATATATATATGATGATGTCTACACTGTGCAGATGACACTGTTTAGGGATAAATGACATACACAAAAGACACAGATTATAATGTGAGATTATAATAGAAAAGCATTGAAAATGGAAGGAGAAGAAAAGGCTTGAAAGTTTCTCCTCGTAGAAAAATGGCAGAGTTCAATAACAAACCAGAACTTTTCTGCACATCTCTTATGATATTATTCTTAATAGAAGTACAGCTACGAATGAAGTAAAATAACTAATTGGTGTGTTGTTTAAAGACTGCAGAAAAGATATAGGATATAATACATATTAAGAATCCAGTATGACGGACATTTAAAGCATGTGCTTAACTCTAGGTACAAGGTGAAGTTCCACTGATACCACTGAAGTTACACATATAAAACATTTTCATGTGTTGGGATTTTCAATGCAGTGGGATTTAATTGAAGTTGAAAACAGCCTTGCTTATTTTTAGCAAAAATCTGTTATTTTTATTCCTATTGAAATCTACATGACACTTCCAGAGGAATAAAGGTTCCTTTACAATAGACTTTCGTGTCTGTTTTCAGTTTAGTTTTCCTCCCAAACCAGCCTTTCTTTAGAGATGAGCTTCTGTATATCGGCAGGCATCAGGGCTATAATATGCATGCCACAACCAGCACATATGTACACCAATGGACTAAACAAAATGTCTGCAAGTAACACGTCACTTATGTCTCTGACCATCAGTGCACTATATGAGGCACACATTGTCACCTTAAGTTTGTTCTCTCTTTTTCCTTTTGCATGTAACTCTCTAGTAGACAGTTGTAATATTTGAACTCCATTGTTCTGACTTTATGGACCAGGCATGACTTCATTAAGAAAAAACACTTTTGAAGGGTGAATGAAGTGGAAAACAGAAAGAACAGAAACCTGCATGGGATAGAACAAAAACTGATCTGTAGGACATGTGGCATAAAATAACTCTGAGCTATGGCTCAAGCAAAGTTCCGTGTGATACCCATGCTGTGAAGAGCCTTAGATTTCCACTTATACGCAATATTGTGTATGTGTTTATTAATTTCCATATTTTTAAAAAATGTTTATTTGATAAGGAATGAATAGAAGAGAAGGGACAGAACTGTAGAGGTTGTATCCCTGGGGAGGAGAACTACAGCTGGTGATAGAAATTATTTCCTTCAAGAACAGCTGTGAGTGCCTTATGTGCCAGTAGCTGCATGTGAACCCTTTATTTTTGTAGTATAAAATCTGACAGAAAAGTGTAACTCTGGAGAGAGTATTTATATGTAACCAAACACATCCACTTTGCATTAAATATCCTTGTTAAGGAGGTTTATGTGCTCCTGTCTGCTGTCAGTCAGGTTTCTGTGCACTATCAATCAGTTGCAATCACCTGGTTTCCCTTGCTTGGGTTTGGGTACACAGTGCATAATTGCCAGTTGTAAGGTAATTACAAGCCTCTAAGAAGGACATAGCTGAATCAGTTTTTCAGATTGTCCAATATTCTGCTTCGTCACAAATTCCAAACTCCGAAAAAGGAATATTTTTTTTTCTTCATTCCATTCAGAGTTCCCTTGCAAACCCAGCAATAGCTGTGCAGGTCATGTACAATATCTTCCACTGAACAACTTCTCTAACCCTTCCAAAACCTCCATCCTGGGCCAGTTCACCTCTGCCTGTCTTTGAACATCTGCAGAAACCAAGAGTATGAGTTCAGCTCTGTCTTCAGTAATTCCAGCTGTGACCTTCAGAAACTACCTTAAATTCAACCACTGATTATCTTCTCCCTTTTGTGAAATGAGATGAATGTTCTCCTATCTCTAAGTCTGTATAAAATACAGTTAAAATTAAAGATAGTGTGTGAATCTTAATAAATGCAATCCTAAGCCTACACAACTGGTGTCGGTAGGAGTTTTGCCACGAAATTCAATGGGAGCAGGGTCAGGACCTGATATAATTGAGAGAAGTTGTTAATATACATCACTTACTGCCTGCCTGTAGTTCTTGTATAGCTAATAAAGTCACTCACTGACATAACAATATAGAGTGCAGGAGCAGGTGACACACTCCACTGTGTGGTTATGAGATCTTTTATAGCACACCTTTCCTTCAGTACATAGTGGAGGGTGTATAAATATACTCCATATGCTTTATGGTACTATATTGAGCAACTTTTTGAACGTATGCTTTGGCAGCTCAGCATATCTCTTAGTATGTGACATTCATAACAGATCAGCAGCTTCTGTGCACTCATGAAAACACCAGAGCAGTCTAGCACCAGTAGCTGTTCAACATACCTAATTGGCTCTTGGAGAGCACTAATAGACCCACCTAAAATTAAGAATTGATGGGTTGCTTGTTTGTTTGTTTGTTTAAATATTTTCCTTTGTCATCAAAGGTTTATGTTAGTGGTATTCCAAATGTCTAACATTAAAAGCAAAATTATATGCAATCAGCATTTAAAGCCACCTGTTTTTTTCAGGGAGGACTGTGACTGTTAGCTGAAAACAGCAAGAGCAGAAGCAGCTCCTAATCACAAACTCTTCTTCTGTGTCTCACCAGTTACTATCAACAGTTATTTAGGTTGATACCCACAGAAGATGCTTAGTTGTGCTGTAGACCACATTTTCCATATGATCAGGAAAGATTATAAACCAAGGAGCAAGACTATACTAAGTGATATATGTTTATGAATAAAAGAATATTGCATATCATGGTATAGAATATTGTGTTCTGAAAAACTTTGACCTTAAAAAAAATCAGATGAAGCTTATAAAGATAAGGAGTATTTACTGTTCTTGATTAACCAATTTTTAAGTTCTAAGCAAAAGTAAAAAAGTTTTGTATCTTCATCTAAACAAGGCGGCTGAGAGGCAAAGATGGAAAAACTGAATCTGTATTTGATGTTGATCATTGTCAGAGGACAGAGAAGAGGAAAATGTCAGTCAATATCTTTTGAAATGATCTGAGGTCTGTAGAAAAGTGTTACACTTTAAGAGATCGACTTGCTTATTTTATCAGAAGATAGGAGAATGTTTCCACTTAAACATCAAAGTAGCTTAAGATAGCAAAAACTCCTGATGTGAAAACACTATTATCTTGCATAGAAACACAGAGCTAAAATGCATAGCAAACATACTATATTCATATTAATAAAAATTGGGAAAAATTATTTGGGCTTTGTTGTTTGATTGTTTTGTACGGTTTTTTTTCATTGTTTGTTTTTGTTGATTTTTTGTTTTGTTTTGTTTTGGTGGTTGTTGTTGTTGTTTGGGTTTTTTTGTTTTTTAGCAGGAAAACTAAGCTACAAGAATATTGGTGAATTCTCTTTTTTATGAAATTTCTATCTCAGTGCCAGATTCTTTTCTAAACAAATGTTTTAGAAAGTGCAAATAATTGGAATCAATGTACCCTAATTAGTAGTTTTGTAAAATTTAGGACATAGTTGATAATATCACTTGGTCTCATAATGATGCCTCCTGATCTGGAATATTATGAAATTTTAAAATGCTTGTCAAAAAGAGATCATTACAATAAGAGCAAATTGACCTTGTTCTCTTTGAAATTGGAAATTTCAATAAAAATAATTTCAATTTTTAATCTAAATTTTTAAAAAATAATTCAGTTTATTCATTTCATAGTGAAGATGGTCTCTTTCAGCACCAGAAATCTCGGTGTGAGCACAGAATGGGGACAATTATTTGAGCTACCTCTGGATGCCTGATTGAAATTCAAGATATATTATCCATTCCTAAAAAACTGAGTCTCACACACAAAAGGAAGGAACTTTCAAAGATTCACAGGTTGTGCTAACTTTAGATGCATAGAGCTTTAATTATTATTTTTAAATCAATTTAAAAAATCAAAACCAGTAAACAAACAAACAAAACCAAAAAAAAATCCAACAAACCACCACACTCCAAATGTTTAAATTGTTTTGAAATGTAAACATAATTCATGTTTTATTGGTTTTTTTAGGGGAGAAAGTACTATAACTCTATTTTGTAAACCTTTCTTCCTCCACACTTAGTTTTAAAGCTCTGTTGATGGACACATCCTTTTAGAACTCACACCATGTCTGGCTGCAGTTGTCACTTTACATTGAATTGTGAGTTGACAAGAAAGTCCTGGCCAAATGCAGCACTTTAACAAGACGACACATGAGACAATGAAACCTGAAATGACATGGTTTTCTTTTTTTTACTATTTTTTTCTCTCTTGATGTGCAGTATTTTCCTGAAAAAATAAGGTAAGAAAGAAATTAAAAGTATGAGTCTACCATCAGTCTCCATTAACAATGACAGCACCCAGGCATCTGTCTTAAGCTGTGCCTCCAATTTCTAAATGCCAAAATTGAGGTGGGGTAAAGTTAGGCCAAAATAACAGAAAAGTGATACAGTGGTGAGAAGCTTTCTATTGAAGGGACTTTCATGTTTTTGCTTTTATTCTTCAGGGAAAGGGGACATAAAAATAAAAAAGTAGATAAAAGAGTTTAAGCTGAAGAGGATAGTGTTTTGTGTTGATTTTCTTCTTAGTTATAACCCCTTTTAGCTATAATTTAGTCTCTATCTTATGCATTCAGTCTCATAAACCAGTCATGAGTAAGGTGTCCACACCTTTCCTACATGTCTGCACATTTGCAGCTCTTTTGAGGCAAAGTGTAATTCCCTTCATGCAGCAAAACACAAAGAAAAAGAAACAGTCCGAACACAGAGCTGGTGGGTTGTGACCTGGCAATGTAGATCCTCCATCTAATTTATTTTGATAAAAAAAGTACAGAATTTATTCTCTTTTGGAACAACTCTGCCAGTGGCATAAGTTGACCCTTGAGGAATTACTTTAAAATGTAAGTTAGCAAGGGAGGTTTTCACCCGGGTCAGGTGGGATTACATTGTGTTTTGACATCTGGTGACCCATGCTAATACAAGTAGGCAACCCAGAATAACTGGGTTAGCCAGTAAAAAAAGAAGGTTATTAATGCCATACTCTGTTAAAGAAACTGAGAAATCTTCAGCTCTATGGTTACTTTGAGTCCTGGAGACTTTCAGTATGGCTCACCACAAAATTCAGTAGTTCATGGCACAAAACCAGGTCTCAAGATCGAACCTCACAAATCCAGGTCACAGGTGGTGACTTCATCTGCTACTCTTCCCTACTCACCAGTCTTCAATATGCCAAATCCTCAATAGCTCAGCTATCAACATCTGGAGCACCGTCATGCAATAAATTTTTATTTATTATTTTTCAAGAGGAAAAAGGAGGGGGAAAAGTCCATGAAGGCATCTTCAGAAACAGCCTGCCAGAACACCCTGGGTACCCCTGATCCTTCATGAGGAACACTTGGTCTCAGGACAAATATAAAGTGCTGTTTCCAGTGCCCACTGAGAAGCAGAGGATAAATGCAAATGAATGTCTGGGAAGATGCAGGGCTCCCAAGCTCGTGCATGCTCCTTTCTTTGTCTGCAGCACTTCATTTGTGAAACACGTTTTCCCCAGGGGGGGAGTACGACAAGATTCAACTCAGATTTTTCCTAAATTAAATTAGATGCAATGGCCATAGAGCCCCAGGGGGGGTGTGAGATGGGGGTGAGGACACTTCAGATCCCAATAGGATGATGACTTATTTTGAAAGCATCCAACTTTTTGAGAAAATTTGAACTGTGTATGACAGGGGCATAGGGTGATGGAATGAATTAATGTGAGCATTTAATGAGCTATATTATTACTGTCCTATTCTGAAAAACTAAGGCTTTCTAAAGCAGTTAGGAGCAGTTTGAAGTGTAGACATGGTTACTAGAAATTTGAATTTATATTTCTTTGATATTTTCTAGAATTTATTCATTTAAACTTTTACTCGTACCCTGGAGATGGTTGGGATGACTATACTTGGTTGTTAGAGTCACAGTTTTTAGGAATGGTTGCCATCCTGTAGGTTCTTAAAGTTGGGGAAGACACACAGGAACAAATTACTCAAAACCATTAAGTCATAGTCTTTACACCACATCCCTCATTTGTGAAAACTTCTAAGAACCAAGCAAATGGAAATTACCTCAAGTTATTAGAAATAAAGATTAAAGGTCTTTATTAAAGTTTATTACCTTCTGTGCTATGTTACAAAGAGATACAAAAGAGTTTCCTAAATATGTGATGAACAAGCAAGTCAACCAAATATATGGGCAACCAGAAGTTTGAAAGTAACAGTGACACAAGATAAAAGAATGCTGTACAGTGGTAAGGGATCCAGGAAACATTATTCAGGCAAATCATTCTGGATTAAATCCAGGTTGTAATTTCACAAATTTTGTTATGTATCATTTTGTAAAACATCCAGTCCTGCATCAAATGTCCTGTTTTCTCTTTGAAATTGTTGAATAACATTAACTGATCCAAAATACAAGTTCAATGAGGAAACACATAATTACCAAAAAGTAAATTTTGAGGAAAGGAGTGGGCCATAATTCTACATTTATCTTGAAGATTTTTTCACCAAGAATATGTTGTTTGGATCCTGTTTCTCAGTATGATCCAAGAAAGTTTTGTTCTGATGAAACTATTATCAATCCTGATGATCTGTTGTGATTATAGTAATCAAATTCCAATTAAAAATAAATGTCTTAAAAAATTGTGGGTAAACAATGTAATAACTCACACGAAGCCACTAAGACATATCTGTAGAAGTAGAAACATTTGTAGAAGTCTCCTCTGTACATCTTACTGTGTGATCATGCTTTTAATAATCTCTGCTTTATAAATATTTAGAGACAAGAATCACAACACAATTCTCAGAATAATATAAAAAAAAATCTGTAAATATTAGAATAGAAAGAACTTAAAGAATAAAAACCGGGAATGTCAAATACTCACAGACAAATAATTTATAATTTTTTTCAAATACCAGCACTTTTTTCCCCAAACAGTGGTGCTTTGAGGATTATAATGGTTTTGAGAAGTGTATCTTATTATAGATCTCTTACTAGGGATTGAAGGGTTTAAATTTATAGAACTTTCCAGAATTAGAGTTGTACACATAAATAATCACTGACAAAAGATAGTATCTCTCCAGAGAAAGCATGAACACAAAGCTATTTGAAATAGTTTGATGATATAATTTGAAATTCAGTGTTCCAGAAATGCATCTTTTTAGGATTCCTTGTTAGATCTTAAATGATCAAAGGCAAGTCCATAAGATATAGATATAATAAAAATCTTCATTATTTAGTACTCAAAAATAGAACAATAAGTTAAATTATCTTGTCAGCATATTTAAAATATACAAACTAAACAAAGGATATGAAAAATACAAAGATATATGTGTTCTGCTTTCAAGAAACATGTGATTAGCAGAGAAAAAACTGTCTGATATATTGTTGAGAACATTAAAACAATTTGAACAAATTTTATTAATATATGGATCATATATTCTCTTCTGTAAATGCTTTTTAGATAATAATATCCTTCAGCAATGACAAAATGATTGCACCTGATCTACAGTATATTTCTCTTTATGCGCTTTATATCCATAAAATAATAATAAAAAAAATAAAAAAAAACAAACCAAGAAAAAAGAGAAAGGGACTAGAAACATAACATTTTTTTCCCCTGTTTTTAAGTCAAAATTAATTTTTCTCATTGTGTAAGAACAGACTAATGTTCTATGTGGCTCTCTTATAATATCTTAAAAGCTGACTCGTGTCAGTACTTGAAATAAAGATGAGTGAAGCTCCAACTGGCACGTGGTGCCCAGCAATGTCAAGGGCTGATACAGACCTGGAACATCCTGTGAGAGAGAAATTCATATATATATACATTTTTTTTTTTTTTTCTTGCATGTGCCTGAGATTTTTCATCTAATCTTAAATAGTCCCCTCTAGTATCATCCTAGTAGTCAATGGGTTTGCTATTAATAAATATGTGGATGCATTATCAATCATCTTTCATAATAACAGCAAAATTGAAGTATTAATGCACATGGCTTTAGTAGGTATCACATTAGACATACTCCATCCTCCTCCAAGGTTTTGTCCAGCAGGTCACATAGACCAGCTATGGGAGCAAAATATCAAAGGAAATAGAATTGATTTCTGACATGGGTACACTTTTTAGATAGAGCATTTTAAGTTGATTTGCCATGAAATGGGGCAGGAAAAAGCAAAGTGTGGAAAGGAAACAAATTTCTTAAGGTGTTCCACTTAAATCCACAAATATGCGGTGCAGTGTACTGGCATCCTTACATGGAAAACAGAATCAGAAACTAGGAACAAATGGAAAAGAAATTATGACTTTTGTAATGCCACCTCAGTCCAACACTAGGCTGGTGGAGTTTTTCTGATCATGAGACAGAAAAAAAATGGGGGGAGTTTAACTCTAACCTACATATTATCCAGATACTCGAAGTAAACCACAGCTCAGGCTTTGACTGTAATCCCCTTGAACACGTCACAGCGGTGAGTTGTTGAAATGGCTGCGTATGATCCAACAGAAAGCCAAATCAGGAATGAAATTACTCTGAGTCTGGATGGAGAAAAGGAAAGGCATGAGAGGTACAAAACTGTGTTTGCAATACAGTATTTTTCACTATCCTTCTTCGGTCAAACAGCTACACTGAGGCAGACCCAGTTTGTCCCTCTCTGTTTGAAAAGCACTTTGAAGTTGAAACATACTTCATACGTGCTAAGTATTATTATTAAAATTAATTGATAGGGTGACTGTTCTGTGCAGCTGCCTGCTAGCTTAGATTGAGTTATGCTGCAGGATATTGTTTGTGTTGTGCTGAAGAAGGCTGTGGTAATACCCTATGACTGCTTCTCCCCTGGGAACTCTCCCAAAAGCAAAATGTACATCTGATGAGAGTATCCCAGTGAGCAATGATTTAAATACATAAATAAAATTAATAGGAATGAGCAGTATGTGTGGGAGGTATTTTGAGGTCTTCATAAACATCAGTCTTCAGTTTGGATAGAAACTGTCAGTGATCTTAATTTTGGAGATAATTAGTGGTCCAAATTTAACTACAAGATGAAAAAGAAGAAGTCTTTACAGAACTTTTATGCCTTTTCTGAGAGTGATTTGAAACTCAGATTACTCCCATGCACTGTCCAGGGTCTCTTCTGATTTGCTTTGACTATTGACTGAAAATGCAGCCAATTCAATTTTTCAAAGCATCTAACAGAGATTGCTAATTCAGGAACTCCATTGACTCAGACTTCCATTGTACTCAGTGAAGAGGAAGGATAGTGGGGAAGAGAGGAAAGTTCAGATGATTCAGGATGATGTTTAAATAGGCTGTGTCTTCTTCTACTGAGGGTTCATTCCTCTACTGAAGCTGAATGTAAGTGCCTCAGATAAAGGATGTCCCTGGATTGCCATAGTTTGTCTCCCCACAGAAATAAATCTGATCTAAAAGAGCCCTAGTTGAGGTAAACTCTGCTGCTACTCATACTCCCAGTACTCACCTTTTTATTTTTTATTTTTTATTTTTACTCTTTGTTTGAGTGTGAATTCCTTGAACTCTTTATTTGCTGTTCTTGCTTTCCAGTGCTAAGTCTCCTGTGCAAACAGCTTCGCTAGAGTGCAGCTGTCTCATTTTGCATAGCAGACTCAAAACATAGCTCTCACCAGTTCATGTTATGCTAACTTATGATTGAAACATTCAGACCTGAACCCCTGGAATTTTCCATCTGCTTTTCATCTGCTGAGCTGATGCTGGAAGGGCAACCGCTGCGAGAAACCCCGCAGGGTAGGTTTTACCAGTGGGTGTAATTGAGAAACAGTAGCTAACACTCTCAGATACAGGGCAAGGGGATGGTTAATAAAAGAAAATATAGATCAAAAAGATATAAACACACATCACAGCATGATCCAAATCAGTGTGTTGTTAGGTTGTGGTTTTGTGTTGTTTAGGGTTTTGGGGACTTTTTTATACCTACAGGCTCACACATTCCCAAGACCGTGTGCACTAGTGTGTCTTGTTGGAGGGAAGTAAAAAATCTGAGATTTGTGGAACACGACCAACATTTAAATTGAGCGAAAGGTCTTATTGAGACTCTGGACAGGGAGAAGGCAAAACTGAGATCCACTTCCCAACCAACAGTGTTCTTGAGCAAATCAAGCGAAAAACATAGCTGATGATTTTAAGTGCTTGATACAACATGCCTTTAAAGTCCCAAGTATACAAATCTAAGCCTGCAGTCTGCTGACTACTGTTAAGGATCCTGAGGCCTTGTTTAAACCTTGCAAAATGAGTCTAGTGAAAGCAGGTAAGCTATCTGCAGTAAAAGGAGAAGCATTATGTATAAAGTGCCATATTGAGAGACAAGCAGGCCTAAGAGCTTGAGCTCCTTGGCACCTTTATTCTCTGTAAATTGGCTAGAAATGCGTATGGAACAAGGACTGACCAGGAGGCTGTGTCTCTTGTAAGAAATATTAACAAAGACAGTCATCAAATCTGTCTTAAATTATCTTTAATGTCCCTCATTGTTGTGTTTTGTTTTGGCTTGGTTTATTTTTTGATAGAAAATAAACATAAATAAGAAAAAGGAATCAAAAGAAATTCACACAAAGGCACATGCACACGCACACATACACACTGAGAAATTGTTATATAAAATGACCAAGACAAATCAAGGAAAATAATTATTGCAGCTGATGGAGCAGAAACCCCATTATGGCTAGATGCTAGTTCACAATGTACAGTCCTGGAGGTTGCGAACTAAATGTATTTTTCAGCATCTTTAGCACAATTTATTAAATTAAGTTTTAAAATGAATCTACCTCTTTGCTTGCTGCTTAAGGCTTGTTTCCTTGGTTATATTTTATAGTCAGTGCTTATCGCTGTTTGTTTGCTTCCTCTCATTTTCAGGCCTGATGCTGGAGTCTGAAACTCTCTTTATATTTATACTGGAGATATTCTTTATACAGATAGCAATCTTTAGCACGGGGTGCGAGGTGGGGCAAAGAGGAAAACATCTGGAATATCTTTTGGTGCCTTCTGATGAAAGCCTGAGGCTTCTCAACTGAGAACCAAATCAAAGCTTCAAGGTTCAGCAATGTCTCCCCATAAATCAATGGTAAAATTGAATCAGGGTAGATATCCATAAGTCAAATATCTTCCCAAAGTGGAAATCTAAGGGGTGAAATGGTAAATGCACTTAAAGCCTGTATTCATGCTGCTGGCATTCACCTCCTCCCAGAAGGAGTTTCCAGCATTGGAGTGGCTAAACATATAAGTTATACCTATATGCACACCAATTTCAGAGGCAGTCTGAAGTAAATCTGGTACAGCCTTTTCTCAGATGTAATCCTTTGACCATGCAGCTGGGTAATCCTCAAAACCTTTAGATGCAGCTAGTGAGTCTGTACAGAAATTATGCTGCAGATATTTTTTCAAATAGAGAAAAAGTGTTCAAAATCATGCAGCATATGGCAGACATTTTTAGGGTATTTTTTACTTGAGTTTCATCTTTCTTCTTTTGAACTTACTGTAAGCTAAAAACCAATTTTAATTCCCATGAGATCTCAGTTTCATGTCTCCTGAATAATAATTCTCAAATAAATCTCTTTTTCATTCCTACCCATTGATACTGGCTCTATGTTTGCAGAGATGGGTTCACTTTCACCCTCAGTCTCTAATTTTCTTGGAAATAAGAAAAAAACACAGTAACTCCTTTTTAGGTGAAGAAAGGAATGGGTAGAAGTGAAGTGAAAAATATATAAAAAAGTGACAGTTGCAAAATTGAGCATGGAAGCCATAATACCCATGACAAAGACACTTGTTATAGATGCACAGGACCACAAGACTGGAAGATATGCCTAATTCCTTACCTTTTCTGGCAACTGTGCAATATGCACAATACTGCAGAACGGTTCACAATTTCAAAAAAAAAAAAAAAAAACATAGTGAAAAAAAACAGTGTCAGATTTGGGTTTTTGGGAAGGAGTTGCAAGAAAGGAAACAGAAAAAAGGCAAGACCAGAAACATCTGACATTTCCTTCTGTTTATAAAGTATGAGAAATGAAATCAGGATGTAGTTACTTATGTGAATTTTAACACAGTGTCTATTCACGCATGCATGGTATGAGTAGCTCCAAGTATAACCTGGTTGAAGAGTGATTTAATTAATAACACTTAAACTATAAGCTTTCATTTACAGTAAGGCCCTCTGGGGCTTATTTCCTCACATCACTGCAAGAATACAAAGGAGACTTAAAACTTGTGTAATTTACCTTTATATGTAAGGTACACAAAGAAGTTTCACACAGATGCAAGTAAATACATTTGTGTGTTCATGTGTGGAGGGATGGAGTATGTGAGGGGTGTCCATATCAAGAATAGCTGTTTGAAGAACAGTTTTTTAGGTATCTTTTTTCTTGATTTAATTTTTTTCCCTTTGTATAAAAAGGAACACTCCAAGATTATCTTTCGCAGTTATTAGTAAAGATCTGTTTATACAGATGCCTTTCTAAATTATGAATTTAATCATCATCACACAGATAAATGTTGAGTCATAAAGGCACATGTTGATTTAATATCTGAGAATGAGACTTTTGAGTCGAAGGACTGAATCATATTAGAAGTGCTGGGCTAGGAATGGTTAGGCTTTGAAACCTAATGCTACAGCAAATAAATCTGACAATATGTTTTAAAATAAAGAGGAGAAAAAAAAAAGATAAATTGCAGCCATGAAAGTATCATCAGAGTATTTTTCGACCAAACTGCTGCATATTTCAGAAGTATATTATCAAGGTAGTTTTCTGTTTGAGGGTCAAATGAATAACTTGTTCATCAGTGTAATAAACCATGTTTTACTCCATGTGAACTTATATGTTTTAGACAGAAATCAACACGACCAATTTGGTAAGCTCTGAATTTTGCTCAGTGCATAGAAGGAGTATGAATTACCAGACTTAATCTATAAAATACAGATTTAAAATACATATAATATATAAAATATATTATATTATAAAACAAGTTTTTTAAGCAAATATTATAAAATAAATACAAGAAGTGTTTTTTTTTCCCCAAAGTGAAATGTACACTTTGATGAATGTAAATCTAGAAATGTGGCTTCCCACACTTAGGGCCAAATTTCGGAAGAGGATGACAATATATTTGCATTTGAAATTTCCTTCATTCAAAGTTCTAAAAGCAAATGTATCCATAAGGATAACACCCAAGCTGTGTAATTTGAAGTAGGGCATGTAAACCTAATCGCTGTAAAACTGTTAAAGGTGGTTATCCCATAAAAATCCAAATGTAAAAAACTGTGCCATATGTAAAGACAATATGATACCCTAAAGATTATATATTTTTTTCTTATCCTTCTCTTTAACTAAATTACAAGCTAACTCCCAAAGAGCAATCCAGAATGTCTGTTTCCTTAACTGCCTAACCTGCAGGTTTGTTAATCCACAGGTGCTTCACTAATCAACCTTTGAGTTCCTTGGTTTCCCAGATCCAGATGCTTAAACATCCTTGAAAATACACGTCCTAAACAATGGATGGTTTTCCACTGTGCAAAACTTCACTGCAGTGCAGCCTAAATTTACAGGCACCAGCCACTAATGAATTCATCAGTGAGGGTAAAAATTCAACCCTGCCCCTGATGGTGTTTTGCCCCGTCTTCTGAATTATGGCACTTTGACTGAAATATCTGGACACTGATCTGCTCAGTGTGAAAGCAATTAAATTACCATCACCCATATAACGATGGAGAATGGAAACTGGAGACTGTGGCAGAGCTTCAAAGAAACATCTCTGATGAGAAAGGTTAATATTTCATGAGCACTGAACGAGTCACGCTGTGAAGGAAAACCATCTCTTACCTAGACAGTGTGGTCAGGGAGAAGATACAATAGGTAGACCAAAAACCTGGGATTGTTTTCAAAGGCATTTTCCTCTCACCACTTGATATTTATGGAGCTTTAGGTATCTTGGATTAATGAGGCACTAAGGGCTTCCATGAGGCAAGTTCTAAGTTAATCACATAAATTTACTTGGGTTGGACTCCACTTTGGTAGAACAGGAACCAAACAGTGTCTGTTTTCTCTTTCTTTTTTCTCCCTCTCAAAGAAGAGCTTCAATTATGAAGCTTTCAATCTCGAAAGTGCCAACAGGTTGTAAAGTTACTGAAATCAATCTACGTGAAATTTTTCTGATTTTACTGAGTAACACTGGGTCTACTCCGGGATTGGGAAGCTATCCTTAGCTGCTAATGGATGTATTTCAATGTTGCAAACCTGGGAAGTTGGTTGGTTTGGGTTTTGTCTTTTTGACAGACGTTCTGGAAATATTCTGAAGAACTTTTTCTACAATAGCAGCAATTTTGAAGATTCATTTTCCAAGGAATTAAATGTCTAAATTTGTTGATGAACCTCCTGTAATCTCCAGGATACACTACATTGCAAAATTTTACCATCTGTTGTGTTAAAAAGCACATCTAACCTTGTGTTGTCACAGTCATACTTTTAGGAAACCTCTTGCTTAGAAGTCACATTTATCAATGGTCTTGCTGTTTGAATAGCCATTTGTAAGTGAAAAATGTGATCATATCTTCTTTTGACACAGCAGATTTCTTTCAAAAAAAATTTGTACCAGTTTTCCTTCATTTTCACATATCTATTCATAGTGAAAGGCACTGACCATATCTCCCTTTAAAATACAAAGAAAAGGTAGTATTTGGTGGGGACTGAAAAAGAAAGAAGGAATATCTGATCCCAACTAAAGTGGATACCATGAGGTTTATTGTCTGTTAAATGCGGAGAAATATCTGGTCGTCTTAGTTTTATTCGGAGTTTTGGATTACCTCGATTCTACACAATAAGTAAAACCACACATTTGCTTTTCAAGGAACATTAGAAATTGTTCTAGAAAGACCTTATTAGTTCTGCTTTTCCAGTTCTCAACAGTGTGACATTACGAACAATGATAGGCTTTACAGACTTAGTAAAATGTGTTATTGTCCTTGCTGACAAGCCCTGGCAAGCTGCTGTGTGTGTTTTTACAGAGCACAATGTCAAAACTTTCTTATACAAAGCTCGAGGACCTGTACAGAATGAGCTACAGCAGGCAGAGATTAGTGAATTCCCACCGTAGCTGTTTACAGATTTGCAACTTGTGTATTCACTTGTGGGGCGTCACGGTTGTATACTGAGCATCCATAAATCACAGAGCTCTCCGGCCTTGCTATGAAAATATGACAATTCTGCTCGGCACCTGCTCCACCCTCTATTTCTGTCACTTGCCAGAATGACAGCGGGCTATAAACGTCTCCATGTACTAAAGTCCCAGCTCTGATTCGATGGAATTAAATGACCTTGGCCAAGATGATATTTCTGATGTGGAGAGCTTATCCCATTCTTCATGCAAAAGAAGCAAGTCTCTCAACTTGAGTGACAAAAGTCAAATCTTCTTGAAGGAAGAAAAAAAAAAACTAAAAAACAAAACAAACAAAAAAGATGACTTTATTTTAATATTTCTTTTTTCAATACCCTGAAGTTTTACCAGGTAATTGCCAGACACAAATATTTATGAATGTCAGATCACAGAGTTATATAGCATTTGCTCAGAGAATAACATCATTTAATGAATTCTACCATGCACATGGGACTCGGGTCTTTAATGAATAGGTCACTGTGATTTCTAGAGATGGCTGTCACTTTGAGATATGAGAATCATTTCTCTTTAGTGAAGAGGAGCTTGGATATGTGCATATTTAGGGGTTCTATTTCATACAACTTTAGACCTCTCAAAAATGATGCAGAGCTGGGGCTAAGATTTAGGAGATTTCAGGTATCATATCACTGAGAGTCCCAAAGATCAGGAGAGTAAACACACACACACACAACCCCCCCAAAAAAGAGGCAAAACCATCCCCAATTCCCCTGCAAATTAGTTATTTCTGTGTTACTACTTGAGTTCTGACACATAAAATAGGTAGTAGTGTTTTTAGTGCATTTTTCCTTCATGGTTCACTGCTGTTTATTCATTTCACAGGTTCCACCCTTTCCTAAAATCTCCTGTATAGATACAGCAGTGTTACCATGTAATATAACTCTTTAAAAGTAGTTACATCTTTTACCTTCAGATTGTTCTTTATAATCCTGTATGGAATAAGAGAAGTGAACACCATTAGCACACGTGGAAGAACTTGACCTTGGTTTTCCAACAGCAGTCTCATGCATAGGTAGGTACCACATATATCCAAGAAAAACTAACCTTCAAAAAAAAATCAACATTATATCAAAACCAGTCTTACTTGCCTTGACACAGAGAAAAACCTAGTTTCAGATAGAGGTGAATGTTGGTAAAGTTCTCTTAACTCCGCAGCAGGGTAGTGTGGAGGCAAAACCTTGTTATCCATGACTCTTCTTGCAAAGTAGACACAGGACTTCAATCCCCATGATAAAAGTCCAATTTTATTTTATTTTTTTTTGGTAATTTTTATTAAAAAATAAAAATAATAAAAAAGGGTAAAGTAATAAATAAAAGTATTTCTCCCATCTAATTTAATAGACTTCTTGAACTACTGAAAGTCTACAGTTTATTGAGCAGAGAAACAGATGTATTTACTGTGGAATGGAAAAGGGTTTCTGTGTGTACAATGGAGATGAAAATGGCATTATAATCTACAGAATAGACTCTTAATAGAAAAAAAAGATAAGCTTTACAACATATGGGGCATCACAGGATGAGGAAATTAAATAAGCAGTATCAAGGATTTTGAAGTCAGCATGAAAGAAAAATTCTGGCTTTTTTCCCCCCCACTTATTATTTTTAATTAAGATCTCTTTGTTCCTGCTGAATTAAAGATACTGCAATATAACTGCAATACAGCCAAAACACAAAAACATTGTCCAAATTTCAAATAGTTCAAGTTTGGATGAAGCTCTTGCAGAATGTGAGCTCTTGCAGAATTTGAAAGGAGGTGATTTCAAATTCAAGGACTTATTCCAGAAGCATCACCTCAATCCCTCAGCAGAAAGGTGCTTGCAAAAACTCAGGTCTTCTCCAACCTAAATAATTCTATGATTCTGTGACTCTTACCATCTTTTATTCATTTTGAAGCTTTCATCTTTGCACTCTGCACACTTGCACCTATTTTAAGGTGATTGACCTGAGCCAGAAAGTTCTATTGCCTGACCCTGCTCTACAATATTAAAATTGCAAATGTTTCTCTATGATGATTTTCCCTTCTAACAGAAAAGCTTATCTAACATAAGCATAACAAGTGCAAAACCCATCTCAAGAACATCCACAATTCTTTTACATTCTTTTTCCCTTTTTTTCTGTCTAGATGCCCAGTTTCCCTTTTGAAATTCTTAGGAAAGTTAATGGGACATTGTAATCATGGGGTCTGTAGCTATATGAAATGTGGCTGAAGTTTGAAGCTAATTAATGAGAACTTTTTTTTTTCTTAATGAATTCTCTTTATAGAATTTGACTATTATATCTTGTTGTGGGTTTTATACCAATTAAAGTATTTATATTAAACATGTTGCTTACTATGAGGCTGCTCCACTGTTTTTGCAGTGCTAATTTATGGGACCCTATATTTTTAAGAACCTACAATCTAGGTGCTTCAAATAGGTGCTTAGTCAGATAAATCCTCAATGTAACTTGTCCAGATGAAAGCAAATAATACAAAAGAACTAATTAAAAACAAACAAACATGAAGTTATTGAAAAAAATAAAATTTTGAATCATGGAGCAGACAGAATATTTAGACTTTTGTAACAAAGTGGCCTTAATTAAGCAATCAATGGAAAACATATGATTGTAATAAAACAGAAAACACTAACTTGGGTGTGGATTTCTAGTCAAGAAATATTCATGAAAAAGACCAGTTACTTTAATCCCAACATATCTTCTTTGCAGCTAACACAGGGACAACAGGTTATTACTGTAGCCGAACAGAACAGGAACTACCAAATTTGTCCTTAAACAGTTTGTTCCCTGCTATTCATTAGTCAATTTCATGTAAATCTTGAAATTACTATAGGACTTTCTAGAAACATAAATCTTCTGCTGGTCAATATGACCAGGAACACTACTGAGGACTTCTTCTCCTGGCTGTCAATTTTCTTTATGGGTTTGACTACAATGAAACCATATCCTTTCATTTCTGCACAGGAATAAGTGGATTGTAGCAAATTCCTTGGGTGACTCGGTGCACTAAATCACTCCCTTTCCCATGAAGAATACTATTCAGCTTCTGCCTCCTCTCAGGAAGCAACTCACATTTTGAAGAAGAGCTTTTTATTCAAATAAACACCAAACAATAAACTGGCTTTTCAAAAAGGATGCTCTCTTAAAGTGGCAGTGACATATTGTGCCTTAATCCACTCCCCTGACTCAAGCAATAAAGTGACAAATGAAATCAGTGACTGTTGAGAAATAACCATGTTCAGTTCAACTGGATACACACACACTCTTCCCTTGGACAAATCTATCCTTTAAGAAAGCAGTCTTTAAAGTTACGGTGCCAGGCTGTGAGTTGTAAAACAAAACAGCAACAAAAATCCCAGCAAAAACAAAAAATCTTTTAAAACATATGTCTTGAGAATGAATAATATATAAAGCTGACAGTTGATCAGCTGATATACCAGATTAGTTCCACAGGAGCAGCTGAAGATGTGTTTCTGAGCGTGTCAGGTACACTTCTACTCACAAACCCCATGACAATGTTCTGTGGTAATGGCTCTAAATGCTGTTGGAAGCGAAATTATTATATCTATTACTGTGGAATACTGCAGTATTTGTTTTTAATAAGCGTTCTGTCTAGACTTCCCTCCAGTGTGCTCATGTTCACAAAGGCTAATCAATAGTTACTTTTCTTACTCTACTTAGTTTCAGCACATTAATTAATGTATCTCTCAGTAATCATGACAGACCTCATCACTGGATCAAAGAGAACAGTTTGAAACTGGTTTTGCTAACAACGAAGCCATTTCTTCCTTCTCTTTTATGACCTTACCCAAGAAGAACAGAAGTGTAAAATGTTCCCAGATCAGAACAGTGGTTTTATAAATGCACATGGACCAGGTAAAAATCTCTTTCTATCTCTCTTGATTTTTGCTTTACATTTCATATCAATTGATAAGAGCATAATCTTTGAAAAAGGTCTAAAGAGAATAGAGCTTTTTTCTTTGATTAAAATTAGTTTTTCTAAATATTTTTCATTAAAATTGTGTACTGTAAAGCTATCGTTTTAGTACTGAAAATACTATGGAACAGCAGACATCAGGCAAAAGTTTAATGCTTATGTGGTTTAGTTCAACACATTCATGATTTCTAACATTTCCATTTCCTGAATTATTGTTTTATGACTTAAAACCACTTTTTCTTGACTGCACACATACAATGTGACAGCAGAAGTCACAACTACAGGTTTATGAACTGGGACATAGTTGTAAATCAATATAGAAAATCATGGCAGTTTGCCACGTTAATTTAGATTTCTGAGCGCAGACAGGAGTTGCTGTTTCTTAAAGCAGTTTACTCCTTGATTTCCAAAAACAAAAAAAAAAAGGGGGGAAAAAAAGGGAAATACACAGAGGAAATCTGTTATCTCTCAGGAGCCATATTGGCACTACACTCTGTGGCAGTAGCTGGTGTTGGTGAGATACTTCAGAAACATGTTGCCAGAGTCCAGCTGTATCCAGAAGAGGTCCCTGATGAGAATTGGAGAAAGGCTGTTTATTTTTTGGACCTCTTATTTTGCCACTGTGTTAGCACAGACTACTTCATATGTTCATGTGGAAACTGCCAGGGTAGGCAGCTGCTGAGAGTCAGGGTTGGTGGAAAAAAGTGTTAGCTGAAGTGAAATTAGAGGTTCCTGCCATAGGGAGGTGCTACCAGACCTTCAACCTGAATGCATCTTATCTGCTGACTGATATCAGGGGCAAATCAAATTACTAAAATGGAAACTACAGCAAACCCCAGCTTTGTAAATCTCTTTTATTGAATGACTCCATACACAAGCTCAGGAATTTAGGGTGGTTTGCATATTTAAGCTAACTGGTTTTCCATGTACCAATTTTTAGAGTATTTAGAATACAAAAATACTATTTTTCACTTCTTGTAAAAAATACTTGTACATCAAGTAATGTAGAGAAAATCACAGAATCATAGAATATACTGAGTTGGAAGAGATCCATAAGGGTCATCAGTTCAACTCCTGGCCCTGCACCATCTCCAAGAGTCACACTGAGTGCCTGAGGGTATCATCTGAATGCTTCTTGAGCTCTGTCAGCCTTGGCGCTGTGCCCACTGCCCCGGGGGAGCCTGTTCAGTGCCCAATCACCCTCTGGGTGAAGAACCTTCTTCTAATATCCAACCAAAACCTTCCCTGACACACTTCCTTCAGGCCACTCCCTCGGGTCCTGTCACTGGTCCCCACAGAAAAGAGATCAGTGCCTGCCCCTTCCCCTTGCTAGGCAAAGCAAGGCAATGATGATCATATTAGAATAAATGGTCTGTAGGTTACTGAAAGCCTCTGTTCTGATAGATTCCTTTAAGATATCATCACAGTCTTGCAATGCAATGTTTCTCTTGTCTTGTGGTGTGCAATGTCTACTGGGGTGTCTAGTCTATTAACAAAGTCAGTGAGGTTGCCACCTTTGCTTTGTTACTCATATACGACAGAAGTTTGCTGAATTTCTGCTACTTCTAGTTTTCCTGTTGTGGATTTTCAGAAAAATAATGTACTAGCAGAACAGCATTTAAGAAAGTATTCAGCTACCTTATGATTTCTGAAGGATCAAGTACCAGAACTTCTACCCCATACACTTTAGAATTGAGTTTGAAGCATCCTTTACCACCAGACTGTTGCCCAAAACAGACAAGAAACACTGCAAACAATATTTTCGAAAATAGGTTGCAGAAATGATCTTAAAAGAAGGTTCTTGTTTCCTTTTCAGTGGCAAAATTGTCTGTAGGAGACAAAGTAAATATCAAGGTTAAATTTGCTATATTCCCCTTTGTTTGGCACTGAGGTGGGCATGTTGTCAGGACGTAATGAAAAACAAGAAAACAGCTGCCTGTGTGGTGTCCCCATAAGTGAGGCAGCCATTTTTATCTAATCTGATCCACCCAGGATCAGATCCTTCCCTTAATGGGATTTGGAAATTGCTTTGAGAGAAATAGACTTCCCTTCTGCCAACACAATATAATTAATATTTTATAAAATAAAATAATTTAACATAATACAACTCTACTGCATTTCAAAACCTGAACATATCAACATTCAAAAAAACCCCCAAACAATAGAAGACAAAGCTCTGAATGTCTAATGTGTCATTATAATGAATGTCATTAACTACAAATTAAACAGCATGCAGTACATCCTGATTTTCCTCCTCTGAATCACAAGAACTGAAAAATTAACAATTACTGTTTTGTTCCTCTTTCCCCTTGTATTTCTTAGAATTTTCCAATTGTTTTTCTCTTTGGCAAGTCATGGTTATTTCCATAATATAAAAGTTCTTTAACTAAGGAATAGCCCACAGTTGTGAACGGAGCAAACATCTGAATGTCAACCCAATAAATAAAACAAGATTAACCCAAGGAGCTGCATTTATCTATTTAGCCATGTGATTGAGAATTAGTCTATTCCCAAATGGAGGGGATACATGACAGTACTGCCATACTGACTTGAAAGCTTGGACAATGAAGGTTTAACTGCTTTCACTCTTTTTAAAATGTAATTTAAGAACAGAAATGAGGGCAATTTGAACAGATACACAAAAATATGCATGTACTTTCAGGACTGTTGCAATTTTTCTGCACATAAGGATGTTACTTAACATACAGAGAAGATCTGTAAAAAGATCTCTTACTTTTGTCACTTTTGGGACTGAGAAGAAAAAACATATTTCTACAAAAAGAAAGCAGTGATCTGACACAAAACTTCTCCAAATCATGATCACTTTTACCAATACTCATTGCCTCAAATTCAGGTTACTGTTTCTATATGCAACTCTGCTGCCTCTGCACTTCTGTGATTCAATACCTTCATGAGAATTATATTTACTTTTGGTAAATTATCACCAAATTGCTTTCACAAACAAGCCTAAGCACATTGGTTTTGTATTACTCTGGTCTTTTGCCATAACAATGTAAGAATAGCTGTAACGAGTCGAATGAAATACCCATTCAGTGTATCATCTCTCTCTGACAATTGCAGCACAGGATGCCCTGGGAAGAATATAGGCTTCTCCTAGGAACATCCCAGATATATTTGAGAAAGAGATAATGATGTGCCCTACTCTCTGCCATCAACTTTTTTTTTTCATAACAAAAAGAACTGTGATACCAGGGTCTAAACAGGAGCCTTTGCTCAATCTAGTCAATTCCCAGGCACAATAATCACAGGACTAAGTATGCAATGCAACGCTGTGTGCTGCACATATCTCCAGTGAAGAAAGATATAATGCAGTTTTGAATTGTTATTTTAATAGACAAACTTGTCTCCATTTACTGGTTTCCTGCTTTTTTCCTAGGATAAGAGGAAAGAGCCCAGCATTTCAGTTTATATATTTGTTCCCACTGAAAAAAAAAAAAAAAGGAAAAAAGAAACAAGAAAAAAAAAGAAAAATTGAAAGAAAGAAAGGCTGAAAAAGGTGGTACTGCCCAGCTGCACGATAAACTGCCTCACCACTATATCACAGGTAGTGGAATCACCTGGGTTTTGGGCTGAAGCATCTACAGTGGGCTGCACAGATTCTGTAGCAACCCTTATCCTGGCCATGCGCCGTTATGTTCTGAAGACTTCAAATGAGTTAACTTCTGCTCTATACCTCTGCACTTCAATAATTAAATAAATAAATAAGCAAACTAATCAAACCCTCTCCTTTTAAAAATTGTGTTTCTAGAATGTCTGTTTGCCATCCAAGTCATATCTTATGAATAAGTCATAGGGATACCACAAGATGTTTGCCACCCAGGTTGTGTATTACACAGCTAGATCTTAAATTTCCTTGTCACCTCTGCAATTTTTGCTGTATAAACTTTCTTCTATCTAAGAGCTCAATTCTTTGTGTAAAGGTTTTACAACCAGGTTAATTTATGTGTAGTTTAGTGGGATATGTGGTGCTACCAGTGAATTATTCGAAAAAAGGCTGCTTTAAAAAAAAACCTTCCAAAAATTCTGCCACATCTCCTTTTATTTATGAGAATATTCTCATAACTTTTAAATGGCTCATGCTAGACTGAATAAATTGCCCCCCTACTCCAGTGAAAGTTTTATGAAAATTCAGAGGTTTTTTTTTTCTTCTGGTTACTGTAACATGTCTCCAGTATGTGTTTAGGAGAATTATATTCTAACAGAGGAAAACTCTGCTCTCTTTCCACAGATATCAAAACCACTGATTAGGTTTCTAAAGATGCCTTTTTAAACACCAGTGGAAAGTCAGTGCTTCTGGATGTAGGGAGTTTGTCCTGTTCGGGTGCATCGCCAGAAAGTCTTGAATGCCAATGCAATCCATCACAGCAAACAAAGACAGATCTTCCATATACATACTTCCAAGTCTATCTGTCCTGGAAAGGCAGTAAAAAATGCCCATAAGACAGGGGACAGCTAACCAGGGAGTCCAGGTGGAGGACAGCTGAACAGACACGAATGGGAAATATGGTAACACCATCTTGTTCCTTGTACCAGGCATGTTATCCAATTGCTTTGTCTAGCAACTAATAACATCCTAGTTAGTCCATGTTTTTTCTGCTTAAGTACTTTGGTCTAAAGTCTAACAAACTTCCAGGGAGTTCAACAGCTCTGGAATAAACTCGGCTGGTAAGAAAAGCCTTGGGGCTACAAGTGGCAAGGGCCCCAGGCCAGTCAGTGTGGAAACAGAACCATAACAACACACACTTCTTCAGCCCTCTTAGTAATTCTTTATAACATTTTTATACCAAATTGGCATTCAGTTTTTAATTCTTCTTTCTCCATATAAAAGCATGCAAACATCAGATATTTTTTCTGAAATCCTCCCACCCAGAGGATGCTTATACTTTACACTGCTTTTAAAGTGTTGTTCATCCAACTCACTTTGAACTTTAAAGCTTTTTACTGAGATAACAGGATCTACAGTGTGAGATCAAGCTTAGAAATCACAGCTTGAAATGCCCATCCAGGGGAAGTCATGCAGAAAATGAAACATATCTGGCAGAACAAGACTATGGTCGGAGTGACAAGACAAAGTCAAGGAAAAGGGCAATGAGGAGAACCTCAGACAGGAAAAGGCTCCCTGGTGTTACTGGGAGAAAAGAGGGTAAAGGTGTGGAGAAAATGAAGAGTTAAAACTCACCTAGCAGGGCTGAGATTGAAGTGCGTAAACAATTCCAGCTCCCCCCTCTTCCCAGAAAAGGTCATTCTGTGAAGAAACATTTTCTTGTCTCTGTGTCTTTGGTTTTATTTTGGGCTTTATCTGGGGGAATTTTGTCTAGGTGCAATTGTGTCTTTTTCAAACTGTTCAGGCTCTTAGCTGTCTCTAAAAAAAAAAAAAAAAAAAGAAAAAGAAAGAGAGAATGAAAGAAAAGGAACTTGGGGAGACAGTAAATTTAATGCTGGTTGGGTGGTACTGGATTGACAGCTACGTGACCACAAAAGTTACAATGTGGGCAGAAAAGGTCTTTTCGTTCCTGGCATCTTTCAGCCTGTCTCATTTCCCTTAATGAAGCACTCCCATAGAAGCATCCCAAAATGTTCTGTGTGCCCTATGGCAACCAGCCCCTCTCTCTGACTGCAATGCTGTGCTCAGCACCCTCTTTTCTGCATGGGCAGCAGTTGCCTGTGAGTTCACTATAATCCCCTGAGGCAAATCCATTGCACAGCTATTCATGAACCACTGACTCTCGGTCAGTGTCTCCTTATTAGCCCAATCCAAAACTGGGATCTAGGCAGAAAACCCATCTATCTAATAACAAACCTCCTGAGTAGATCCTCTCCTTGTACTCATCACACAAGTTGCACCTCTCATCCCCCATGCCTAGGCTACCTTTCTTGCTAAGAATAATTAAAGATATTGCAGTCGTGCTCTGCACACCCTGCTCAGACACAAGAAGAGACACTACCCTGCTGAAATTATTTGTGATGATGGGTTCTTCCCAACTGGAAAGGTAAAAACGTGAACATGAAACTCATTTTGTGAAAAAATTAAAAGCTTCCAGTCATTTGTTTTGGCTTCTTTTTCACTGTGCTGCCAACGTGCTCTCTCACTTGCCAGTAAAGCACTGCTATAGAGGAAGCAAAATGTACCATTACAGCTCCTTATACTGCAATTTATTTTTCTTTAATTATCACAGAATCATGGTATATTCTGACTTGAAACAGACTCATAAGGATCATCAAGTCCAACTCTGAAGTGAATGACCCGTTCAGGGACTGAACCCACAATCTTGACATCATTAGCACCGTGCTCTACCCAACTGATCTAATCTCAAGGTCAGTCCTACTGAAAAAAGGAAAAAAAAAAAACCAAAAACAACCCAAAACCAAAACAGACACACACACACACACAAAAACCAATCAGCCAACCAGCTAAAAAAAAAACAACTAAACAAAAAAAAGCCAACAAATCACCTGTTTCAACTATGTGCAGAACAAATCAAGACTTCTGGTATTTATGACTGGAGCTGTACACAAAACTATGACTAGATGCAACTGAAATACAAGTACACAGCAGTTCACCCTGGATGACCAAGGGCGTTCTAGGAACACTGATAGACAAGAGGCACAACTTTTCCCGCCTTTAATTGATCTTTTGAAAGCACAAAATCAGCCTAATATTAGAACTAAGTCTTGCTGTGCTTTTATGTAAATAATTTACGGAATGTTTCAAGGCAGTTTTGATTTCTTTTTCTTTGTGTGTCATTTATGCCTAATGAAGAAGAATAATTAGAAAATTATTCGTATTTTCTTTAAACAGCACATTTTTAGGGAAACACCCCCCCCATAATCACATATGATACACAAAATAAATATAAGTAATTTGAAAATTAGGGAATTGAACTTCATCAACTCCAGTTTATTTTGGTTTTTAGAAAATGAGTAAATCAAACTAATAAAATTATTAAAAGTATAATGCCTTTGGTTATTTTAAAAAATATTTTTACAAATCACATATTAGGTCTTTAATACTATTGTTAAATAAATCCAATAAATCTATTAATCTATATCCAATTAATCTAAAATTAATAAATCGAAGAAGGATTATTCTATGTTAATTGAAAGCAGGATACTAATGATGGTTCTAAAAACTTTACCTATCTCAAATAAATAACTTTCAGGTAACCTTTAAGTTACTGGAAGTGTAGAGAAGAAAAGATTAGATTTAGGAAAAGAACCTTTTTTTCCCTTGAAGGAGATTTTCTGCCCTTAAGTGAGGAAATTGCACTGAGTAGCACTGAGTTGTTATAAAGAAGACCTTTCTGTATATCCAGCAGGACAGATAGAAACATAAGGCTTTAGGGCAGTATGAAAGCAACTAAATGATCTAAATTGTTCTTCTAAGTTACGGAAAAAAAAACCAACCTGAGAATTGTGTCTCGAAATAGAATCCCATTTTTTTCTTGGTGTATGACATACTATTTTATAGTTTTCTCTCTTTCTAAAATTAACTAACTGCTCTTTTGCAGATTTTACACCTACATATATTAGTTTATGAAAATAATATTTGCATAGGTATATTTATCTTCATGGATACTGATTTATAAACATGAAACTGTGTGTGGGAATAAAGACACAAACGTGCATATGCCTATATATATGAATGAATATGTATGTGTCTATTATTTTTTAAAGTTTCAGACAAAGATGCCAACAACATAGCCTTGTATGAAAGCTAAAAAAAAAAACAAACGAATTTTTTCCATTATTGCTTTGTCTAATTTCAGAGTCTTCCAAACATATGTTCCTGTCGTCTGCCTGCATTGCCACTTATAAACAATAAGACAGAGAGACAGATTCTAGGAAAAAAAAAAAAAAAGCTAGGACATCTCGTTTATTTTGGTTTAATTTTTTCATTTTAAAAAATCATTAAAAATGACATTGTCCTCTAATTTTTGCTCTATGCAGCAGCTGCCATTGTCAAGCTGTTGTCTTTGTTACACATCTTTGTGAGAGCGACTGCAAAAGCCCCATGTTTGGGGATTTTTGTTTGTTTGTTTGTTTTTAAATATGACAGCTTTCTTTTAGTTTGAGGTAGACTCTAATGGAGCCCCTCTTTTTAACCTTTATTTCCCTTTTAAAAAGTTTCACTCCTGAAGAAGGAAAGAGCCAGATGCTCAGCTGGAAAAACTGAAAAAGTTTAATGTAATTTACACCAATTAAAACTGTGGGGTTTGGAAATTATACCTACAGTCTCTGTATGGATTATATATAATGGTGCTTTAAATGAGCTAATGTTAAAATGGTACTCAACATACAAACAATAACTGGTCTTTTTTTTCTTCAGTTGAGACCCCTTAGCATGTTTTTATTGCAAGGTTGGCTATGTTTCCAACACATAGGGGAAAAGCTGCTTTTTAATATTTTTTTAACTCTTTTCCAAGGTTAAGGGCAGAAAGCGAAGAAGGAAGATTATCCAGCTAAAACTGGACAGCACAGGGCTCTGAAGAGATCCTGTTTTGTGTTCAGACATCTGAGCTTTGTGAACAATATGGCAATAGCAGATATCTAACATCAAACTTTCATGACACAAATATTTATTGATGATTGTTCTCTCTATTTATTTTTTCTGATAATGAACCTAACTGAGAAATCTGATTTTCGGAGGTTAAATATTTAACTTTTTTGTGTTCATCTGAGCCCTGGTAGTACATTTTAGGGCTGTTACCTTTGTGGGACCCAAATTCCATTGTTACACCTTCAAACTGCAAAAAAAATCTGTATTTCTACGTGGGAAACAATTTTTGTACCTTCTTATATGCTGATCCAGATGAATCTATCACAAATATAAACAATTCGAATTTTTAAGTTGGATGTGTACATTCCCACCTGAGATTTGTAAGGTCCCAAGGAGTATTTTTTCTTTATATTGTAAATATACGAATCCAAGGACAGCAACACTCGGACTCACTAGTTAGAACTCAAATGACATGGGATGGATCATGGATCTCAGTCTAGATTCTTCCATCACTCTTTCCTCAGTCTATATTCTGTAACTGATCTATGTTCTATTACATGCTAAAATGTACACAGCTCTGAGAATTCTATACAAAAAACCTTGCAATCAACAAAGTACAAAAAAAAAAAAAGTATTTTCTAGAATCACACTAGTTGCTAAAAATGGTTCTCTGCAGAATCCCACAAACAGTTTATACTGACATGATTGAGTGGGGATACAAAAATAGTGCGCAAGGGGGAAATTGAACTTTATTGGCATTTAATTTCATAATATACAAATTTTCAGTCTTAGGGCATGCACCTCCATTGTTTGAAACTTTTTTAACTTCCTTTTTAAAATATCAACTAGATTTCCTTTAACTGGAAAACAAGAAAACTTCTATGTTCATTGCATAAAATAAGGCCAAACTGATTTTTTTCAGTGTCCCAATTAAAAATAACTTTTTTTATATAAAATATAACTCAATTTCAAACGTGTCCCTCATGAGAACCATCTGAAGTTTCTGCTTCTAGCTATGAAATCTACTTACAGTGTTTTCTGAAGCACAAAGGTCTGAAGATCTGTTTCCTCCTCTTTGTAGCAAAAAGAGATTTTTAACTGACTTAACATAATTTTTGCTCCCCCAATATGAGGTTAATTTTAACCTGGACATGCATTTATAAGTTCGAATCTGTCTGCACCCACAGTGATGGTAGTTAAGAACACTGTAATAAACCAAACACATCTCTGCATGTGTTATCTGTGTATGTATATATATGCTTATATCATTTTAACAAGATTGTTGAATGAGAAATCTATGAATCCCTTTATTTTTGATGTCTTGGGTCTCAATAAAAAGCTAATCGTATCCATTATGTATATAGCAAATCAACTCCTATTTACAAGAACACATATATATTAATCATGTTGCATGATAGAGTGATTCCCAAGAATATAATCTTTTTATATATATAATCTGTAATGGGTAGCTCAGTTTACAGCTGATGTTTAATTAGGAGCTTGCAGTTGCAATAAACTTTTTTTTTATTGCACTCAGCCAAGGTACAGTATAATGAAATGTAAGTGACCCAAACTAAATGGAAGCACTGAAGTAGATAATGTGGCAATATATCAAGTAAAACACACTGATTCTGCAGTCAGTTCATGCCCTAATGGCAGAAAAAGGGTTTGAAAGCCACTTTAACCATAAGTAGTGTGTTTATGTATTATTCACAGTAGCAAATAATTGCAAAATGTCAACATTTCATTTTCCTCTTAAGAATTTCTTTTGATTAGTGACCTAATTAACCATTAAAAAGCAAAAAAGAAGTAGGTATTTTTATTTTCAAACTGTGAATATGAGAAGCAGGAGTTTTGCTTACTAGAAAGTAATTTATGATCTCAAAATGTCACAGTCAACATTAGTAGTCTTTAAGTGATCAGAAATAAAATAAATAAAATAGCCTACTGTCTTCATCTTATGAAGTGTTATTTTGAATTATGTATGTATGCATTTATAGTTCGTGGTGACATTTCTTATTAACATGACACAAGAAATATAAATATTTCAACAATTTTCTAATTTATTTTCCTTTTTTTCTCTTTTTTTCTTTTTCTTCTGTGTTTCACAGAAATTCTGAAAACTACTTGGAAGAACTAGTGGAAAGAGTCAGCCACAATCTGCATATACTGGTGTTAGGTGCTCTCAGCTGTGAGAGACCTCATGTTCAGCTAAGTCCTGTTTCACATTGCTATTACAATACACACAATGAAGTAAGGCTGGATTTAGGACCTAGTTCTTTCATCAAATGATAAATGGGGATAAATAATTACAGGTGTTCACTAGTTTCTTTAATATGATTACCAGCTACCTGCAGGTGGCTCTCCTTAATTTAACATGTTAGTAGACATTTTTATTATTGTCATTATTCTTTCCATGTTTGTATAAAAGTCCCTAAGAGGCTTTGGACCACAACTACCCTGTTCTAGACTCCATGCAAATACAGAACCCCCAAAGACATCCCTTGCTGCAGAGCATCTACGAAATGAGACCAAACTCACAGAGCAACAAACATGACAGGAGAGATTAGATACTTGATCTATAAAATACGTCTGTATCTAGTTGCTGCACATGATGTCTACATAAACCCTCAGAAATCACTTCTCAGAGGTGTTTAAATTTCTTGGGAATTAATGAAATTGATTGATGACCCAGACTTCATCTCTGGGTATGAGCAGAATTATACTGCGTGTGAGCAGCTCTGCATTCAAACTTGTGAAGTTTCCCACTTCTCACCATTAATGCCTTTTCTGAAAGAAAATCTTGTATCACATTTTAGCATACACCTTCCAAAATGCACTGCAGACAGATTACGTGGTCTTATTAGATAATTTCCTGGCATGTATGATCCTGACATGCAGATCTCTTTTCTGTTAAACTACAGAGAATAATTTCATCCTGAGGCTCCATTCTTCCTCATTGAGTACTAATTCTTATATTATACAGCTTTTGAGTTGCTTTTTCAGTGAGGTTTTAATAATTGTACTCTAAGCAGAATATCCACAACAGATTGGGTGGAGAAATATCTTTAAAGAGATAGTGCTTAGAGCTTGGCATACTGGTGAAGTCAGTTCTGAACTGTTTTCTCACTTCTAACCTCCCTGTTGTTTTGGTATACATTTCTTTGTTCAGCCATAATGAAATTACTTGGTTATCTATTTCAAGCTGGAACTTTCATAGAATTCAATAAGTTTCATATCAAGAATAAGTCTTGTTCAACATCACTTAAGAAGTCCGCAGATCAGCAAAAATCTAAAATATTTTCTCCTGGTGATATTTCTTTCAGGGATAGAGATGAAAATCCAGGCACCTATTTATAAATTAATTCATGATTTAGTTCATACGAATCCAGTGTTTGTGGGTTGTGGACTAGTAGTCTTTTAAGAAGTTTACACCTGAGATTTCTGGTAGGGTTCACCATATGCCAGTTATGTAGTAAAAATATTACCCCTTCTCCCATTATGCAAACATTGTTGTGTGGATAAGCCAGTACACTCTGGGCTTGTCCATGCACATAAGATAAAATATAAATGACTTTCTGTCCAGAAACAAAAAATAAACACCATTTCATCTTACCATATTTAGCTTTTGATTAAAATATAAAAACAGAGAAAAAATAGTGAACCAAACCTCTAAGAGTAAATTTACTCATTTGCCAAGTCCCCAGAATAAAGGAGAGAGGCCCACAAAAATAAAATGAGTTTATTAAAAACAAACCTAAAACATTTTCACTTGATGTTTATTGACTCCTAGAGAGTTCAAAATAAAAATTCACAGCTCACTGCTCTGAACCATAGTTAAAAGAAATATGCATATGTGTGCTGGGTTTGTCTGGGATAGAGTTCATTTTTCTGTCTATTCACTTCATGGCTGAGCACCTGCCTGCCCATGGGAAGCGGTGGATGAATTCCTTGTTTTGCTTCTCTTGTGTGTACTGCTTTTGTTTTACCTGCTAAGCCGTCTTTATCTCATCCCACAAGTTTCCTTGTTTTCACTTTTCTGTTTCTCTCACCCAAGCCCAAAACAGGGAGAGTGAGACTGTCTGCATGGGGCAGAGTTGTCCTTTGGGGTTAAATCACGACGATATCTATCAGAATTTTGTGAGGTTTAACTTGTTACAGCATAGTGCTGCACTAACTGACCATTAATGAAGTGAACATACTGCTAGAGGTAAAGAACATTAGTTTAAATTGTATTCCTTCAGGTCTATGTTAATGCACAGACCTTGTGTTTGCTGCAGGAGGAATAAACGTGAATTGCTGTGATTCATCTAATAAAGCAAGCCAAGCTAACTTAAACATGTGTTTTACTATGTATCCATTAAAGGACTGACAATCTAAGCATGGTTTGTAGATGTTTGTGCAAAAAATATCCTAAAATATTTTAAAATAACTTTAATTATTTCAACTACCCTATTTATGTTTGGTTTAGGGGAAATGGGGAGGAATAAGCATCAAAGAATCTTGTTTAAATTACCAAATCTCATCAGTATCTTCTATGTTAAGTGACTATTTAATGACATAACTTTGCAACATGTGGAAAGAATCTCAGGTCACTTAGTTCCTTAGGTCATTTAGGTGAGTGAGTTCCTATTAAAATCAGGTGTATGCTATTATTAAATGTCCAGTTTACATATAAGAATTTCTGAAAGCTTTTGTTTTAGGTAAGTTTTCTTTCCTGGAGTGGACTAGGGAAAGAATAAAGCAAATGAAAAATTCCTAATAAATGAATCATAGAATCATTTAGGTTGGAAAAGAACTTTAAGATCATCAAACCCCAACATTTAACTAATGTTGCTAAGCCCACCACCAAACCATATCCTTAAGCACCACATCTGCATGTTTTAAATGGATGGCGAATATACTGCTTCCCTGGGTAGCCTGTTCCAAAGTTAAATAAACCTTTTGCCAAAATAATTATTTCTAATATTTCTAAAATTCAAACTTAACCTTCCCTGGTGCAACTTGAGACCACCTACTGTCATCTTATCACTAGCTATTTGAGACAAGAGACCGACTCCCATCTTGCTACAATCTCCTTTCAAGTGGTTTGCAGAGAGCAAGAAGGTCACCCCTGAGTCTCCTTTTCTCCAAGCTAAACAGCTCCAGCTCCTTCAGCTGCTCCTCACATGACTTGTGTTCCAGACCCTTCCCCAGATTTTTTTCTCTTTGGACCTGCTCCAGCACCTCAGTGTATTGAGTAGCAAAGAATGAGGTAGGTAATATGAACAATAAAGAGACAAAAAATGTTATGTTTAAGGATAAGCAGAGAAAAGTGCAATGTCACGTAAAATCTCTTTTAAAGTGCATACATGCACCTACACATACCTTTATATCTGCTGCCCTAAAAACTTGTTCCCCTTTCAGTGCCATAACGCGTAGTCTCCTGAGTTGTACCAGTTTATATGCCTAAAGGACCTTGGAAACTGAATCACTCAAATGTTTTGCTCTGAAATGCTTGGAGGGGGGGAAATGAACAAACAAACAAAAAAGCTATGTGCCTGATGCACAGTTTATAACTGGAGAGCAACGATAACTATTTATTTTAATGCAGACATTTCGTCCTGGTCCAGCTCAGACTTCCCACAGGGTTGCAGCTTCCTTTGGGCATTCCTCTGCTCCAATGTGGGGTCCTCCATGGCCTGCAGGTGGATTTCTGCTCCCCCATGGACCTCCATGGGCTGCAGGGGCACAGCTGCCCCACCATGGGCTGGACCTCAGGCTGGAATACTCCACTCAGAACCTCTGCCCCAGTGCCTGGAGCACCACCTGCCCCTCCTTCTGCACTGACCTGGGTATCTGCAGTGCTCTGTCTCTCACACAACCTCACTCCTCTCTCTGCCTGTAGTTGCCATTGCACAGATTTTTTTTCCCCCACATCTTTACCCCAGATGTGCTTCCATCATTGCTGATGGGCTTGGCCTTGACCAGCATCAGGTCTGTCTTGGAGCCACCTGGCATTGGTTCCATTGGGTGAAGTTTTCTGCAGCTCTTCACATAAATCACCCCTGTAACCCCACTGCTACTTAAACCTCGTCACACAAACCTAATATACAGGCATGCACATAAGAAAAAAAGCTTAGGATATAAGCACCCAAATCCCTAAAGGGCACAGTCAACTCCCAGAAAGTGGATCTAGGGCAGCAAAGGTGGTCTCAAATGAACGTGTGCAAATCGTTCCCTATTGAAATGCAAAGTTCAGCTTCTTGTCTCTCTGCTTACCAAAAGTATGTCAGGCATGAGCAAATTTGGCAGTTTGGGAAGAGTCCCAGGAAACAATAGGTGCAGAAAGATGCTGCAACCTGAGCTTGGAACAAAAAGAGTGAGACAATGGTGATAGGAAATGATGGCTTCAAATGAAAAATCACTGAGATTATACTGTGATATCCACAGTGGTAGAAGAGGTGCAAACAGTAGATTGAAGTACATTTTCACTGAAGTACAGACTTTGATAGAAACCAAAACATTCATATAGGTTCCTTGATTTTTAGAAATCTTTTGCTGGGAAAGTCTATGAGATTCAAGCTACTTCGTTACTTCTGATGAGAGAAAGTGTGAGAGAGAGAAAGAGAAAGTAAAGGGGATGAAGACCTAGCAATATTTTAAAGATTTTGTTTATTTTTCTTTTAGAAATGCACAGAAACTTCAGAAATTTTTTGCAAATATGTATTTTTATCCCTTCTGGATAGAGGTATTGTTACAGATTATGGCCTTTTGCTCACTTTAAGAACCAAAGAAAATAACTGGCACTATACATATACATATACATATACATATACATATACATATACATATACGTATACGTATACATATACGTATATGTATATGTATATGTATATGTATATGTATATGTATATGTATATGTATGTGTGTGTGTGTGTTTATATAAAAAAATATTTCTTTTTCCCGTGCTTTTGTATATTTGTTTCAGATACTTCATTGGTGGGATGATCAAGATGATTTCTTAATGTAAATCAGGCTTCTCATCTGATACTTTCATAGATTCATAGATCTGATGTCCAGAAAGGACCATTCTGATCTTTGAGTCTGACCTCATGCAAAACACTAACAGAGGGTTTCCTTGAATTTATTACTGCTGCAAGTCCTACAGCTTTGCTTGAACTAGAGAACTATGTTCAGAAACAAAACAAAACAAAACAAGAAGTTTTAGATACAATTCTTAAAATACGTTGAGATTTTATTTTATTTTTTTTTTAACAACTTGGTCTGGACATATTTCTTTGTCTGAATACAACAAAATATATCTTCTAAATGTAGAAACATTTAATGTGTGTGAACTGTACAGTGCTGAGATGGCTAATTGATCCCAGCAAAGACTTTTGAAATGTATTGGAACAACACAAACCAGATCATTAGTAAAAGAACCATAAGTGGTTACTTCTCTAAAGCTCATCTACTTTACAGTTCTGTTACACTGGGAGATGTCTGCAAAGAACAAAGCTTTCCAAAATTTCCCCACAACACTGTTAAGACAATGGGCCTCTACAGTAAACCTGAGCTGTCAGCCAGAAACCAGTGGACCGTTTCAAGTACTTTGCTTCCATTCTTCCTCTGCTGCTCAAAAACATACACTGTCAAGCAGGCCTGCGTGCTCCCAGCCTGATTTAAGACACACACGCACAGAAAAAAAGGTTATATTAGTCACAGGATGGGAAAAAAGTAGTATACCCAGCTGATATGTCCACTGCAACTGCCCAGAGCCTGTAATTTGAGATTTACAAAAAGCTAATTTACAAGCTTTGACCAGCCAGTAATATTTCTAGATTAACACTTTATCCATAGTTTCTGAGGACTTACTCTAAAGAGGGAAGTTCCAGAACAAGACCCCCAATCACTCAACCAAGGTTTTTCAGAGGCAATTGCCACCACTTCCCAACATCTCTTTGACATGAGCTAGATCCTCAATTTACTGTTTAACCAATCAGGTGTGATAGAAGTAACAGGAAAATTTTCATCCCATAAAGCTTCTCAAGCTATTTGGAAAGCTGAAGACATGAATAAGAAGTTGCAATAGTCTTTAAGTGGACCAGAAACACGAAGAGGAACAGATGTCTATTTAATGCCCTGCTCACCCAGGTTAGTCAAGGAACAGTCTAAGCCCAGGCCTTTTGTAGTGCTATTTGCTAATGTTCAGGAACAAATAGTGACAGGGTTTCAGAAATGCCTTTTCTTTGACCTTATGTAAAGCCAATTTGCCAAGATGAGTAGTTCTTTTGGTATTTATTAGTGCTTCTTCTATTTCAATTTTATGCTGTGTAGAAAGCAAACGACAGTACAAGAAAGTCAAAACTGTTCAGGTGGAAAAGCAATGAAGGCAGGAGAAAAGGAAAAAGCCACCCAGGTAGAGGTATCGTAAAAGACAGGATTTTGGTGTTTCCTTTCTCAGTCATTGTTTTTTTGAAGGTCATAATTCCTGTGTTCACCCACAAGCCTTTCAACATATATAGAGAGAAAGACAAAGCTTGTATGAAGTTTTAAATAACAGATATTTCCTCTGATGGAGGACACCTCTGACTCAAACCAAGGCCAGTTTTCGAGTTAGAGACAACTTCAGAGTTGGATAAGGGTGTTCAGAGTTATATCCAGTCAGATTTTGAATATCTCTGAAGATGGAGATTCTACGGCCTCTCTTGACAACCTCTTCCAGTGTTGTGGTAACTCCTTGATTTAAACATTTCTAGTGATGAAAAATCCAGCATAACCCTTGACATGTCATTCCCACACATTGTTCATTACATTTCCTGTTAAACCTTAGTTTTATTTATAGTTCAAATTTCTCCAGCTTCAACTCGCACATACTCAATCTTATTTTTATTTTTTCTGCTGAACTCTTTTATTCAAATTCTAGTTCTCACATTTATAAGAAACATATTTATAAACTATGGTCATGTCACCCCTATTTATAAGCTGAATAGATCAGGTACCCTGAATGTCTCATGATGAGGCATATTTAATGCATTAGTCATTTGTAAGGCTTTTCTCAGAAACCTGTCTTGGTTTTGCACATTGTTTAAAATTTGACCATGAAAAGTGGATACACTTTTTCAAGCAACAATTGTAACTATTTCAAATAAAGAAATAATATACATGTGCAGCTTTTTCAGCTTTTAAGTCAAAGGTTTCTTAATTCCACTTTTAGAGCCCAGACACAATTCTTTTCAGGGGCTGAACCTGTTAGATGACAAATACCAACAAAAAGGGCTGATCAATTCCCTACACTCATTCCACGTACATTGTACTTTTCAAGAACACATTTGACTTTTTATGCAGTAGGGGGTACTTGTCATTGCATTTTGCAATCTGGCTTTCAATATGATGGATCAAAAATTCATACAAGGTCACTATAACAACAACAACAACAATAATAAATTCCATCGATGTATAAATCAGGAACCTCTGTGGTGAAGTAGTGACATTCAATACACAGAGAAGTGATTTCAGAAACATTCACTAAATTTCATAAGCTTGTGATTAGAGCAAGAGACCTGGATCATTCCTCTGAGATTCCAGGGAAAAGACTGGCATAACGAACTGTAGTCAAGTGAACAGTTGCTCTTTTAACACATGTGCAGACAACTTTATGAACAAAGTTCACTGATGTTCTCAGTCTTCTCTGGGGGCTTATTTATAACCTCAAACTGAAATTAAGCACAGCTGACAAGCTTGATAGTTAACCCAGGGCTAGTAGTGACAACAACATTCTAACATGGTTCGTTCTGCAGCCACGTTCTTTGTACCTGTGGACCAATGATGCAAGGATGTGCCCAGTAGCTGTGCCAGGCAAGCAAATCTTCACCATTTCCAGGGTTTGGGCTATTTTCTTTTTGGGATATACTGTACCATTTTAACAGGCCAGGCCATTTTGAGATTGCTTTAGTATTTCCAAATATTTCTGTACCAGATCAGGAACAGAGAGCCTTTCTAAATCTGAGTATCATCTGAAAAGATATTCACAGTTTTCTCTGAGTTAAAACCTTATTTGGAGTAAAAAAGAAAGTGCCTAGTGGATCAAAATCTTTCCTGTATCAGGAAACCCAAGTTCTAAATACGTGTCTCAGAAGCAGACATGAACTCTGAATACCTTCCCCAAGCCCCACCAGAGATATTTGAAGAGTCAAGTTTTCTTTACTGCTGCCTGTGTTCACTTCTTATAAACTCCAGCAGAAGTGTGGAGAGCCCAGCAGCGCAGAAAATTGAGCCTCAGCCAGTCTCTGAAGAACTGACGCAATCAGGCCACAGGCTCCTTTTTAAACAAGGCTTAGCAATGACCCATAAAAGGAGATCCCTTGTCTTTGACATACAGCCTCAGTAAATTCTGCTGTCAATTAAAAGTAAAATGTATTAAAAATAAAGTGATGTAAAAAAAAAAAGTGTTAAATGTGGGTTGTTTTTTTTTTTTAACTTTTTTCTGGAATGATTGTGGCACAAAAAAGAAAACTTTTCTAATTTGGAAAGCTTAACCCTGGTTCCTTGCTTATACCCTCCTCTGCCACACACACATACTTGTATTTAATTGGGTTTCAGACAGTTCAATACAGCAGATAAATTTCTTCTTGCAAAGTGTTGCTTGATGACATTTTTTAGTAGCAAAGCATTGAGAAAGTTTATGTACAGAGAGTTAAGGGGAATGTGACTGTGTTGGACACAATAAAAGCCCAGTTTAGTTCATACACTCTTTTACACAGGTTGCTATTACTTTGAAAAGCTTCTGGCATTCTGTAGACAATAAGAAGGTCATAAAATCCGTTTCTTTCTGAAAACCATGCAGTTTAAAACTTTCTCTATGAGAGAAGCAGAAATCTTCCACAGCTCTACCTAATCTTCCCCAGAGGACAAATGTATTGTCATTTCAAACCTATTAGTGGGCACTTTCAGTGCAGATGGGGAGCGCTGGGAGACAGTCAGCCTGACTACACATAGCCTCTTTCCCCAGCCAAAAAACCCCCTCATAATCCTGAGAACATCCCACAGTGGATAGAGCATGAAAGGGGGCTGATATAATCCAATCTCTGTAACTGAATAGCTCTTAAAGATTTATGTATTTTTTGATTCCTGAGAACTACCAACATTTCTGGAATTGGAGTTTAGCATATGGCTATTGAAATCTACAACAGCAGCTGTGTTAATAAATTGTTTTAGATCTTGACCTACGTGTATAGATTTATTTTCTACTAAGCAGTTCAACAACTTTCCATTAGCTATTCTATAATTTAGCATACAGGACAGTAACTCTATATAATATATTACATATTCTATACCTAACACCAAGAGGTGAATCCAAATCATAAGCTTCCAGGGAATCTATAGCTGAAATCCATATCTTTTTCTTTTTATTTTTTATTTTTTTTTCTCAGAAGAGTCTATTTTTGGTCAGTTAGACTGATTTGTAGACACACTGAAGCAAAAGGTCAGCACAATTCTGCATATATCTGTATGTTGAACCAGAAATCTCTCTATAAGAAGTCCTCTCATTTTTGATTCTGCTTGTTCTTGGTAACTCAGGCATAGCTTAATTCATTCCAGTGGAGTTACATTCTCTTACGAAAGCAGTGAATTTGGTCCACCAGCTGCAAGATCAGCTGTAATGTATCAGCATCCTTTATCTAAAAGATTTGTTGTCTGGATGTTTATGTTGGGGAAAAAAATCAATTAGAAAGGATGTCTATATGATTAATCTTTAGTTCATTTTATCAAATGAGCAAATTATCAATCATTTTAATTTAAAAATAAACAAACATTGAGTATCTTTTTCTTGTAAATGTGTTCTTTTGCGATAAAAATTGCTGAGTACAAAGTACTAAATATTATATTGAAGTTCTATAGCCTATCACACTTTCAAAATAGATGATCCTAGTAGAAATGAGTCTTAAAAATATGTGAATCTATGAATGCATTATGTAATTTTGCATCAAATACATATGAAGGTGTGATCAATTTTGATCAGTTGTTGGGGCTTTGTTCTTTCTGTTTGTCTAAAAAGTGGTGGAATCATGAGAATCCCTGAGAAACCCAGCTTTCAGAAAGAGAATTTCTTCTGGATTAAAGATGAGGAAAGTGAGGCAAATACATATTGCATTAGCTCAGAAACCACACATACAGAGAAAGATGCTATCCATGGCTGTCCATGGCACAGATTGTCTTGTTTTGTAACAGGTTGTTGTAAAAGTGAATATTTCTCAGAAGGGACATCATTTTGAATCCAGCACTTTCCCCTATCTATGTAGTCATATGAAGTCAACAAGACTTTAACACCTTTTTGCAACATTAGACCTTTTATCAAACTTAGTTTACAGGTTATCAGGCAAGAGTGGATGCAAGAAACCAGTAGTACAGAATCACTCATATTTGTTTTCTGTAGAAAGAAAAAAAAACACCTGAACTGTGACAATTCTCTGACACAATTTTCAGAATCATTCCTAATCTTGCAAAGACACAATTTTCAGGGGTGAGCATAAATAGCATTACCTATAACATAGTCAGCATTGCTGTTTATATACCACTTTTTATTTTTTTCTCCCCAAGGGTATTCTGTCTTGATAGTGTTACACATAGTTTTTTGAAAAATCCCTATAAAACCTAACAGACCATGATAAACTTGCTACAGGATTTTCAAAACCAATACATACTGCAAGGATGCAATTTTCTGCAAAATTCTGTATAATAGCTTAACAATTCCATGGAAAGATGTCCTTCTTTACTGCATTATGCTGTTTCTCAGAAAATCTTTTATATAACTCTACTCTTGTCCTTCTTGTAAATCCTGTTGTGCCAGAACAAAATAAAAGAAGATTAACTTTATATGGCATCTTACATCTGGATAAGTCAAAAATCATATTAGGAACTACCTACCACCATGAATGTAACCATATCTGGTGTGAAGGGTGTGCAGGTTCACCTTGTATGAAAGTGCACGAAAAAATACTCTGCACATGTCAATGCATAGAGGCAGACTTAGATAAAGAAGATTATATTAGCACTGCATTTGGCAAGATGTCCTTCTGGATCTGTGGAAGCCAAGAATAAGAAAAACACATTTCAGGAAGTATTTGGCTGTGATGCTTTCTGCTCTGGAGTAGGACATGGTAGGACTTGATGTAATTGTTTGCTGCTTCAGTTTTGTGTAGTAATTGAATATGAAACAAGAGGTAAATTTGAAAAATATTATGGCTAGGATGGATTTACAATGAAAAGACTGCCCATACTACTGATCAGTTTTTATGTAGGCTGAAGGTTGGGTTCCACATATGTTCTAGTATGGTCTGGCCTGGCTTTGATCTTGAAAAAAGAACTAGTCAGGCTGTGCCTATAATCAGTATTTAACTTGACATGTTGTCATTTAACATGACACTGTTGAAATTAATCTTATTACCATTCCCATGTACCAGGCTTAGTTTATGTCACCAAGCAGTCTCAGGGTACATGAATCAGATTCCTTGGGGAGGGTGGGAAGAACAGAAAAGAAAAGGAAAAAGAAAAAAAAAAA
>NW_021940553.1:4928187-5015617 GCF_001715985.3 Manacus vitellinus
AAGAAAAGAAAAGAAAAGAAAAGAAAAGAAAAGAAAAGAAAAGAAAAGAAAAGAAAAGAAAAGAAGAATGTACAGAAACTCTATGCACCGACCTTAGATAACAGTAGTTCAATCCACAGGATACAACCGGTCCTGGAGTGATGGAATTGCCTGTAATGCATGTGACCATATGGTCACCCACACCAACTGTTTTTCCTTGTATATAGAGTCCTTATGCACTAGTTTTAATGCAAATATATCTTCTGAAAAGTTTCTGTATAGGCTAATGGCCTTTCGATGCAAGGAGGATAGAGTTGAAATGCAATAGATTCTCAGGCAGGATAATAGGCCTGTTCTTCTGGACTGAAAATAAGTGCAATGCAGTGATCAAGGACCTCAGAGGAAGCAGAATGTGACTACAAAAATTCCATTTATTTCCTTGGCCCTGGCAGAATCTGATCTGTAAGATATTTGTGTTTCAATCCCCTAATAAATGTTAAAGAAAAGAAGACTCATTATTAATGATGCAACATACTAGTCAGAGCTCAAATTAATTGTACTCCTTTTAGAATAAGCATATTTTAATTACAGAAAATTAGAATTAATGCTATATATTTTTGCAAAGAATTTTCATTAGGCATGCTGCATAACTTTTAAAGCAATACAAAATAAATATTTCTCTGCTACAGCATTATTTCTAGCAATGAAGAATCCCAATGAATCATTATATTTTGTGATAACTGATCAGTGGGTTACAATTATCACTTCTTTTTCCTAATTTTTTTTAAAATTATGATTATTTTTTTCTAGAGTTAGTCTTTCAAAAACCACAATGAACTGTCTGTCACTGGTATTGAATAAATTATAGAAATTATTCATTTTGTGACTATATCATCAGTGGTTGTCTGTGGTTATATCTTGACCACAGATTATTAAACAATGGTAAATCATTGCCTACTGCGAATTTAAACGCAGATCCAGTTCTTAAGCTTTTAATTTCTCAAACCTTCCCAAACCTTTTTTTCTCTCTTTTTTATTTTTTCTCTTCTTTTTCTTTTTTCTTCCCTTTTCTTCATCAAATACAAATACTCCTGTGAAGGTCTGCTTGGGCTGTAGCTTTATCAGATAAACACACTGGGTCGGTGTCTGCTTTTGGAGCTGGCAATTTCAGAGGGAAGAGAGACTTTACAGGACCAGCTTTAGCCTCTTGCTTCTTTTCTCCTGCTTTACTCAAGCTGTGGTACCTAGGGGAGTTTCAGCTAATAGAATTTATGATACTTTCAGTATTTTATTGCCTTTTATTGCCTCAGCAGTGGGCCAGGATCTCGTTGTGTCATGAGCTGTACAAAGCTGTTACAATCTGAGTACGAATTAAGCTGGTTGTGCACAGCTTCCCTGTCCTTATTGGTGTTCCAAAGTTGAACTAGGAAAAAAAAAAAACAAAAAAAACCCCAAAAAAACCCCAAAAAAAGTGGACAAATCTTGATGGTAACATTTCAGTTCCAGAGGATCCAAATATTCACATGCATTACACACAAGGTTGGTTCACACAATTCTTTCAGAGGAGTTGAAGCTGCAAACTAAGGGAAAATACAGACCAAGACTGGGAAAATAATGCAAATATTGTCAGCAGGAACATTTGCCTGAGCCACAAGAAGTTGTATAACTCACTAATTCCCACTTTTACTTAGTGTCTTTATTATGAATGCCTTTGCTTCCCTTGAGTTTAATTGCTACTACTGGGCAATGGCTGGTGGAAGGTCTTTGGTGTTTTAGCCACATATTTATGTCATACATTTGTGATTACCCCTTCTGGCATCGTGTTTTAGTCTCAGTCCAAGATGCCCAAAGCATTGATACACATGAATTAATTCAGACCTCGAGATTCTACATGAAACAGTGTTGTATACTCGCCAGATGTTTTTCTAACAAAATCAAACAGACTGCAAACAAAAGCCCTCACATTGTTTTGGTGGGTTGTTTTTTTTTTGGTGGGGGGAGAGAATGTTGGTTTGTTTGGTTTTTTTTAAGTCTTCATGCAAAGGAGTGATAGCTTAGTCATAGACAGTTTGATAGCTGAGCTTTCTAAAGATAGGAAATGCAATAGATGTTCAAAAAAAATAATATATATATATATATATGTGTATATATATATATATATGCACATTTCCCAGACAAACAACTGTATTTTTACATTAATTCAGAAATCTGAAAAGAAGTCATAAAGTATAAGTTTCCCAAAACAGCCAAATGTTGTCCCCTACTCTATTTTCCAGGATGTTGAGGTCCATTTCATAGTGGGAAGAAAATGAGGAACAAAAATGTTGCAATTTTGTTCTTTTTGCATTTAGAGTTTGAGCTTTTGAACTTTTACAGCTAACACCAGGCACTTGTATGAAACATTAGGTACTGTCATTTTTGTCTAGCCTTGTGACAATAGGTATGGACTTACTCTGCCTTATGCTTCTTGTCTAGAAAGTAGTTACATTCCTAAACCAGCTCACTAGTCTATAGTCAATGAAAAAAGAAAAATACTTCCAGAAGGGTCTGGTTCTCATCAAAATCTGAGTAAGTAAGGTAACATATAAATCACTTTCTGCATGTAGCTTCTTCTCTTTTCAACAAAGACTACTTACAGAGTCTTATAGGAAACCAAACCAAACCAAACAAACCCAAAAACTCACAAAAATAAATAACAAACAAACAAACAAAACCTATGGCAGGTTTAAAGCTAAGGAAGAGTAATCCTACCTTTTTTGAGTGTCTTTTAATAACTTAAAATAATACTGATGTTTCAAAATACTATTTGTTGTTAAATCTGAAATTCATAAGGTTGGAAATTAGTGGTATATTAAAATTAAATGTTTCTCTAGGTCTTTCTTTCAAATATTTATGTTGCAGGAGAAAAGCAGAGAGAACAGAGAAAAATCCACAGGTCTTGAAAGATGAAATCTGTCCCTAATATGAAAACTCCTACTTAATACACTATAGTTATTGCAGTAAAAGAAGAGCTCCATGTCAGGATTCTGGGCCAGAATAACTGATAAGTGATGTGGATACATGAAGTAAAAAAATTGGATTCTATCCCAGGAAATTAAAAAATTATCAACAGACATCCATTTTAGACATTAAAAAGAAAGCTGAAGTTGACTTTGATTGACACAGTAGGAGTACTTATGTGTATGATAGATGGGGAACACCTTTGTAGGGATCAGATGGATGTACAACTAGATGTAGCAAACAGACAGATACAGCTATTAGGAAGGACCAAGAGGTACAGATAGACAACTAATTAAAGTAGATGGACAGCCAGATAGTTAAAAGAAGAATAAGGATGTGACAAACAGACAGGTAACTAGAAGGGACTTGGGTATAACACTTAATATCACCAGTTTATCTTTATCCCATCTGTAGGGAAAGGACAGCTGTTCTCCCTTTGTTCCATATAGTTCATCTAGATCATCTTACTGTACAAACCTTCAATCAAGCCTTCATCCTCAGCTCTAACAAAATTACTTCAAGGATAACTTTGGTCCAGTTATGCAGTGTTCAAAATCAGAACTTTCTGTTTTGCATGAGCATGACACCAGGTGAACCAATGTGAGAGTGATGGGGAAGGACAAATAAGACAGCACACTGTGACCCCCTTATTAGGAATTCTTCAGTTAAGTATTCTTTTCACAGTAATATTTTTTCTTTAAATAAATCTGAGGTATCTTTATAACTTTAAGCTCAATAGTTTTCTGCATTAGCTTGATATGCATATCAAAATGTGTACTACTTAAATTGGTAGATAGAGCAGGTTTGCCATTAACATTTATGCATTTAAGTTTCATAGTCATGTGCTTGGAATACATTTCTCCTTCAAAGATTTGTACGGCTTTCAGCTTGTAATTTATTGCTGGGTATATTAGGTACACTGAGTCCTTCTGATTCACAGCTTTCTAATCGGCTATTTAGAGTTTACACCAAGCAGAAAATCAATGTATTCAATATGTAGTAGCTCTCTCGTTAACTCTAGTCATTTGCTTAAAGAGTAATGTTGAGCTTATAATTGAAATATGGTCTAAACCATGCATTTTAATTTAAAATAAAAAATCCTTGAAATATTATTAATTTAATCCTTTTTTTCTCTCTTCTCTCTCCCCCTCTAAAGGACATATTTATTTCAGTCCCTGCTTTGGGATCCTAATTCCATGGCTGACTAGGATTTCAGAATAATAACATTTTTTATTTCATACAGCATCCTACAGAAATCTTGAAACGCTTTGTAAATATTCTGTTGAAAAGCTGACACTTCTGGGGTATGAAACATAGCATTTAGAAGCATCCAGGAACATCTTACAGCATTTCGGCACCAGATATAAATACTTGATCCTAGAGAATAGTAGAGGTAGAGTTCATAAAAAGCTGATTGTACAGAAGTTTGACTAAGTTTCTAATTTGCCACAGGTGTTTTTTTGGTTGGTTGATTGGGGGTTTTTAGTTTGTTTGGCTTGGTTTAGGATTTCTTTTATGGAAAGGAAAGGAAAGGGAAAGGAAAGGATAAAGAGAAAATGTTCTGAAAGTGGGAAACAAATATTAAGACATCCAGTATGTTCAGATTGCTTAAATTTGTTTAAGTTGTTATTATTTAAATATTTTACATCCATATATTTAATTCTTAAGTAAGGAGTTTAGTAAAACTGCAGGATTGGGTTCTGATGTGATACAAACTGGCACATTTTCTTTGAAGTTAAATGAACTATACTGTTTTGCAGAAAATCAGTAGTTGAAACTGTTTTGTTCTGGCCTGTTGCCTCAGGTTATGCAGATAAACACTTCGTTTTAGATGCTGAAAACAGGGATTTAAGAACCCAACTAAAAGCTATAGGTATAGTTACAAATAGATAAGAAAATAGAGTTTATATTTAGTCAGAAAATAAAAGGAAACAAATGTATAGAAGTAGGTAGGTACCTATATGCATTCCACTCTACTTTTATTTTTGTTATCTAGCAACAATCTACTCCTATCTGAGATTACAACTTGATTGTACAATGGTTGCTACATTAACTGGAACAGTCACATCACTGCCAGTTGCCCTGTAATTCTTTGTTACACAGCTGCCCCAGAGGATCCTGAGTATAATGTTAAGAAAAGAAATATATATTTTTATTTATTAAACTATTGTGTTTTCTTATCTGAAGACTCTCTCTTTTTTTTTTAAATTAATATTTTAGTTGATGAAATGTTAAAATGTTATTTTATGCTTCTTTTATGAATTTTAATTTATTCTGAGAGTAAAAGGTTACAAACATTCTTAAAAATTAAAATAATATGATAAAGAGTTTTGCTCACAAATGCTTGTGGGGTTTTTGATTTTTGTTTTGTTTTGGGGGTTTCTTTGTTGTTTTGTTTTTTTTTTTCTTTAGGTGATAGCTTTTACTCTCCTCCCAGTATATTTCTAACTGCAACAGAAATGTGTTAGTATTTCCCAGCTAGATACTACCTTAAGCCTCCACTTAGATATTACCTGTGCCTGAGGATTAGTTCCAATCGATATTTTACATTCTATAACTACACACTATTTTTAGATTTATTTCACCAGTTTACTGTCCCTTTTTTTTTCTTGCTTTTACCTATTTTTTTCTCTATGAAATGACATATATCTTACAGCGACATTGCCAGTGGAAAGACCACTGTACAACCTCCTCCTGTGTTCCCACTGCCTCCCAGACTCACAGAGTTTTGCCTTCTCTTCCTGCAAAGAGCATCCTGAAATCCAGAAACTGAGCTTTCCCCTGTGCCGCTGAGGTCCTGACACTCCATCTGCATAGCTCTTATCTGTCCTGCACAGAAGGAGAGAGGGAGAGATGTGAGAGACTATTTGTTGCAGTTCAAAGTCAGGTATCTTTTATGTTTTGTTTTCCTCTCTCTTGCCCCCCTCCCTTCCCCTGTTTTTTTTTTTGTTTTTTTTTTTTTTTTTTTTTTTTTTTTTTTTTTTTTTTTTTTTTTTTTTTTTTTTTTTTTTTTTTTTTTTTTTTTTTTGTTTTTTTTTTAAATTCTGCTTCCCCCACCCCAAGATAAATAGAGGTAGAAAGGACAAGAGGTTTTGATTAGCATTTAAAATGTTGTCAATTTTTAATGGAAGTGTAACCTCCAACCATCAACTTTGCACAAACTGGAGACAAGGTTGCAAAATGAATGCTAATATCTTTGGCAGGCTTTGGCTGGATTGCCCTTTTGTGAACTTCCCTTGTTGTTAATTTGTTATGTCATCCCATATTAGCAGTTTTCTGAAGCCTAAACTGGTGAGAGCATCGGCCTTTAAGGAGCCAGAGTACATAAGAGTTTGCTGCTACTGATATTATTATTTAGCTACACACAGCGCTTTGAGGTCTGGGTCCTTCAGCACTGCGCATCCGGCAGACCTAAATCTTGCCAGATGGTGTTTCCCCAAAGGGGCTTATCATTTAAGTGTAAAATGAGAGACAAGAAGTGAGGATGGCAAAGGGAGGAGGTGGAGAAGTATGCAGGTGAGATAATTCTACGTGACATGAGTTAGTTACATAAAGAAGAACCTACCCTTTCTGCAAGCACATGCGACTGGCTGCATAAGGGCTTTAGATGTATTTCTAACAAGCCATTGCTGTGTAGAGTGAAAGAAGAATTTGAAAGAAGTGGTGACATGGCTTTGTAGGTATTCATGAAGATGTTCCCTGAGCACAGAGGGAGAAAATTGTAAATACGGTGTGGGAAAATTCGAGCAGTGGAGCAGCAAAGGTTGACAGTGCTGGCATTGCACTGAATATTCCATTATACTTGGAATATTCATTTTGTTATTGAGCTCCATGTGAAAAATCACAGGCTAAATTGCCTTTTTCTAAGTGAATCACCTTTCTACTTGCCTGGAGTCTTTCTAATATGTGAAATAGTTCAGGCAGCTTCACAGAAGCTTCTTTTAAAAATGAATCAAACACAAATATTTTGCAAAGTACCACAAAATGCATCTTTCCTTTACCCATGGAATTATATTAGTTGTCTATCTAAAAGTGAGGGGGGAAGCAAGGACAAATTAGTATATCATTCTATAAAATGAGCTGTGAGTGCAATTTCAACTTTTTTGAAGTTTATTCTGAACATTAAATTGATCCATTTAAGCTCTACCTGACCACACAGTTCACCACAGGGATATCATTCTCACCTCTGTGGTACGCCTCTATGTGTCTATGTGCATGTATGTGTACTTATACAAAGTGCCTTTTTTCTGTAAAAATGTCACCCTAACTCCATGGAAATGCAGTCAGTGACGGTGTGCAGTGCAGTGACTGTTTCACAGTGCAGATCTTTGCTGCTTGGAGAAGGAGTAGAGAATAATTCTGTGTCTATCTGAAAGATGAAAGGCCCAACCTTGCAACCAGAGAGGCCCATGAAGGCACTATCTAGGCCTTTCTTTCTTTTTCCTTGCCAAAAAAATGTTGTACCTGCATGAGTTGAAAGCACGGATCACTGTAATACAGATCAGATATCAAATTAAACTAAGAAAAAGGGCCCATTTTGCAGTCTGAATACATGGTTTGCTATATTTTCTGCGCAGGTTTTAAAGAACAGAGTTACTCATACTACCCAACATACAGCTTGTGCATATAATCACACACTCTCTGGTTATGGATGCCTGTGTACCTGTCTGGATGAACCTGTCTGCATGCATCCCAGATTTTCACACAGAAGAGGAAGGAAGAGAAAAAAAAAATTAAAAAAAAGGAAAAATTAAAAATAAAGGTCATGAAATTTGATCATCTCCATATTTAAGGTTAGTCTAAGCACTCTGCAAATAACAAGGTACTTTAATACTCTGCTTGCACTTTAGTCTCATTTAATATAAAACCTATGAAAGATTATTCCTGAAGTCATTATCTTTAACTGTTGAGAGCATAGATCATGCCTAAGTGACTGAAGTGCCAGTAGAACTCTCAACGGGATACTGCTGAAGATCTGATATATGTCTTTCGGTCTCCACTGGAGTCAAATGACGTGCAGAAGAGCAATGATAACTTTGAAGAATGAAATGTGTTCCACAGGCAGCCAGGATCGTGAGCCTAAGGCAAGCCTGGGATGACTGAACAATAGCGGGTAAAACACTCCTGATTTCCTAATGGTGTTAATGGAAATGTTGTGAGTGACTTGTTCTATTAATCCTGTTTGCTTTGTAGGTTGTCTTCAGGGGTGGGACTGAACTACATCCTCGTGCTTTACACTGGGAGCAGAGACCACAGTGATTATAAAGGGTTCCTCAGTTTTTCTTGGTCCTGAACAAGTGGAAACCCCCTGAGATAGCTGACACTTCACAAAATGAATCCAGCTAATTCTGTCTAAAGGGGCTGAAATCTGCATAGTAGGAAATTCACAAGCAATAGGACAGAGAACTCATATTCTAGTGACAGGAGTTAGAAACTCAGTAAGCTTGAGAATAAGAATGTAGAGGAAAAAGTTATTCATGAATGTGAAAGGAAGTTCTACCAAAAGATATTGACTGCATAATTTGAGCTCTGAGAATGACTTTACTTCACACGGCATAGAGGATGTAATATTGTTCACCTGGATCAAAGAGGATGTTTGGCATAATTTCCAGGAACACCTTGTGGACAAGCTACATCCTTTACTGTGCTGAAGAAAAGATAGGAAATATCCATAGTTGTTTATTTCAAACAAGTAAAACTCAGCAGATTAAGTTTCACCACAGCCACTCAGAGGCACCTGACAAGAACAGTTTCCTCAAGGCTCTTTGAAAGATTTGAAACAAAACAAAATGAAATTGAGCAAATAGCTCTATTGTTAACAAGTTTGTCATGGAAAGAATTATTTTTTTTGACCCTTTATTCCAGCTGTAATAACTGCAAAAGATATTGAAGACCTCAGGTTCTGAATTCTGTGTTTGTATCTTCTGAGATTTGCAGCGTAATTTGAAATAAGTCACGACTCATGAGTTTATCAGTTTTATTATGCTCAAAATACTTATAATAGTACTTAGATTCTTCAACAAGTCTTGTGAATTGAAGCCTGGAAAGGTCTTTCAGGTCTCCAAATGTAATATGCTGTCTCAATCCAACATATCATCTTTCAATTTCAGTTATTTTTTGCTCTTTATACTCCACTGACAGCATTTTTCTGACTTCTGTGTATATTTGAGGGAAGTTTTGGGGGACTTTTTTGGGCTTTTGTTCTGTTGGTTTTTTAATCAATTGCTTGTTTGTTTGTTTAAATGAACATATGAGCATCATTATATCTCCTCTACTGTCTCTTGATTAGAGATTTTTGAAATATTTGATAAATATAATATTCTCTGACTATACAGCCCTTTTTTCTTGACACAAATTAAACATAAAATGATCCTCACTGTTGTAAACTTTTGTATCTAACTACCAGATGCAGATCTAACTACCCTTATTGCATCAGATGAGCAAACGTCAGCTCTTTGGAAGAGAAAACAATGGCTGGCAATATCTCATTCCCTTTTTCACTGCCTGTTGTTAAGTTGTATGAATAAAACCACAGAATACCACATTGGAGAGGATTTAAAGGATCATCCTCTCTAGCCTTTCTTGACACAAGCACGGCCTAGAAAAGATGCCCCAACACCCTGTCCAGCTGAATCCTAAAAAAGTTCAACGTTGGGGAATCCACCACTTCCCTGGGAAAATCAGTGGTTGATTGTTCTCATCAGGAAAAGCTTTACTCTTTTGCCCAATTGGAATCTCCCCAGGATTACTTGCACCCCTTATCCTTCATATTTTCCATGCTATTCCTTGCAAAATGGGAGTCTCTATCTTCTCTGTAGCTACCTTTTAAACATGTTGACAAGCTCTCTCTTAAGCCTTCTTTTCCCTGGTCTGAATAAGCACAGTTCTCTCAGCCTTTCCTCAGATAGCAGGCTACCCAGCTCTGTGTTCATCGTTTCTGCCCTTCTCTGGACTCTCTCCAGTTTGCCCATGTAGGTTTTTGTGCAGTGGAGACTGAGACTGAACACAGTATTCCATGTGTGACCTGACAAGCTTTGAATAGGATGGGATAATGACTTCAGCAGCACTGCTGGTGGTGCAGCTCAGCATCCTGCCAGTTTTCCTTACTGCAACACCACAGTTGTTCATTCATATTGAGCTTGTTGTCCGCCAAAACCCTTAGGCCCCTTTTCATAGAGCTGCTTCCCAGCCTGGTAGATCCCATCCCACTTTGTGCTACACTCAGAGATGATGTCTTCCCAGGTGCAAAACCTTACAAAATTGTAAAACTTCAAAAAGGTTCTTGTTAGCCCACTCTTCCAGCCTACCCAGGTCTTCCTGCAGAGTGGTTTCCCCTTCCAAAGTGTCCACTTCCCTACTCAGTTTAGAGTCATTGGCAAACTTCACCAGGATACACCTCATTCTCATCTTCCACATCGCTTGTGAAGATACTGAACAGTGTCGGGCCCAGTATCAATCACTGGGCACCCCACTTGTGAGAGGTTGCCAGTTGGAAAAGGAGCTGTTTACCACCATCCTCTGGGTATACCCTGTCAGCCAGTTCCCCACCCACCACACAGACCCTAGTGCTAGTACCTAGCACGTCATTTTCTCAGGAGGAGTTTATGAGAAACCACATGGAGAGCCTTGGAAAAATCCCAGTAGACTATGTCCACTGCTCACCCCACATCTACTGTGCAGGTTATTTTGTCAGAGAAGACAATCAGGTTTGTCAAGTATGATTCTCAGTTTCTCTGGAATTACAAATTTGCTAGCTGAGACACAGGATTAGAAACACAGAATCCCAGGGCACACTCCCCACTTAGTTATTTTCTTGCTGTGCCCAGTCCAACAAATCACTTAATCTCTTTATACTTCATTTTAACCATCTCTAATTATTATTATTAAATAGGTATTAAAAATGTCCAGAATTGCTGATCTTGATACAAGTCCTGTTGTTTTAGGTAGTGTGCACAGATTTGGTAAGTGACTTCCTGAGGAGTTTGCTGGTTAAGAAACATGCCAAAGAAATGCCCAGAGGAGGGATGTTGTGATGTTTTTAAGTTTTTCCAAGATCTCTAAACACATCAGGTTCTCTATAGATACAAAGCATTAATTTTCACGCTGAAATGTATGCGCATAGGGATAGATCCAGCACATCATATTGTTCATAAAACAGACACACGTACATACACACATACTTCATCCTCCCCATGTTTTCTGAACATATTTCAACAATTGCATATAAATTTCCCCCTTGTTCTATAATGATATGACAGTAAATGAATTACCATAAATAAACCAGACACAGGGATTGGTGCATAAAGTTGTCCTAGCTTCATACAAGATCTGACCTTGGAACAAAGAATACTTTACATCCGTGATGATTCTATCTGCTGTTGATGAATCACAACTCCTGCTTATGTTTAATCACTGCTGACAGTAACAGCTGACAGCTAGTTAGGAAGAAAAAAGTCCTCAGCAACTAAATTCTTTTCTACAGAAGAAAATAAAACTCTTTATATATGACTGGTTTTGCATACAGACAGACCGATTGGAAGGATGTTATGCAGATTTTTATATACTAAATAAATGCTTTGCCTGCTTTCTCCCTTTAAATATAGCTGCATTTTTTTACTCGTTTTCACTCGTCATTATGATTTCAGTATCGTCTTTGGAGATTTTTTTGGTTAGCTATGTCATCATTTTTGCTCAAGCCAACGATTTGAATTTATTTGTAAAATATAATGAGAGAATGTTATTTTACTTTTGTATTTGGAAAAAAATGGGGAATTTGTAGGGATACTTTTATTTTCAGATCAAATTAACTACACTGTTGATGGACAGTCAGTTTTCAGAGTTGATGAAAGGAGGCTGCTAATATCAAAGACTATTTTGTGTCTGTTTTTTTTAATCATTATGTCCTCATGGATCAATTTACTTCCATTATTGGCACACGGAAATCAGTGAGACAAGAGGACTGTAGACTTTATTTTGTGTGAGAAACAACTATGACAATTGGCTCTGTACTGTGAGATTGCATCTCTCAGCCAGAGAATTAAATTTCTTGTGTCCAAGCTCTGCGTGTGCATTGTTTATGTGATGAGGGTAATTATTAACTTACCGGCGTTAGCATTTACAATGCAGAAAAAAGAGAAAAAAACTAAACCTGCAGGACTTTTCATCACAAAGGGGTTTAATGAAAAAGCAAAGGAGAGACTGTGTATCTCTCAGTTAATTTCTTTCTATCAGTGAGATGACAGAATTTGGTCTGTCCTGCAGAATATGGGGCTGAACAACGAAGTCAATATGTGGTCAAACTGTTTAACACTGCTGGGAATCACAGTATGGGTGTTTACCTGAATTTTTTTTTTCATTTGGAAGCCAGACTGCAACTCTCCAAAAATCACATTTGCTAAAGAAAAGCCACATGGACAACAAACTACTCTCTTTGTTCCTTGAGCTTTTTGGCCCCTAACTGCAGTGCTGGGTAGGTTGGGTACCATGCTACCGTCACACATCTGTAGGGCCTTTGGAGCAGAGCTGCCATACAAACAGATAGGTCAGTCTTGAAAGTACTGCTAGTTTTCTACATGCATAAGTAATTATTGTTCTGGCAGAGATACTAATAAAGAACACCCATCCTCACCAAAATTCAGTAATGGATGTGTTTTTGGAAAAAAAAAAAAAAAGTTGTGCAGGTACTGAATTTTAAGGGAAAACAAACTATTTCTGGATGTTTAGAAGACAGAGTGAAGCTCTAATACTGATTTCATTTCTCTGCTTAGCCCTATAAAGTTGATTTAAAAAAAAAAAAAGGTTGAAAATGAGTTCCTATTAGATTTTAAAATATTAACTTTCAAAGAAGAAACACAGAGAGTCTTTTGATCACATCTCATAAACTCACACATGGGAAATATTATAACAGGAGAAATCCCTTTATTAAGGTGGTTAACTACATCAATATTCTTAAAATTGTAAACTGAATTAAAAATAATTTTAAAGAAAGTTTAAAATACAGAAAAATAATTTTTTGCTCATTTAAACCTTGGGAATAAGCATGTATTGGATCAATCTCTCCAAAGTCATGGTTTGTTCGGCATTTAAAGATGTCAAAAATTAAGCTAAATCTATTTCTCAAAATGATCTTAAAATAGGAAATACTGAAATTAATTTGTTTCCTCTATGAAGATCAAGAAAATTGCTTAAAATGACCGGAAGTCTGTTAACCTGGGAACCATTCTTTTGGCAATGGATGAGTATGGCTATGCTATCAGCAAAAAAATTGGGTTTCATTTCACTTTTTTTCTTTTTTTTTGGCTTGCTTATGGTATTAATTTTGTAGTCTTTCATATATTTGTTACGCTACAAATGAATAATACTGTACAGAATCGGAATCAGTTTTGTCCAGCTTACTTCCAGATGCCTTGAGGTTTTTTTTAAACAGGATATGTATTTTCCAAATCTGGCAAACTTTCATGTCCAGAGATATCAGACAGCTATGTTAACAACCCCAGCTGACAAAGGGAACTTAAGTAATTCTCATTTTCTTATCAGGAAATATAAAAAAAGCATCTCCTCAGCACGGGAAGAGTGTAATACAAATATCATGGATGTGTGTCTGTGTGTGTGCTCTATATACACATATATATAGGTGTAACCTGATATTAATAGTTTTCTTGTACTTTCCTAATGCTAATAATCAGAAAACTAAGGTTCTTCTTTGATGCTAAACATGGACTGAATATTTGCAGCTGTTGCCAAGAAATCCAGACCACTGGGTGAAGTACCTGAGTTAATTGTGCGTTAAGGGATAACAAGAGTTTTACAGATAAGCCAATAAACATTGTCCATTTCATTTCCTAAGTAAAATGCAAGGTGGATATGGGTACTAACAAAAAAGGTCAACATGGAACTTTGGGTTTCTTCCCCCCCCCCCCCCCCAGTTAGTTACTAGTACTTACCTCCATCTTCTGCCACCTTTGGAGACAGGTTTCTAAATAACTTTACCCTGGGCAATGTTTGTACATCTGAACATTGGAGCATGTAATAGCTGCACCACTGGCCTCTGTTGAAGGTCAATTATACCTTACAATGACTGTAACAGCACTGAAGAGAATTGAATTTGTTGTATATTTGCGGACAGGTCAGAGATAGTAAATACATACGGACACAAATATTAATTAATTTTGTGTATTTCTATCTATTTAAATAAAATGGAAAGTAGATGAGAGGAGAAGGAAATAGAGAAGGAAGGAAGGAAGGAAGGAAGGATGGCAAGGAAAAGACAAATTTGTCCTGGGAGGCTTTAAAGCAAGGCTGAATCTCTGTGCTTTAGTACATTATTTCTCATAATTTCACCCAAAATGATATCCTGAAAAAATTATTCTTATTAATGTTCTCTTCATTTCTGCAGGGGGCATAAAAATAACTGATGAGTATGAGAATATAAACCATATGGTTAGTGAGGCAGAGGTGATAATTAGAACATGCTGTACTACGCAGTAAACAAAGCTATTATGAACGATAGAGTTCTTTATAGAGTATTTAAAAGGGGGATGGAAATAATATACTTTCCCCTGACTGGCTTAAAAGCTCTGTCTGTAACTACCATGAAAAATAATAAAGAGAAAGAAGAAGGAGATTTGGAGTTAATCACTCAAAGTGTTGGTTTCCAGTTAAAAACAACCGCAAATATTGTCAATACTTATTTGATTCCACACTAATTTATGTATAGCATATTATTTGTTTCTCATTTAGTCATATGTTTGGAGAGGATAAATCATGTCACAATTGTTAATACTAGGTTGTAGGAGAAAAATACTATAGATTTATTTTCCTGGTAGAAATATCTGTTTGTCACTGCACGTTTTCTGTTTCCAATGTCAAAGACTTATACTTTCTAAAAACAAGTCAAGTTCATTGGGTTCAAGGGTTAAATCCAACTTAGAATTTAATCTTTCAAGTTTTTTAAGACCACAAAATTCTTCCCCTCTGTGAAGACTACATGGTTATTTGATATTGAGGTTACCACCATCAAAAATTATCTCAAGTATAACCACATTACGGTATCTTCACATAACTTTGATGTCTTTAGAAGTATGTAATTGTAAAAATACCCCACATGAAATCTAAGAGCCCATTCTGAAGGATATGGCATAAAAAACTGATCATCTTGAAATACACCTTAGACACAATCTTAAAAAATATAAACCAAATCAATCCCCAAACAAAACCCAACCAGCCAAAAAGGTAATGTCCTAAGTTACATATACTTGTCTTACCTTTTTGAAGTCTGTCCCACCTCTTATTATCTTTTTTCTTCCTTAAAGGAAAAATTCTAAATGTAAAAACATGAGTCGAGATGGAACAAGACCAGTCAGCATGAACTTAAAGGTCAAGCTGATCTTACTGTTGCTGTAATAGAGATGAACAGTTTTTGGACCACAGGGAATGAATGCACACACACTACTGGGCTACACCTGTTCTGCAACAGAAAACTTTGAGCTTTTCACTGTTTGAGAAAGGAGACTGATGCTTTCCACGTAGCTTCACCTACTGATGATATGTGTACCACTGTGTTGCTTCTTGCATCGACACTGAACACATGGATTTTGCATCCTATATAAAGCTGAAAAATTCTTTATATGTTACTAAGGGCAGTGCAGATGAGAAGAACAAAACTCCATGCAAGGAGGGTTTCTTTCTTGTCACTTCCAGGAAGTTTGATTTTGGAGAAAACATAAAAAACTCACAAACTAGGAGACATGTTTCTGCCTTGCAGTATGTAATTAAACTAACAACCTTAAATTTTTTACTACAAGTATATTGCGTCTAGTGTCTTTACTAGCATTCAACTAAATGTTGTGAACCACTGAAGAAGGATTTTAAACAGTATTCCTAGAAGGATCTTTCATTCTTAATTTCTTCACTTTTCCCATTAATTTCTCATTTGTTATTTCCTTTCACCTTTCTCTTGTTTTTTTCATCTCTCAGTTTCTCTTTGCTTTTCCATTGTGACTGTGAACTAAACAATCTTGCAAAAGCAGATCCACAGGAGCTGTAAGATGAAGAGAACAACTCTGAAGTTAATACACATATTTCTGACCAAAAGTGGTCACTTGAAGTAGAGAGGCAGATGAATCTTATTTCTCTGTAAGTCCAGGAAACTTTCCTTATGGTTACAGGGGACTTCTACCCTTCACTCAGGATTTAGGTCCACAAGCCACTCCTGAAAATAAGTCCTTCATAAATGAAAGCTGGGGGAAGTAAATACATGGCCTGTACACAAGCTGTAAGATTAAAGGACTGGGAGACCCAAACTTCCTTCCTGTTGCAAGGATTCTTACCAATTTCATTAAGAACAAGTAAGTCCAAACACCAAGTCTGTGGGTTACTTTGAGAGGGGAAAAACTCACTCAGAAGGCTGGGCTTTAAATAAAGGAACTGAAAGACTAGTTTCATATCACTACTTTGTAATCTTAACCATTTTGTCTAAAGGTCATTTTGTATAAATGAATTTCATGAATTTAAAAGAACATTCCCAAAAAGCACTCAGTCCACAAATTCCTGGTGGAGTCTCAGAGCGTTCTTGAAACGTGTCCATAAGACTGATCTCCAAGCAGCATGTGGTGGGAAACACTGCTTTCCTGTACAACACAGCAGTGGGAGGAGGACAGTTTTAACTCTTTGGCTCAGGGCCTTGAATTCATATGTCCTCTTTTCTGGGAGATAAATCTAACTATTGTGCTATTGAGTATTCTTGGGTACATATTCTTTGAGTTTCTTTCTTGAAGTTATTCCGCTTTGCAAGATAAAATGAAATATTCATCAAGCCAGACAGAAAGAATGAATAAGCAAGATTCCTTTGTCTGTTGGGTTGGGTAGTCATGTGGGAGATGAACACATGGGTTCTGGTCCCTGCTCCAATAAATACTTAATACATATCAATGTATAACTCTGGGAGCAAGTCCTTCACACAAGACAGGAAGAGACATGCATGTTTTGTGAATCTCGGGAGGATTTAAACATAAAATAGATATCTCACTCTGTCAAGACCAGAGTTCTTGGCATGCTCAGAGCAGAAGTTTAGATACCAAGGGAACTTCTCTGTCAGAAATACTCATGAGTTTGCAGTGCAGCAGCTTTGAAAATCTGAGCTTTAAAAATGAGAATCTGAGATTTTAATGGACTTAATCCTAAATGTCTTTATTTTTCTATTTCTATTATATTTATTTTTTCAGAAGACATAGAAGTTTGTTTTGGATTGAGGAGTTTTAACTTCCAGCTATTGATCAAAATCCTGGTAGAATACGCAGCCACCTTCTTACATCTTAAGCGTCCAAAAAGCATGTAAGGGTAAGGAAGAACAATAACATTACCATACTATGACAAGTAATTTTCCCTGTTCCACTGTCTAGGAAGAAATCTCCATTACAGTCAGAGATGGAACCTGCCTACGCAGCTGAATATCCAGGGCTTTGCTGTTGTAGCTACAGCCATGAACACGTGAGGGGATGGCCAATTGCCTCTCTGTTTGCAGGAGATATTTAATGGTTTTGCTACCTAACATCACAGAAGGTCAGCAGGGAGATGGATGGTGATAAACTAACAAGCAAAATTGTTCTAACAAAGCATCTGTGAGCAACTGCTTGATCAAAATGACAGACATCAATCAGAATAATAACTTCAAATATGAGATTTTCAATTAGCGGGGGAACATAAATAAATGCGTCTGGAAAATAAGCATAAGGGATTTGGGAAGGAGACAGCACATACATAACAAAAGAAAGAGAGAGACGCAGCAGGAAGAGAAATGGGCTGATATACACAAAGATATGTGCACAGAAGCAGACTTACAAACAGGTCTGCTGGGAGACACACAGATAAACAGAAGTATTACAAATATTGTCTCTTGCTTGCACACAGGAAATTCTTGCTGGAGTTTTGCAAAAATCTTACACTGCACTTTGCATTTAAAGGTAAAAAAAAAAAGAAATAAAAACAAACACCTCTGCCATATGCTTCCTCTTCTTCCAAAATTTTCTCTAACACAAAACTCCTTGCAGGACGTCTTCAGCACTGGTGAGGCTGCTCCTGGAAGTCTATGTTCAGTTATGGGCCCCTCACTACAATACAGACGTGGAGATGTTGGAGTGTGTCCAGAGAAGGGCAGTGGAGTTGGTGAAGGGTCTGGAGTGCAGGTCTGATGAAAAACAGCTAAGGGAGCTGGATGGGCTCAACCTGGAGAAAAGGAGTCTCGGGGGCACCTTCTCACTCTGTCCAACTCCCTGACAGGAGGGTGGAGCCAGGTGAGGTTTAGTCACTTCTCCCAGGTAACAAGTGACAGGACAAGAGGACCTGGCTTCAAGCTGTGCCACAGGAGGTTCAGGTTGGATAATAGGAATTTTTTTTTCACTGACGGGGTTGTTAGGCACTGGAACAGCCTACCCAGGGAAGTGTTGGAATCATGATCCCTTGCTCAAAAAAAAGTGAATGTGGCACTTGAGGATATTGTTTATTGGTAACATGGTGGCACTGGGTTAATCACTGGACTTGACCTTAGAACTCTTTTTCAACCTTAACAATTCTACGATCCTAAATGTTCACCAGAACTGTAATCACAGGGATAAGCATGTTCAGACTGAGTGCCTCTTTTGTCATTTCCTTACCTCTGAGGTTGTCATTTGCATTAGTGGAAAATGGGTGTAATATGTAGCCTGGTCAGAATGCCAGCATTTTACTTCCACTTTGCGCAGGATGATGGGCAATGAGGACTCCAGTAGCATATCTCCAACAAAAAAATTAAAGACCACCTCCATCTCAGAAAAACCCTTATATGCACGTTGTGGAAGCATATAGGATATGCCAGGGAAGTATCCAGGGAAGCATGCCAGGTACAGATCTGATTCTTTTACTCCCATCAGAGTTAATGCTATTGGGCTGGATACTGAGTCTGATGGAGTTTTGGTCTAGCACAGCATGGGCACTCTAATGTTTTCACTAAAAAACTTTAAACTAATGTGTGGGCCTTAAGGATCTTGGTGAATAAGGTATGTCATCCTTAAAACCTCTTTGCTATGACCTTGTTTTTTTGGCTTCATGGTGTTTTCAAAAGCTGAGCGTTCTTTTGAAATGTTGCAATATCTTTTGCGATGATTATAAACCAAGTGAAATTCAAAAGCCTGAAAAGGAATACAGGAGAAAACTACTTTCCAGTTCTCTCTAAAAAAGAGAAGAAAAAAACCACAACAAAACACCACAGAAGAACTCAACCAACAGGCCTCCTTGTATGATTCAAGACCTGGATTGTTCATGCTGCTCTCGGAGTAACATAATGAAAATATCATTGTGGAGTGAAGGGTGGGAAGGGAGAGGGTCAGTGTTATCTATTGTCAAGTTTTCAGAGAGATATAAGATTTCTTTGTGAAAGTGACAGTTATTTCAGGAACAGCAAGGTTGGAGTCTTGATTCAGGCGGGCATCCTGGTTATTACCGATGTCTTAAGACAAAGATACATGAAACTTTTAACAGACAAGGTGAAGAAGAAGCTCTTCTGTGTCCTATTCAGGGTTTGAACAGCCTTTAATCTACAAAAGAAATTCTGAAAGAGGTAAATTTAGACCACATAAATGCTACAGGTGACTAGATAGGCAAAATTCTATGTCATAAGCAACAAAGAACACCAGTACATTAATTAAGAAGTGTGGAAAATTGAAATCTTTTATATCACAGGCCATCTTCAAAGTGAAGTGGACCAGAAAGAGGTGGCATAAATGACAATAACTGCTTCTTGCATTTTCTCTTTTGCCCTCTAAACACCCATTTTTGCAAGAAGACTGAAGAGTCTTTTCTGGAGACTCAAAAGACTGAATAGAGATCAATCCAAGAATATGGGACCTTGGAGAGTCCAGAAGAGGTAAAGCTCTATAGCTTTAGTCTGACAGGAGTGAAATATGTCCAGGAAAATAAAAAAAGAAGAGAAAGAAAAAATGATACCTGTCAGCAGGACACTGCAAGAAGCATTTCAATAAAAGCAGTAAGTGATTATCAGCTGTTGATAAAAAAAGAGGGTATATTTCAATTATCCTGATCTCATACTTCAAGTGGGGAGGTTTAGATTAGATGTTGGGAAGAAATCCTTCACTGTGAGAGTGGTGAGTAACTGGCACAGGTTGCCCAGAGAAGTTGTGCCTGCCCCACCCCTGGAATTGTCCGAGGCCAGGTTGGATGGGGCTTGGAGCAACCTGGCCTTGTGGAAGGTGTCTCTGCTGGTGACGAGGGGTTGGAACTTTTAAGGTCCCTTTCAACCCAGACCATTCTATGATTCTATGACCTGTTGAATGTCAGCTTGTATGAAATGAACTGCTCTCAGTCAAGAGGTTCATGTAATGACAATGAAACTATCAGCAACCCATATGGCCGGGTTAGGAAACGCACAGTGTAACACACAAACCAATAGATTTCAGTTTGTACAGGTGTATAACGTGTCACTTAGCAGTGTCCCTCAGTCCTTACAAAGAAGTCAAAACACAGCAGCTATCACCAGTTTCATGTACTTCATTGCTATTGATTGAGTCTCCAATCATTTAAGAATTATGGACCTAATTCTGTCCTTGGTAACTTTTACAGGTTCCCTCAAGGGAAAACATCCGGTCTGCCATTTTGGCTAATTAGCTTCAGTTCTATTTGTGATTGTGGTTTTACTTTCTCTGTGGTGGGCTACTCGCCCTGTTTTATGCTAATTATCTGTCAAAGTGTCTCACAGCTCCAGAATTTGGTTTCCCCTTGAGCAACTCCCAAGTTTATTAGTTTGACCTTATCAAGCCTTTTTTAAGGCAGCTCTCAACATCAGTCCAAAGTTACAACTGCCCTTCATTCTTATTTTCACAATTACAGCTCTTCTGAACTCCTCATTGTTAACCCTGAGTCGCTGACTTAAGGCATCTCTCAAAATCTTGGGCACTTGTAGTACAGATGGAAGAGGAATGATTGGAACACTGGGAAAATCAGGGCTTCTTTCTCTCTCATACTTTACTCTTGGTTTCTTTTTGTCACTGACCTGAATGCAGGCACACCAACAAATGTTTTACCCCAAATATGGACTTGGGAATCTCAGATGGAGAGCAATTTGTGGCATGCAAAAACACCCACCTTGTGCTTTTTTGTCTGAAAGTAATTTTCAAACCCTTTCTTTGTTCCCGCTGTAGCAACAGATTTTTTGCAACAGAAAGTGTAAATGAAGGGCTATTTCCTGAATCCCAAAACCTCACTCCAGGTCTTTAATAATATAATTTATGAATGTACATGTATAGGCATAAAGACACACACAAAATTCGTTATCTTCCAGTGGTCATGTTATTTTGTCCTGTCTTCTCTTTCACAATATCTCTGTTAACAACAACAAAAAAAAAAAGCTAAGTGAAATCCTGATGTGCTCTAGTGGCACAAAAATTATTTGAGTGACATCCACTACTTCAGGATATAGATTTGGATATTCTGGATCATTACTGACAGTGTAGGGTTTTCTACTTTTGTATATATTTGCTAGCCAATCTGGGACCTTTCATCACATCCCTAGATTTTTTCACAGTCCCACCGTACTCTGTGTTAAGGAGACCTTCTTCTTGTCCCATAACTTTTTGTTGTGTAACACTGCACTTTTCTAAAGCATCCATTTATTCTGTGTTTGGATGTTAAGATGATAATTTCTGCTAAATGTTTGTTCTTGTAACTTACCCTAAAAGAATCTCAGAAGTTCCCTTTCATTGTATGCCTTTAGAAATCTAGACAGATAAATTAAAGAACCCATTTCCGTATTCCTGAAGAAAGTTTGCCTGTTAGTCAGCATTAGCCAAGCAATGCAGATTTATTCTTTTTCATCTCTCCTCATGACTCACTGCCTACAACTCCTTGATCATTTTATTTACGTTGCTCTGAAATATATCAAATTTTGCACATCTCACATAGAACTTTCTTTCTTTCTGTCCTCCATAACAATCCACAAAGAGAAGGACAACACTTTTGCCTTCTCATACACTACTTTTAAGTCTGTATTTTTGAGCCATTTTGCCTTACTCTTTTGTACCTTCCATCCAATTACTCTGATCCATTTCAATACCATTCCCCCTTCTGTTCAGTCATATCCATCTCTTCATTTTCCTTCAAAAGCAAAGTAATAGGGTCACCTACTCCCAACAATTCTGTAACACTGAACTGTAGACAAACATCCTATAGACAAAATGGATCCCAGGTTTGTAGAAATCAGCAGGAGACAACAGTGAGCAAGAAGTTTTCTCTGTTTTCTTTAGGGGTTTATCTTGTTGGTCTACATTTATGATGATGGATACAAACTCCAGTGAGATAGGATTTTCAAAGGCTAATGAGCTGTCTTATTTAGCAGCCAAAGTATGGCAGAGTTTTTTAGATTGTGAATTCACTCATTAAAAAAGAGGTGAAAGTTCAGGCTTTACGTGATAGTATTATAGCTCCTCCTTAATAAATGTATAATTAGATAACTATAGGAAGATTGTATATAGAGCAGATAGTAATCCATTTAATGTGTTGACTGTCTATACTTAATTATGATAATCTCAATGTGCGGTTAAATAGACAAGCAGGACAAAAGCCTCCCTGTGAGATTTGTCAGTAGTATTTTAAGAGCTGATATAGTTTACCTATAATCCTCCACTAACTCGTTAAAGGCTGGGCATAAGACTGCTTTTTCCATCTTTTTTCTGTTCCAGTCAGTCCTTATTTCCCTTTTTCACCTCACATACTTACAGTTTGTGTTTCTCTTGAACAGAAAGAACTTTTATTATTGACATTAATGAATGGTATCCATATCTATGGATACCCTGGGGCTGAAGAGGTCTCTGAATTTGATGTGGGGTGCCTAAAACAATGGCTTGTCTCTTCATTTCCTAAGGTTCTATGAAAGTACCAACACGAAAAAAAAAGTAACAAATAAAAGTTGAAAGGAGTAGTTAGCAACTCATAGGCGAGCCATTACAATTCATAAATGAGGATAACACTCTCAATCTCTTTCTCTTTTTATGTATGAAGTAAAATAGATAGAACTCCCATACATTTTTTCCTCCAGCCACTTTGAATATTGTTCACTCTTGTTCTCAGCTTTGCCAATGATAAAAGGTTTATTCCACATATTCCCAGGCGATGGTAGAGCAAAAAGTATACCTAATGTGGCTGTCCAATGCATTGACATTCATATTTAGTCTCTAAAGTCAAGTCATTTCAGAGGAAAGGGGAGTACAATTGCTATGTAATGCACTGAGACAATCCTATATCTCTGACTGTGTTTCATGACAGATCTTATAAAAGATCGTAAATTACTATCTGTTGAAATATATGAATTTAATGGATTCCATTAATGCACACACCTGCACATAAAAGATTTTGCAAGCCAGAAGATATGATCAGTCAAACAGCTTTAATAGTTATTAATTATAGTTGCTCACTATTTATTCCTCACCAACACAGAAACGTTAAGGCATTTTAATACCTACGCTCTTGGATGGCATGCATAAAACAGGGAAACAGTCTTTTTCTTCTGTGTAATCAATCGACCTGTTACCCAATGCTTTAAACTCTCTGTTAGACATTTTCTGAGACAGGACCCTTAATTTAATCCATATGTTGCAGAAAAAAACAGAGAAATTTCTGCAAAGCTTTCTGCTCTTCTGCTTCTGTGTTATTTAGGCTGAATCCAGAAAGCTTCAGTAAAACTTTGTAAAAGATTTCAGTATTTGTTTCAGTATTTATTACAAGTCACAGAATAGCTGGGGCTGGAAGGAACCTCTAGAGATCAATTTTTTCAACCCTAAAGCAGGTTGACTGAGAGCAGGTTGCACAGGATGGTGTCCAGTTGGGTTTTGAATACCTCCATAGGAGGAGGCTCTGCAACCTCTTTGGGCAGACTGTTCCAATGGTCTGTTCTCCTCACAGTAAGTTCTTCATACTCAGACGGAGCTTTCTCTGTTTCAGTTTGTTCCTGCTGCACCTTGTCCTGGACTCTTGCTCCAACCTTTAGATATCTTCCTTCAGATACTGATACATATTCATGAGGTCCCCTCTCAGCTGTCTTTCCTTGAGGCTAAACAGGCCCAACACCCTCAGCCTTCCCTCGTAAGAGAGATGCTGCAGATCCATCACCATCTTGTAGCTCTCCATCAGACCCGCTCTAGTAGTTCCTTGTCTTTCTCAAACTAGGGAGCCCACAATTGGACACAGCTTTCCAGATGGGTCTCACCAGTACAGAATAAGAGGCAGGATCACCTCCCTCGACCTACTCTTTCTAATGTACTTCAGGATACCTTTGGTTTTCTTGGCCACAACAGCACAGTGCAGGTTCATGTACAGCTTGTTGTCCACCAGGACCCCCGTGGTCCTTCTCCACAGAAAGATCTGCTTTCCAGAAGGTCAACCCCCAGTCTGTACTGGTTACTCCTCCCCAGGTGCAGGACCTGCACTTGCCTTTGCTGAGCTTCCTTAGGTCCCCCTCTGCCCAGCTCTCCATCTAGTCCAGGTCTTGCTGTCCAAATCTTATGAGATGCTTTAAAGAAATAAATCCGTATCATTTTTACCTTGTCAAATGATTTGTTTTGCTCCTAAGACATTAAAAAAAAAAAATTAAAAAAAAATCAAAGCTTTAAAACTCAGGTGTTTAAATTAATAAAATACCCAAGTAGTACACAGCTGACAGACTTAGAATTTACAAACCTGAGGCATTGCCACAGTGGTGCCTAATTCAATTAAAAATGTATCAAAAATGCAGGACAAAAAAATCCTATAATCCAAACTAGGATGTATTGTAAAACATTCCAGTGACTCTGGCCTCTGGAGTTTGAAATGGACACTATGAAGTAAACGAATAAACTAATGTACTCCTCTGAGAATTATCTAAAATATGCTCATACCTCATGTTCTGTGTTGCCTGTAATGAAATCAAACACTTTACTGAGAGATAGTGTAGCTGCAGTGACAGCATACTGTTTGGTACTTGGAAAAAAGGGGATCTACTCCCGAGTTCCAATTTGTGCCTTAGTTTTATAACCTGTAAAAATAGATTAGTTGTATTTAGCCATGCATTTTAAAGGGCTTTGAGATCTATTGGTGTAAAAAAAATGGCATTATTATTGATTACTGACCACAGAGTATCTTACCCCCCTGGATAATCTGTGATTTTACATTTACTGATTTTTTTCACATTATATATGAAAATGCAAATGTAAGTTAAAGTAAAATCAGAGTTCAAAGTAAAAATCTCTTTAGTTTGTTCAAAACCCACATTGACCCGAGTCAATGAAACAACAGGGCTTTATACAACACGTATATTACACACATACCTGGTAAAATAGACATAATTTATTAGATTAGCAAGCAAGTTAGTCTCCTGCTGTCCACCTCCATATTCTTACCTGACAGTATATATGAAGTAACAGCCTCCACCTCCCAAGAACATAAAACTGTTATGAGTTATAGCTGGTCCTAAAGTGTGAATGAAAGCACTTATTGAAATGATTATCCTAACTGACATTTGTCATTTGGGCTAAGTCTTCTATCATCCAAAATCTAACTATATACTACTAAGTTTTGCTTGTTGTTTGTTTCTTCGCTAGATTTCTTTGTGTGGGCTTCTTTATCACATATTTTTGTTAGATAAATAGAAGTTGAGTATATTGTGGGATGTAGATATATTGTCACAGAACCTCCTACTTATTACTTGCTATCACAGTTATGGGCTTTTTACCATCTTTTTACTTTACTATCTTAAAGCACAGTAACATGTGCCTTTAATTGCTGACTCACATGACATGAAGTGAAGAAAATGGCCACAATGTTAGTTGTCACCAAGTCTGAGCTTCGGACCTATACCTTAAATGCTGAGCACCCACAATACTCAGTTTCTCTATGCATTATTGCTCAGATATTCTGAAATTGGGGAAGAGACAGACACTGCTAAGCACAGTCAAAATAGGCATTTCCAAAATTAGAAGTCACTTTGGAAAATTTAGGCACTGTTGTGCTGGCCAACCTGGATTATTAACTTGTCAAGGGGCAAGGAGGTGGAAAGAAACGGATCTTTTAACCACATGGACTGTGCTCATGACACTTGACCATTGAGAATGTCAGCTACAGACAACAGCAACGGTGATAAAAGAAACAATTCTTATTTATGATAAGGATCCCTAACCAAAGATAAATTAAAATTTTTAAGATAGTGGTGTTTCGTGTTTTTTCTGTTTACTTGGTTGGTTGGTTTGGAGTTTCTTTGTTTTGTTTTTTTGTGGAGTTTGTGGGGTTTTGTTTGTTTGTTTTCATTTTTTATTTTTTTTTGTAGGGGTTTTTTTGTGTGGTTTTGGTTTTTCTAAGACTATGGAACCCACAAGTACTTACATGGCCTCTCTTAGGAAGCCTCTGAGTGTCTAGGCCTTTCAAAACTTTTAGAAGAGACTGATACAAAAACTTTAATAACATCAAGTCACAAAAAGTACCTGAGTAGATGGCTCAAAGGCCATTGTTAGTGCTAAAGTTAGCTATTCTGCAGTGCTGCTATTCACTCTATGTCCTTGCTTCATAATAGTTGGTATAAAATGCTTCTTTCAATTGGAGTGAAGAGAATTTTTAACTCAGGAAAATACTGTTCCCTGATGGAAGAGACAGGGTTTGCCCTACATCATTATATGTTATGTTAAGGTATGTTTCGTTATAACACATTACTTCATGTTATTTTAATGTTTTTATACTGTGTTTTCTTTCTGAAACCTTGGTAGAATTTGGTGTTCTAGTCCAGAACAGATCTTGACAAGTACTTTAAAGGAATTATGTTTCAGTTAAATCAGATATATTTATAGATAACTATAACCTTTCATACTTTTCTGAATGTCATTCTGGATCTGTGACATTATTTCCTAACTAGAGGAATGATTCAGAAACAGAGCTGTATATCTCATTAATACTGAGAGGAGGAAACACTGCCTAAAAGTACTTCCTATTTTGATGAAAACTTTTGTCCACTTTGGAGATAAATTGGTTGTGTCATTCCAGAGCAAGACTTTTCACATTATTGTTACAATTTGGGAAGAGTCTTATTCATCAGTTCATGGAATACTCTGTCACAAGAGAATCTAGGATGCTGAGGACCCCTGGCAGAGGGGTAATATTTGGATGATGTTTTACCATAAAATACAAGACAGGGTTATTCACTGAAAATCTAAATGACTACAGATGGTGTGATTTTTATTTTAAAAAAGTCAGTAGTCAAACAGATAATCAGGGAGGTCAAAAATACTCTTGGAAGAAAGGATTTCATTGCAAAAAACTGCTTTTGCTGATTTTCCACCCTACAATTTTCATTTTAAGTTGTCATTACCAGCATGTTTCTTCATTCACCACTAACAAATTTCCAAAAACTTACCAATCTTTTAAGCACAGAATTAGTCCAGTTTTTTCAAAACGAATAAGAAAAAAACATACAACTGATTCTCAACTGGCATAAACTCACATAGTCTCATTAGATGTAATTAATCTTCTCCAATTATCGTTATCTGAAGTTCAAGACCTCAAATTGAATTAATGTTTTCATTGATCTATTAAATGAAAAAGAAAAAAGTCTGTCTGTGTGTCTAGCTGTGCAGCTATCTGTATAACACTCTGCTTACACAGACAAAGTATTTTCATAGGCTATTTGGTCAAGGACTTGTATTTCTTACCAAATTTTTTATCTCCATGAATCCAGCCCATTTTTAGACAACACTGGAAGAAAATATGTGTTTTCATTGGGGATGGGTGTGCAGGGAAGAAAAAAACAAAACAAAACAAAGTCACTCTTTTTTGTGCAAGTATTTATAGCAATAGAATTTAATTTCTTATCAGCCTGTTGCTACTATAAAGTAAGAGTGACGGAAAACACCTTTCTTTCAAAGTATCTATATTCACTTAGCTTAACTAAAAAGGAGAAAGTTTGTCATGCTAATTTGGAAACATTGCTGAAATTATTGTTATTGATTTTCTTCTGGAGAATAGGAAGGAGAAAGAGAAGGTAGGGAAACAGTGAACAGATCTATTATGCTTGAAACAGACAGTGGCACATGCAAATATTGTCAATTGAATGAGTACAGCATTGTGCAAAGAATCTGCACAAAGCTTCAATTTCTTCTAAATCCCTTATACACCCTTAAATTAGTTAAGAAGGTGCATCACCTAGAACTTAGTCCCCCGCCCCCAGTATCCCTTGCATACTGTGCTGATAAATGCTTTAATACATTAGCTAAGATTAAAGTAGAATGAGAGGCTATACTGGCTGCAGTTAAAGTTGCTTAGGAGCTTGGCTACATAAATTATGCATAATGGTAGGATTTTACACACATCACTGAAAATTTTCTTGTTTTTCACATTACGACAGGAACCCAGGGATATTCAACAAAAGTTTTATGTTACTGCTAATTTTTTCATTGGAAGAAATTAGTCCACTGTAAAATAAAAGTTCATAGTGTCTGTCTAGGCATAGTCCTGGCACATAACTGGCTCTAGGTGTCAGGAGGGTTGGATCAGATGAATTCCAAAGATACCTGTCAATCTCAAACTTCTGTGATTTGCGAAAACTCAACTCAAGATGTCTTTTCTGAACTCTTACAAGTTGTTATTTATTCCTTGTGCTGAAACTTGGCCCTTCTAGGAAGTCATAGCTGCTTTTAAATATTTTACATATTTTATATATTTATTTATATTAATAAGTAAGCTGGCTTTCAGTGTGTGCTATCAGCATATGTGTCAGGACAGCGCTCTTTCGGTTTGTAGACCGAGGAGGACAACCAGTCTTTAACAGTTTATTTTCAGTGGCAACATTTACGATATTAGATTTCCATTTTGTAATGCTCAGATTTATGATAGGTAGTAAAATCATACAGCAATTTTAATGTAAGTGTTATTTAATGACACCAGAGTTACCAGGCATTTTGCTACTGTGGTATTCACAAAGCTGACATTGCATGTCTCAGCCTTGCTAGAAAATGTATTGAAAACCAAGTTGTGGGATTTTCATCAGTGTGTTTTTAAGACTCTGTTGCACACATATTTTCCCATGTGCTTATACACAGATGGGCAAAGGAGTCCTTTTAAAAACATGGAAACTGTATCAATAGAATAAATCATTCTACCTGAAGTGGCAGCTGTAAACTTTCAGCTGAAGGTTGGCCAGGATATTTCTACCCAAATTAAGATATTGGGAAGTAAAGTCATTATACCCTTTTCTGAAAAGACAAATAAAGGTGGAAAAAAACACTGTTTACCTTCCAACATGATGGATTAAGAAGGCTTTTTAGAAGTAAATTTTTATATGCATTTATTTCAACATGAGATTTAAATTAAAAACAAACCTTAAAGCTGCAAAAAATGCAGGTTTCTATCAATTTCAATAGTGATTAGCTGCTCATAAATGTACAATTCTCTTTAGAATATTTATCTGTTACATACTAACTGCTTCTCTAGCACTAAGAGAGGCTTGCCTAGTCCAGCAATCAATGAAAAAATTCAGTGGTGGTGCACTCAAGAGGTTCTGAATCCTTATCGTAGCATATGCTGGGAAATTCATGCAAATACTGCATTTCTATGCCCAGATCTGGTCACTGCATGTGTCAAATGGATAGTCAGTGAAGTACCTGCCTAGATCAGATCATATTATACACTCTCCAAGGCTTGGACTATATGTATTTTTCATCTTGCACAATACTGAACAGATGGACCTTGATTGTCAAAAGCCCTCAGCAGCCAATATGCTGAGCTCTTTGTAAAGCCTTTCCTGTGGCTGAAAAAGGGAAAAAAATAGTAAAGAGTATTTTACTGCCTCAATTACAGTCCACTTTTAATGAGCTCTCCTCCAAACAATGCACTGCCCACTAGGATTCAGTCTTTGAAAGGAAAAAAAAAACTCCATCACTTTTGTTTCTTTCTGGTTTACAAGATGTGTCAATAGCCCAGTTAGGCATCATTTCTTCTTATGGACAATTTATATAAAGGCAAACATAAAACTAGACATAGATGTTTATATACATATGCACAAATGCATGTGTATTTGTGTGCTTGTGTATGTACATATTCCATCTGTGTATATTTTTAAATATGCAAACAGAATTCTTTTTACTCTCTCAGTAGAAGTTGTTATAGTCTCCCATAGCAACAACTCACAGATAAAGATTCTCACATCAAACCAAATTGTACATCGAGGACATTGCTGACTGTTATGCCAACATTATAGGTCTGATTTGAATCCACGGAATTAAGGAGGTTCCCACTGCAAATCTAACCTCAGCTCGCCAGGCTATGATATAGCCACACATATGGCAAATAATATCATGTCCTCTTCTTTTTGATATAGAAAAATGAGTTACAGGGTGACTAGCAGTTTTTATGCCAAATTTTCTAACTTTTGTGGATTTAAATCTTCCTCCAAATGTCAGTGTTATGGAAGCTAATGTTTTGATGTTTGAGGGGAGTCTGCAGTCTGCAGCAGTTATATTTTGTTTCTCTTGGTTTGGGGAAATTTCTTCTCCTGAGTGGTCAGTTCAATTGAAAAGCAAAAAATAGAAAGACACTTCCTTCTGGCAAGAGAGGTGGAAATTTTATGCTCCAGGACTGTTCAATAATGATCTCTGACTGCATTCATAAACACATACACAGCAACCAGTTATTAATGTAAAGACATGAAACGCGGAAAATATAATTTGTGACTCTCCACACTTTCACACACACTCTTCATTAGCAGGAACTCTGCAATATTGTCAACACTGCACAGCACAGAGTTACTACCTCAACTTTCAGCCCCTAAAAAGTAGCACTGTTTTAAAACCATGCTTCATCCTAAGACTCAAGCAGACACAGGCATCACAGTTTTCAAGACTAAAAGTTCATAACCAATAAAAGAGAAGACACTCATAAACTCTCTTCAGTGATATTCTTTTTTTGCTTTTCTCATTTCAATCTCCAGTTTACACGTTTTTTGATAGAGTTACATTCTTGTATAGGATGTCATCTTTGTTGGTTGTTTCTTTTCTTTTTTTTTTTTGTAATTACAATGTTAATTTCCAGTATTTGTTTTTTATTTTTATCCTTTTGTTGCTATTGTTTGTGTTTGTTGTTTTTACTTCTAGAAACCGAATAAATAATTTAAACTTGTGAAGTGCATTGATGGGTTAATGTTTTGTTGGGACTGGGATATTAGGAAGGAGATTTACAGGTAAAGTAACATAACCTTTGCTCCTTTCAAAATGTCTCAGAAATACATCAAATATTTTCTCAGGAACAGTAAAGAAATACATTGAAGAAAAAACAAAACCACAATATTTTTATTTTCCTTCATTAAAAAAATTAACTAATTGACCCTAAACTATTGAATTTTCATTTCAAACAAAATTAAAAGTTATAATCATATGAATCAGGCACAAAACCAATATTAAAATGTCCCTCATCATGCCTTACAAGATAAGGGCATTTGGTATAATGCAAAAGTAAAAGAAGAAATTTTAGGGAGGTAGTAGACTTAACATACAGATTTCAGTGGATGGACACAAATTGTTTCCTGCTACAACCTCTTCAGTGACTTTAGCTCCTTCCAAACAGCTAGCCTCTAAAAATGTCTTAAAAATTATTTTCTGAAATGAAAAAAACAAAACAAAACAAAACCTGAAAAACCATATGATGGCTACGTATGGGACTTTAATAATTTGTTTATACTTGAGTATTTTATTTTGAGCTAAAACTGTGCTACAATTATATAGCAATTATACAAATTAATTTCTTCATTTCTTATTCAAATTCAGTATTTCATGCAAAAAAAATCAGTCACTGGAACTGAGGTTTTTGAAATTCAGAATGTAAGACTGATCTTAAGTTTGACAAGATTTTCACTCAAATCCAAGAACTGGAGGCTACAAGCCTTACAGTGTTAATCCTATTGCTACCCATTATCGATTCCAAACTTGTGTGTTTTAATTTCTGAAGTCACTGTCTCAGTTTACTCCTGCATGAGATGTATTTGGATTTTTAGGACTGACTACTTCAAACCTGATTGTGATGTCCAAGCCAAATACTCCTTCTATGTTCCTACTCATGTCACTGACTGAAACAGTTTGGTTTGGGTTTTTTTTTTCCTACACCTGAATTTCCTCTCTAAAAAAGTGAAATTTTGCTCCAGACTGAATCTTGAGAGCAAAGTCAGGTCGTGCAAACAGTTGGCCAAGGAATATAATGTGGCCCGAATTGACTTGTCCATCTGACACCGATGATGCATTGCATGGCCTTGGGTGAATCATTTTCTGTGTTTGGTCTTTCTCTCCTGTAAAACAGGAATAATGATACTTCCACACTTCCATTGTAAAGACATAATATAAAAATAGGTAAACAGGTCACATACAGGTTCAGTTGTTTCAGTGTCTCGTCTCTCACAGTGGCAGTAGCAGGTCTGGATGGATGAGAAGAACAAGACGACCAGTAATAGCTTCCTTTGCTATCCCTCTTCGGGTTCTGGCAGGAGGGAAGACAAAATCCTCACAATTCCCAGAGCCAAATTTTGCACCTATTCTACTTTGCTTAGCATTTTGTAATGGACTTTTCCTTGTTTCTGCAAATGAATTTACCTGAAAGCAATTTACCTAATTTGCAGTTTTGGCCTACACTGTATTTTGTGGCAATAAGTCCCACGACTGAATTACCTGTTCTGATAAAGCATGACATAGTATAGTAAAACAAAACAATTTCCTTTTGCTTGCCTTAAACTGCATGCCTAATAGATAAAAGAAGTGAGAAGTGCTGAATAAATGGTAAATATTAGAAAGCCTTATATTTAAACTAAGAAACCAGTCTATACTTTTGCTAATGTGATTTTTTTAATAATAATAATAAGTGGCACATTAAAAATATATATGAAATACACGTGACTTGAATTTCATCAAAATTTAGGAGGGGGAGTTAAGGGAATTAATAGATCTTTCTGTGTTTCTTCTCATCATTAACAACATTGTATTGCAAAATTTCCTCTGAAACAATGTTAATTTTCAGAAGAAGAATAGCAAATCTTGCAAGTCGTTTAAAGAGTTTTCATTCACACCAAGGAAACTACCCGATGAGAAATTAATTTTAAATTTGCAAAAGCATTTTTGCTTGCCCGGAACTGTGCAGTGGTTGAAGATATCTTCTATGAATTCACTTTGGAGAGTAAAGGAAAACATCTTAGTATGACCAACATCTGCAATGTTCTGCAATGACAGGATTCTCAAGGCAACTGATACTTGCTTTGCAGACAGTTTACAGCAGTGCATCCCTGTTTCAGTGGTATTTGTAGTAATTGAAGACACAAGACAATAAAATTTGCTAAATAAAAAAGTTCACAAATCTTCCTCTATATTTAAATAGGCTTAAGATGGGACCAGGACCAGGCTGACAGCTTTGACCTGAGTCCTGCAGTGAACTGCAATGCACATTAAAGGTCTCTCGCACATCTGTAGCATGCCTGGGAAACCAGGGACAGCTCAGGGTGCAAGGTGCTATTCACAAGAGCTCTTGCTCTTCTTGCAGAGGGTGTGAACTGGTTTTGGCAGTTCATTCTGACTGACCCTTACATCTTCACAGCTTTGTTTTGAGTGTCTCTTTCTAGGGATTATCAAAACAAACGCTGAGGCCCCAGAAGCAACTTTCTGGATCTGTCTCACTGGTTCATTAGCACTCTCTATTTCCTCTTCTCTTTTCACATCCTCCCTCACGCTGTTCCAAGGGAAGATCTGCTCACAAAGAAAATGGATGATTAGCTATTTAATCTATGTGACATATTACCTTATTTTTCAAAAGACAATTTTTAAGATAAGTAACTGAAATAATTTCATACATTCAGCTTATGTGCATGACAATTCAGTTATGCCCATCTCTTTCTCATAAAGCCCCTTAATATTTTACTCTATTGTTTTATTTCTTCATAAGTCTTCATAACTTACTAGCTCTTGCAAGACACAAGTTATGTGTAGTTATGATAGATTTTTCTAGGAGCCCAGACCTTCCTGCCCTTGCCCCAGTACTGGGTCATTCAGCAGAAACTAGAGGTTGTGCTCACTTCCCCCACTCACAAAGGGATGTGTCTGCCTTGTCTTTGATGTCAAATATTTACATGCCTAAATATGACTATGTCACACTGCCCTTCTTGTGGGCATGTTCAAGAGGAGATTTATTTAATCACAAGAGAGGAGTGAGAAAAGGTAAACGATGGAGCTGGACTTGATTACTCCTGTGGTTTCCTTCCAATTGAGGATATTCTATGGTTCTATTGTGTGATTTGCCCTGTGAAGGTGTAGCATCTCCATTTATTGTGTCTCACATTCCCAGCCTCCAAGGAAATCAGTAGCATTTAGGTGGTTAATAAGCTGTAAACCAGTGGTTCTTCGTAGACATGTGCAGCACAAAGAAAAGTGGGGTCCTCACTTCTAACCCTTGTAGGCACTGCTGTGACCCCAGTAGGATACACGGACAGAAGTCATTTCAGCTGCCTGATTTCAGGCACAAATCACTCCAGGCTGCATCGACATTTTTTGTCCAAGTAAGATCTGTAGGATTTTCAGCAGCAAAATGAGGCTAGAAGCTCTCTCATATCTATATGCTAAAGAACCTGAGAGAGGATGATATTTTGGCAGCAGGGAGGGGAAGGAAAGATTTAGAGGGTAAAGAGAAGTGAAGGTGGTAGAACAGCACAGCGAGCAAATGGATTAATGTGCTCAATGGAATAGTTAAACCAATGTAAATGAAAACGCTCCTTTGAGTGATATCACGCACCAGAGTACACCATGGTACCTTCTGTTGTCCTGCATTCCCGCTCTTTTATTGTAGCTTCAACAAATCCTGGTTTTGTTCTCAAACTCTTCCTGACAGAAAGCCCTCCGGCAGATTTTCAAACCTGGTGATTTCCAAAGCAAAACCACACCCTTCTCCCACTACCTTTTCTCTCAGATTCTGCATGTCAGTCTCCAGAGGCGTTTCCTTTGCTCAAACTCTGAAGAAAATATCTGCATGTGAAGATGAAACTCTAACAGAGAGAGGGGCCAAACACTTGCAGAATCACCACTGCTTTCAGCAAAGGATTAGTTAAACTTTTATTTAAAGTTTGAACAATTCTTATAAAACTCAGTGAAGTTTCATAGAAAAAGTTATGCCCTCAGCTACCCAGATATGAACCAACTCAACCAGAAAGTCACAAAGCTGAAATTAACACAAATTTTGTTAACGAATGGCCCAGGCATTGACAGGACTATTAAATATAAAGGTACAGTGCCTGATTTAGAAAGCCCTAAAGCTTTCATTCACATAGGTTGTTCAGTAAGGCTCATGATATTCTTACTCTGTTTTTGTACTTATTCTCAAGTCCAGCAGAAAAGAGTATTGGATCACTTCAACATGTGCCCCAGTTCTTTGTATCTTTTCTTTTCTTTTTAGATTTTAATTTCAAGTGCAAGATAGCAAGACTGCTTAAAGACTTCTTTACATATAGTCATTTAGGTTTAACTCAGTAATAACCTGACTGCATTGCTTATAGAGCACAAGCAAAACTTTCCTGCACTGGCATCAACAAGATAAGGTAGAATTATTGTACCTCAGGAAGAGCTGTGTGGTTTTGTATGGATATTGTCTTTTGTTTATTTGCTCTCGAGAACCCTAAGTAGCAACTGTTTAGCCTTCCTCTCCCTTACCAATAAAAGAAACAAGAAAACTGGTGTTCCCACCACTGGAAATTGACATTTCAAAGGATTTTTAAGCATCCTGGCAGTCAGTTGGTCTGACATCATGACACAAGTAGTGTGAGAACAAGTGCAGCCTATAATTTGATTTCAAATCCTGACCTTTCCAGCAGCCACCTACTCCAATGGTATAGAAAAAAACCCTGCAATTAGCAACTGAGGAGACAATTAACTCCATTGTTTCTCGATTTTATTATTATTATTGTTATTATTTCAATTTAGTTCTGTTCCAAAAATCTAAGAAAATCAAAATGGAGTTATAAGCTCTGTTACTAAGGGAAAATTTGTCATGAAGAAGTTATAGATTTTGTTGTAGAATTACTACAATAAAGTGTTTTCATCTTATTCATTTTTTTACTTCATTTTAAATAACTTTTTTCAAAACACTTTGATTTAGATTGGAAAAAAAATAATGAAAAGTACATCCAAATAATCTTTCTTCCAACCCACTCCAAACCTAAAGTTTGTTACTCTCCTCTCTTTAACTTATCTCAGGTGGAATCTGTAAACATATACACAGTTAGAAAAACAACTATGAAGTTAAGTACTGCTTCAAGATTTTTAACCTCAGTCAGCACAAAAAAGTATTGGGCTAAACTTTGGATAAGAACCACAACATATACAGGAACAGAGCAAAAGCTCTGAATCTTTGAAATTTTCCCTTTGATATTTAATTCTATCTAAAATAGAGGATATAGTATGCTCTGTGCTGAGGACAACAGGGACTTTTGTCAAAGGAAACAAGAAATAATCCACAGAATTTTCCACTAATGAATCTGATGCCTGCCCTAAAAAGTTAATGAAAAGTCTCTCTATTGAATTCCACGGGCTTTGGATCAAGCCCCAGATAAGCTGTTCAGTGAGAGCAAGTAAAATAAATTGGGAAAAGGTTCTCTGCTTTATGAAGTCATTTTAAGGGAGGTAATGGAACAGCTGTTGCATAGATAAAACACACAAGTCCCCTCGGAGATGCAGTTGGGCAGAGCCTTGCTGCACAGCACGACTCGTGGGCATCGCCCGGCAGCTTCTCTGGCTGAACAGACCAGTAGCCCGAGCACTAACCTCGCAACGACTCCCCAAATCCCTCCGGCCCCTTAAAGGGAAAAACAGCTTCATTAGTTCCTCACATAAACAGCCAGAACATAAACACAACATGCTCCATTAAAATGGTCAAATTAAGCGAGTGTAGAACCTCTCCTGTATCGTGGCAGCTTTAGTGGTTTCATTTTGGATTTTGTTTTCCTTTATTTTTTTTCTTTTTTTCCTGGTTTTCCTTCGCATACTTTCACTTGTAGGGCATTCAGCTAGGCACTTAGAAAGAGCTAACTCCTTCTCAGGTGATTTCACAGCATCAAACCTGGTGAAAGGTACAGTAGATCATTTAGCCTCTTTCTAGCACTTCAGAGTTTGTCATCCAAGTGTTTGAATGTATTTCAGGTAAAACATAGCAGGATTCTTCACAGAACTAGTCCTACTTTTAATCTTTGGTAATTTTCTCTTCTCCTCTTGGTTCCAAAAAAAGTTACCACTTACATGTATTGTTAAAGTAAACTGGTTTTTTTCATCTTTCTTTAACATCCTATTTTTTTAATAATCTTCTTTATTTATTATACTGTACCCTTACTGTAGCTTTTGTCCTTTCCACTTTGGACTAGGATTCCAAGAGATATGCACAAATAAACACCATTATGGGACAATTTATACTGTTTAAGCTGTAAGTTCTACTTTGAGCTTCATAGTTTTATTAATACTTGCCAGAATTATTTTTCTAATCACCCTCTTTTTGAATGAAAATATTATTTTTTTTTAATTTAACTCTCCTGCCCCACTCACTCCTACTCCACTGAAAAATGTGGCTGCTTTTGTGTTGTTGTTGTTTTGCTTTTAATCTGTGATGTAAAAACTTTTTGGAAAACTGGTTTTCCAATTTATTGCAAAGGGACCGTTCTGTTTAAAAAAAAAATGATATTTTTTTTATTTTTAAGATTTAACCTCGACAAGTAATTTAAGTTAGAGAAAGGATACACAAACAAAACAAGAACATTGATTGATCTGAGTTGATTATCATTTTGATTCAGTCATCATATCCTTCTTGTCCTATTTGAAGTGGGGAAAAGTCTAACTGTGGAATATTTGTAGGAAAAGAAAAATATTTCAACCACTCATGGTAATAGTAATAGTAAATTACAATAACAAAACCAACAACAATAACAATATTAAATGCATTAAACACTTTATTTAACAATTATTTATTGAAAATTCTTAAGAGGTTAAACACTTAACCTGCAAGTAAAATATATTATCTACCACAATGCAGTCATGCTATGAGGTTTTATCTTCATATAAAATCTAACTTAAAAAGTAATTATGGAGCACTTCCTATTTAAAAATTATATTCATTCTTATCCAAAGTTTATCAATAAATTAAGCTGAATATACATTATGGTCCATTAACTGAAAAGTAATGAGTTTTACTGTTTCTGTTCTTGTCACAAAAATACTTTTTTTCAATGCTTGGAAAAGTTCTGTTTAGAACTAAAGTAATTCTTACACTGAAACATGATGTGAGCAAAAGGTATGAAAACAAAGCATGGCCCATATCACCTTAGGCAGGATTGCTGCCTGTTTGCAAAAGGACAGTGCTTTTTCTGAAGAACTCATTTGAAACAGGACTGACCTAGTTGTCATTTATGGCAGGGTGACTATAGCAGTGGGCAAGGGAAGGGCTTCAATTGTAATCCATACAGAATTTTGTAATGTCTTTGGGACACGATGCCCCACAATCTCTCTCTCTCTAAACTGAAGAGATGCAGATTGGATGGATGGATGGATGAGAAACTGGTTGGAGAATCACATCCAGAGAGATGTGGTTAATGGCTCAATGTCCAGATGGAGGTCAGAGAAAAGAGATGTTCCTTCGGGATCTCTGTTGGGATCAAACTGTTTAATGTCTTCATTAATGACATAGACAGCAGGACTGAGTGCACCCTCAGCAAATTTGCAGTGACACCAAGCTGAGTGGTGCTGTTGACACACCTGAAGGGATGGGATCACATCCAGAGAGACATGGACAAACTCAAGGAGTGAGCCCATGGGGTCTCATGAGGTTTAAAAGGACCAAGTGCAAGGTGCTGCACCTGGGTCAGGGCAAACCCCAGTACCAACCCAGGCTGGGGGATGAGCAGATCAAGAGTAGTCCTAATGAGAAGAACTTGGAGGTGCTGGTGGATGAGAGGCTGTTGAAGTACCACTTGGAGTCCTGCATCCCGCTCTGGAATTCTCAGCATGAGAAAGATATCAACCTGTTGGAGCGAGTCCAAAGGAGGCCACAGAAATGATTAGAGGAATAGAGCTCCAGTCCTATAAAGAAAGGTTGAGGGAGTTGGAGTTGTTCAGCCTGGAGGAGAGCAGGCTTTGGGGAGACCTTACAACAGACCTTCAATACTAAAACGAGACTTATAGGAAAGATGAGGCCAAGCTTTTTAGTATGACCTGTTGCAACAGGGCAAGGGGTAATGATTTTAAAATAAAAGAAGGTAAAGTCGGATGAAACATAAGAATAATTTTTTTTTTATGATGAGGATGGTGAGACACTGGAGCAGGCTATAGACAGATATCTATCCTCGGAAATATTCAAGGTTGCTCTGAGCACCTTAGTCTAGTTGAAGATGGCCTGGATCATTGCAGGGTGGGCTTGAATAGATTACCTTTAATGATTCTTTCCCACCCAAATTATTCTAAGATTCTATGCTTCCATAACTGGCAGTCTGAGAAAACATAACCTTTCATACAGAGATGAAAAATGACACGTTGGTAAAGAGAAACATAGCACACCTATGGACACAGTTTTCCTGGTTTCTATCAAATTTTCCAATTATCCTTTTCTTTGTTAGCTGTTGCTCTCATAGAAATGTTAATTTCTTGTCATTTTAGATACCTCAGTGAACCACCTGAAAGAAGAGAATAGTTGCAGTATGTACCTGTCCAGTTAAAGCTCTAAATTGTGTTTCTGTTATTAGTGCTAGAGAGGATTCTATCTTTCTCCTGAGAAAGACCTTAAGCACCTCATGCAAGTGTCAAAATTTAGCTAAAACCAGTCTGGGCTTTGGTCTAACCATAACAATAAATAAAAATTACAAACCAAATGTGCACTTTTAGGAGAGATGATGCAAACGTGCATGCTGTTCACCGAATGTGATTTCGCCTCCATAGTAATTTTCTGGGATATGAAATCTCTGCATAGTTGTAATGTGTTATATAGAGAGCTGAGTGAGATTATCTAGAGTCATTTCTCTTTACTTCATTTTTGTCTTTGCAAATAAGGCATTCTTAATGTGTGTTGCAGAAGGTCTTCCGTCCCTGTTGTGATTGATGTCTAGCAAACTGCTGGGGACAATTCCAGTTGGTGGGTAAGAAACACTATCTCGTTTATCTTTATATCATATCTGTTGCAAATTAAACTAAAAACATAGAGTTTGCACACTAAAATGGTTACACTGCAGAGCAATGTGCCTATAAAACAGCATGTTAACAAGCACGACATGATAAATGAAATGCAATAAACTTCTGTAATTTCAGATTCTCCCAGAGGCAGATGACGAGGCTATCACCTGTTGAGTTTTGCTTGGTGACAGCATAACAGTATCTCCAAGAAAGTACTGGTTGGTCTGGCTTTATAAGAAGTGAGTGGCTACTAGTGCACACTCGGTTAACTTCACATGTGCTGCATCTCAGATAAGATTCGTAATTCAAACAACCAAATGCTCAGGCAGCGGTATTTTGCTTGCTGGATTACTGGTGTTCCTGAACTGGAATGTCCTGTTTTCTTCAGTAGATGGCAGCAGTACTGATGCATGATAAAAGCTGGATTCCAAAAGCATTTTTAAAACAAAGCTGCTGCTTTCTAAACCCCCCCACCCCAAATACTATCACTATCATAAACGATTGCAACATGTGAGCATCTACCTGTCAGATGTTAAACCTCATCCCCAGCTTCAATAGTGATGTGATTCACAGGTGCACAACTTTGTTTAAAAAAAACCCAAACAAACAAAGAATACAGAATAATACAAAACAAACCCCAAACCAAATAAACAAAACCTAAGGAAAGGAAACCGAAAAAACCCAACTCCCTTACTGATCAAAGTTACTTCATTTTTATGTGCCAGTAAACATTTATTAGCATTAACTATCTAGCTATACATGCAGATACATTTTTCCACATAAGGTGTCCCGTGGCACTACCTAAAAGGTTTTTTATCAATATTATGACTCTCTTCAGGAAGATATCAGTAGAACACAGGTTTTGGAAGAGGGAAGAAGAAAAGAATGTCTCAAGGATTAATTTGTCCTCCATAAAATGTGGCTGTTTCATATCACACAAATGAACACTAATTTGATTCAAATGTGTGTATTAAAGCTGACTATTTTTAAAGTAACAGAAATATTACTTTCAGGGACCCTGAAGGGTCTCTAAAATCCTGCACCTGAGTCTTTATTTTTAAAGAGGGAGAGACAAGATGAAAAGTGTGTTTCCAAGGGCACTCAGAAGGGAATAATAAAACTGAAGTCTTAGGTGTAAGAAACTTGTTTTTAAATTCTTGTGCAAGGTTCAGCATGGCAAAAGGTGTCTGCTTCCCCTTCTGTGTGTGCTCTAGCCCCAGGGCTATGAAAATACAGTTGTGTATTCAATCTGGTCCAGTAAATATTTCATTACTTATACATAGACATTGAATGCAGGGAGTGCATCATGCACCATAGATGCAGGTGAAAAGCAAAGGGAGGGTCCTCACATGATAAAACTGAAAATTAAAACCTTCAATGTATAACTTCTATATTCCCTAAAAAAATATCCTGAGGCACTCAGAGTCTCATGGTTGTACGATTTCTGCCCTTTACACCCATCACAAGGAATAGGATGGTAGATCTCTAGATCAAAAATTGCATGTCTCTCAGGAGAAAGCAAAGACTAAAATGAACAGGAGAAAACATTCACCAATTTGATGGATAGATTACAGTCTGCTATTTTTTTTTTTTTTAAAATTCAAAGTACTCTGTGTTAGTATTTACTCTATGTGGCAGACTTGTGATTATGTGAGTTAGGGAATTTCTTAGGTGTGAAAAATCAACTATTACTCTAGTATAACAAAGCTCAGATGGGTACGATGAGAAATGGTAAATAGTTTAAAGGTCTAAAAGCCATAGGAAACCTTGGATTTTCAGGAACATGTTCCTGAAATTTGTACTTGAGTTTTTTACCTCTGCATTTATTTTACCAGGGCTTGTGTCCTGCAAGTACTTTTGTCTTTCTTTGCTATATTTCACAAAGCTAGTTTGTGTCTAAAGTAGTCATCCAAAGTCTACAGCAACAAAAACTTTAAACAAGATTTTGCTTTAGGATTGAATCATCATCATTTCTGGTCTAATTATAAAAATATATAGTAGTCTGTGGTGACAGCTTATAAACATAAATGTTCCCTTCAAGCAACTATAGGTAAGGACAGAGGGGAAAAAAAAAGTAATCTTAACATCTTATATTGATTGCTGGGTCAATGCTGTTCTTGAAACTGTAAAATATGAATGAGCAGCCTTTGAACAGAGTAAGATACTGGATACCTTTGATCAAATCTGGGATGCATTTCTGCACTGCTACTCACTAAAAAGAACAAATAGAGGATAACCCTCAGATGATCAACCCTGTATCCACAAGGCCTTTCTCTATGTAGCTGAGAAACTAAATACATATTGACCAAATGACAGCTTTCAGAAGACAGGGTTTGTTTGTGAGACATTCAAGGAAGTAAACAATAGAAAAGGACAAGCTTTATTTAGATCATTCCGAAGGGACTGATTCACAGTTAATGGGATTAAATTAAGCAGAGAAATTTGTAGACTGGACATCAGTCTACATATATTTAATTATGGAGAGATCTGTCCAGCTTGTGAAAGATTCTGTAAGAGGGAACAGTAGAAATCACATAGTTTCCACAAAACTGGATGTGGTAGGATGCTGATAAATACAATAGGTTTATAGGGTACGGGGGATAGAGGAAATCCCTAGAGAAAATGGAATTTTCAGTATTGGATAATAATATTAAAAATAAATAAACAAACAGATAGAGAAAGCAAAACAGAAATTATAGCTGTAGTGCCTCAGAAAAATGTGTATATCTTGTGATTAAATTTGTCCTTTTAGCTTTTCGACTATGTATATTTATATATAAACATATACTATACTGTATGTGTTTAACCCTTCTCATTTTGTGACACCATGAAGACAGTATGGAATACATCCAGCTGAACTTTGACACAGAAGAAACAGAACTACTGATTTAACTAGTTCATGAAGGTGCATGGAGGCATAAAGCCTGTGAATTACAGTCTGTGCTCTGCACTTCTCAAATAATAATTTTTTTCAAGTGGATTTCCTCAAAAGTACTTGAAAGCGTTTGGGAGGTTTGTTGTGATTTTCTAGGGGTTTGTTTGTTTGTTTTTAATTAAAGTTTTACACTGTCTTTTATCCATCTCTTTTTTCTGGTCTTATGTTTAACTTTCCTGTGTTCCTCTGGGTTCTACAGTCAATAACATCAGTTTTCTCTGAGGGGAAGGACTAGAAGGGAGGAGAAAGCTGACAATGACTCCTCCATGTCCCGAATCTTCCACTGGGAGGAACATGTTGCTGATGGTCAGCCTTCCCTTGGCTATGGTCTTTGCACTTGGCACAAACATATTTGTTTACATTTTCTCACATGTGGTCTACTTTTTTTTTCATCTGTATCCAGTTAATACTTGAATATTGTACACTAATCTTCCCCAACCCATTAGCACAAAGGCATAATATTTGTTTCTCAGTGACTGTAGAGATTTCTTATACTCCCAAACCTATACTAAAACAGGCTGGGTAACAGCCATTTGACCAAAACCCAGAGAGTATCAGAGTTAAAGCAAGATATGACCACCTCAGGTCAGCACAAGATTGGACTAGGCCTGAAATCCTACCCTGTCAAGCCCTTACAGAGTCTGTGTCCTTTTCCTGGGCTAAATATAGGATGCAGTATTTCCCCCAATAACTTCCCCTTAGCACAAAATCTGTGTATCTAAATCTGTTTGTTATCCACAAACAAATGGAGTATGAATTCCTCTGAGACATCAAAATTTATATGTATTTCACACATTTAGCAAAGACAACAATCAAGAGAGGTTAGGAAAAGTGAAGAACATGAGATCATTAGGATGGATATGTTGCTGGTAGACTTCAAAAGGATTTAGGCCTAGTAGTGTTTTCTGTCTGTTGTTTACATTACTAAATCTGTTTGGGGAAGTTCACACAAGCTCAGAAGGTTATTTTTAGTCAACTTCGTAGTTTCCTTTGAGACACCTGAAAGGTGTGGGTAGGGGTAGCTTCTCTCGTTTCAGAACTGGAGATCAATTTAATCCCTTTAAAATGTGCATGAGTCACATTTTAACACATTTTACCATTTGAAGCTCCAGAAAATGTGACAGTCAGAATTAACATTTACTGTATTTTTCTCTTTTGATTGTAAAATTAAGAGCAAGAGAATGATAATGCAGTATTAGTTGGTTTTTTTAAGATCCTTTCAAAACCAAATCTGTATAACCTCTTAAATTATGAGGTCAGGCAACAGAGTTTTTGTGAGTCAGTTTGAATCTGTTTCAGTTTTTCCTCAGAAGACAAAGTCTGGAATCCTAAATCTGGCACCAGGAATAAGTTTAAGCAATATCTCACCTCCTGCGATTACTTTTAAACATCACTGATTTTAAAGGAAGATTTTAATGAAGGTTTGTGGGTTTTTTTAATGCTACTGAATTAGGGAAGGAGTTTTAACTGCTTATCATGTTGAAGAGAAATATAACCTGCAGAAGAGCTCTGAACAACACTTCTTTTGCATCTCTACATACAAAACATTTTGCATTCTCCTCTTGGCAACGCAGGAAACCATACAGACTGATAGGAAAACAGGTTTTCTGGCTGACTGTTAAAGATGTTCCTTTGATTTGTGCAGAAGAACATGGAAATGTCACAGGGCAAGAAATGCACCAGTACAGGAGAAGGAAAGGGCAATTTCAAGATGCTCAAAAACCTGGTTTTGGAGCTCATGTGGGATCACTCCCAGTGGTTATTCAAACTACCTTTTAGTTTCCTTAAAAAGTTTTTATTATTGAAAGGAAAAAGGAAACTAGGAGAAAGCAACCAGCAAAACAGACAGGCCTAAATTACAGAACAGTCCTCACATTTGTTTTTCAGACCAGGAATATTTTTCCTTAGCTGAAAACAGTAGTGGTTTCTTGTGATCTGATAGCTACTTGTCTCACAGAATGGTACATTAGCATCTCAGGTGTTTAGTCTGAGCTAGACAACTGGGCTACTTCTACAGCCAGCTGCGTGGGGTTGGTGCCTCTGGAGGGCTGTTAAGCTCATTTTATGATGGGCATTTAAGAGGGAGATCTACAGAAAGTGATTCATCTTAGCTACATCTATCCATTAACTATGGACAGACTAAGGGAATAGTTTTAATTGGACACCTAACTTCGAGACAGCTAAAAGTAGAGGCGAGTCCCATCTCTGGTCACCAGACAATATAAGACTTCATCATTCCCAAAGATTATGCTCAGCTGCAGATAAGGATTTGTTGGTGATTATATTGGCCTTTGTGTAGCATCCTTCCACCCAAAATTAAGTAACTTGAGGACCTGGTCTGTTGAGCTCACTAGAACTTTTCAATTCATTACATTATTACAGAATTTGCAGATCTACCAAGCTGTAGATAAGGGGTATTCTGATCAGACCACGGTGCCAAAAATAAATTTTGCCTTACAAGTTTCAGCCATTTTTCAGGTGTTCTTGGTATTCGTTTCTCACCTCTTAGTCAATGTCACTATTAAAAAGCCTTTGCTCACAGTACTCAGGAAGGAAACATTCAGTATGAGTGCAGAATTCAGGTTCCCTATTCAGTGAAGAGGGACATAAAAAATACTTGGAAAATAGTGCAGGTAAAAGAGTGCTGTGAACTGCTTAGACTGCAAAATTCGAGATTATTTTTCTTGGCATGTCTAACCAAAATCTTAGCCAGCACAGAACATGCACCAATAAAGTCAATGACAAAGCTTGAAATGGAAGCAACTGAAAACACAGAAACAATTACTGCCCAACTGTCTTTGTTTAAGCTGCCATTTACTTATGAGCATTTGGATCTTATTATTTCTGTTAAATTTGTATTTTACTGTGGCCGGGAAAACAAGACAAAACAAACCTCTGTTCTTGAATTTGAGACAGCTGGGCTCTAGTGAAGGTGACTCTGAGTTCCCAAGCAAGTAAGAATCAGTGTTCACATAGAAAATGCTTTCATTGTTAGACAGTTAGGAGTCATGCATTCATTTCCTGAAGGGAGAAGGGAAATAAGCTTTGTATAATTACTTGGGGATGTGGATCTATGATTGTGCTGCAATATTGAATTGGAAATTAATTTCTTTCCATGCAAATCAATTTGTTCATTGGAATGATCTCCAAATTTTTGCTAGACTCAAAGCCATTTGAGACTTAGATTTCCTCAAGGAGTGCTTAAGCAACCATTCTACTGAATGTACTGAGTATGGTGCATTCATAAAATTGTGCAATAATTTAGGCTGAAAGCGACCTCTGGAGGTCATCTATTGTGACACTTGCTCAGAGGTGGTGGGGGGAGTCAACTTCAAAGTTACAGCTTAGGCAGACTTTGAATATAAATTCATATTTTTTCCCTAATTTTACTGCAAGGACACTGCAGAAAAACATCCAAAAATACTTGCTAAAGGTAAGTTAAACTATTTCTACTGCTCTCCACTGTCTACTGATCCAGTCATCTCATCATAAAGGTGTTCTAGACTATTAGGCACAACTTTGCTATTGTAAATCCAGGCTGGTCAGTTCACATTCTTATCATTTCTATATCTGGACAAGGCTCAAGGAAAATCTGCTTCATAGTTTTCCTAATGTTACACAAAAATCTTGTTATGGTCAAAATAGATAAAACCTTGTGCTGCTAAGAATTTATCATTAGTTTAAGTCAAGCCCGGTCTTATAAAAATATAGCAGTTGATTTTATTCCAATGAGATTGACTGAAATATTTCTGTTTCATTATGTAGTTATGACTGATAAACATAAACTTCTGTTGGAAACACACAGTTTCTAATCCATTCCTTAGTTTACCCTCAGATATTCTTGTAAAATAAACCAGTTTAATTTTACTGAATAATAGCAGTTTATGGGGTTGCCAATTCATAAAGTTCTTAAAAAAACAGTAAACGAGAGGATGATGACTCTGACTTCATTTTTTTTCATTTTGGGTTTTCTTGTGGATGTTTTTATAGGTTTTCTAGTAGTTTCCTTCTTGCTTTTTCTTTATTGGCTTCTACCAGATTTAAATCATCTTACATTGACTATTAGCTGAAGTTATGCATTAAGTTTTCTCAGCCCAACTAACATAAAGGATTAATGTTTGTTACTCAGTGATTTCAGAGGCTGTCAGAACTTCACCTTATAAAGTATTATAAGAGCTAAGCTGAAACAATTTAGGCAATAGACGCTTACCAAAAGACCTTTGTAAACAGCCAGATCATGCTGAGATCATGTCAAGCTGATACAAGCCTGAAATAGTTCTAAGACCCTGCATGACCAGGTCAGTACAAAGGCTGTTACCTCCTAATAGTCACAGCAGAAATTGTATGTAATGGGCTATTCCAAGGAACATAACTAGGCTGGCAAGTTGCAGGTCTTGACATTTTTAAAGATAAACATGTCAGTCTTCACATGTGCATAAGATAGTTTTCATTTTCTCCACTAAAATTTTTGCCTTCTGTGTCAACAATAAAGGAACTTGACTAGCCCCTGTTCCCATCTTAGATCTTAGAGGTACTGAATAATCTTTTTCTAGTTGCTTTATGTACCCCATGAACATAATTTAAAGGAACAGGATTGGAAATAAGGGGTGGGGAGAGAAATATTGCTCTCTTTGTTTTGCCATCAGGGCCTTTAAATCCCAATTTCTAAGGGATTTCTCTTTAATCTGACAGAGACAATAAATAAATTGAAGCTTCCTGATTGCCACCTCAGTAACTTAATTACATAACTATTTCTGTCTGAGTTTCTCAAAACTGATAAAAAAAAAAAAAACAACTAAAAATTTCAATTTTTGGAGATTTGAATCCATCATAAATTATTAACCCCAATTAATGAACATTTTCAGGATATTTTGGTCATTCTTATTTATTGCTATTTATTTAATTCTGCCAGTATTATTTTTTCTATTCCCTTTTGTTGTTGTTGTTCCACAGACCTACAAGAAGACTCCTTGTACCAGTTAGTTCCTTCATTCTAAGTTCCTCTTCTCTTGAGTTTTAGAACATTTTCTCTTTTCACTGAGAGAAAGTTGTTATGTGGTTAGAAGAACTTTCTGAGTCTTCTTACATTATGCTATCAATACATGCAAGCACCACCAACCAACTTGTTGAAATCAAAAGCAGACTAAAGCCAAACACTGAGTGTGAAGGGTAGTTCAGCAGAAAGTAATACTAAAAAAAATTATGGTTTTGCCATTTCACAATGTTAAGTTGGGTTTTTTCAGGAAACTGCTATAGATATGTAAGCTCATTTTTGTTATCATTATCTAGTATCTAGACCCGTCCTTATTAAAAACAACCAATTTTTCTGACTAATTCTACTGCAAACCTGAAACAGATCATTTATTCTAAGCTTGCTTTGGATAAACAAGCATGGGAAAAACTGTCTTACTCTTCCTTCATTTATGTCATGCACATTTTCAGAAACTTAACTGAAGTAAGTGGATATATGTCCAAACTTAAGATGCTCTTTGAATTTGATATACAACATTTTATGTTACAATATTGTGCAGAAAACCTCATGAGCATATAATTTGTTATTATTATGACAGCTCATTAGGGCTGTCTCGAAAACAGTATTTCCATTTTATGGAAGAAAAAAAAAAAGGTTGTTCAAAAATTGGTTTTTGTTCTGACACAGAATCAAAATTTGATCTGTTTGATTTCTTAGGGTCTAGGTAGAAAAAAATCCAACAACATTGATATCAACGACCTATAACTGCTTTTCTATCTCCCTTGCACATATCCTGACATCTCAGCTATTGTCTAGGTCAGTGTGATTCTCTGAGACCTGAATTTAATCCTTGACTAAGGAAAACATCATCACTTCTGTCAAAATAATTATTTTCACACACAAAAGCCCAGTTTTGATAAATATGCATGGATACCTCTTACATTTCTGTTTATCCATTTAGCTCAATCCGCAGAGCTCTGTAATAGGCAAGGCTGTATATCTTAGTTTGATGAATCTTAGCAGGATGCATTTATTCCTCCACTGAACTTAGGGTCTCTGTCTGCACAGTTTCTTTGATGCGGACAGATCACAAAAGGCTAATTTGTGTCAGTCACCGCAGACTCTGAAGCCATGGTCAAAAAGGTTACACAGGGTCCTGGTCCTGGAAAGGTTTTTGCTCATATTTAATGGTGCATGAAAACTCTGGTGTTCATGCACAAGACAAGATGAGGGTAGTTTAAATTAGATATTAGGAAGAAATTCTTCACTATAAGGGTGGTGAGGCCCTGGCACAGGTTGCCCAGAGAAGCTGTGGCTGCCCCATCCCTGGAAGTGTCCAAGGCCAGGTTGGATGGGGCTTTGAGCAACCTGGGATAGTGGAAGGTGTCCTTGCCTATGGCAGAGGGGTATAATAACTGGATGGTCGTTAAGGTCTCTTACAATCCAAACCATTCCATGATTCCATTAAACTATGAAGGTGTATCTTCAGATTTCTCTTAAAATCTGGTGGACAATTCTTACTTTCCTATCAAGAACAGAAGGAACTAATTTTCTTGTTTCCTATAATCCACCTGCCCACTCCAAAAGAGAACAACAAAACATGATAATGATCACATGTATCAGAAATCATCCAAATAATCCTGAACAGGTTTGATTTTGTTTCTTTTCATTAAAAGTGCCAAGTGGGATCAGTCTTCCAGACTGGTTACCGCATTCATAATGCTACTCAAGCTACAGAAAACTGTATCAGTTCGTCTTAAAAAAAAAAAAAAAAAAAGAAAGAAATCAAATAACAGAATTTTTGTATTCCTCTAATGAGACCTGTTGTCTTCACCAACAATTCTGTGAGGCATTATATTATACAAAAAAAACCTGAACAAGTCTGTTCTGTACAAATTAACAACTGTGGTCTAACATCAAGTTTTTGTACTGTTCTCTGCTTTCCCTATTACTTTTAACTGACTTTACGCTGTGTGTATAGTTAAATGGCAATGTTGAATGCAATGCTGTGGTATTTTGTCTGCACATTGCACTAGAAATAAGTATATGCTAATACTAACGTAGGCATTCAAGTTTATCACACAGCTGAACCAGAGTCTTTTTTTTGTTTTCAAGGAATTACTACAAAATGAATCCCAGGACAAGATATCTTGTTCTGAATCCTCATTATTTGCAGACTGGCTTATTATCTGAGTCATCAAAAAAAATATTAATTTCTCCTTAAAACAACAACAACCCAATTCACTCTATCTCCCCTGAAAAAGTGGAGAAAGCTGTATCTCCTAGAAGGCTGTATATTTTGAGCATTTTGCAAAACCAATGTCTTCACAAAGCAGTCATAAAGAATCATTAATGTAAATTCTATAAATTGCTCTTTTCAGCATTATTTTTATATCAGTTTTTTAGATGGAGATACCAAGGTAGAGGTAGACAAGGTGAAATTAGGTGAAATATGGTGAGTCACAGCCAGAGCTATCCCACAGTTATAAGCCTTTTAACTTCAAATAATTCTGACTCATGTTTTCTCCTTTCTTCCTGCAACTTTGATCTACAGAAGTAAAATCATGCAACAACTTAAGAAGGAATAACTGGCGCACAGAACCAGACAATGCATTTTTATTTACAGTTCTTTTACCATCTCTTTTACCCCCCTTGAGGAAAACAATGCTCACAAATTTTAAGATTACTGTGAAGGACAAAACGAAACAACAGAATTCAAACATTGGCGAACATCCATTTGGCACTTCAGTAGATCTAATATTACTACCTGAGCAAAAAGAACCTCAGGGACTCCATTCGGCTTTCACTTATGTCGGTAAATCTAGAGTAACTTCACTGCAAATGTTGTAGTCAATAGTTATTTCTGATTTACACTTATGAAGCTGAGAGAAAATGGGGCTTTAATTGATCAGCAAAACCTGTCTCAGTGTAGGTTTTTCTCCAGCAGTCATCTTACTGTAGTAATTTCAGGAAAAATAAATAATAAGATTCAAACACCACAGTAAGCAGTTAAGGAAATTATATATCAAATAAGCTCCAAAAAGCCTGGAGAATTGCAAACAGAAGTTTTGCCTTACAGGTCTCATTCCTTATGTAGATTTAAATAATTCAATTGTTGAATAAATCTTCTACATTCTATTTATTCAAGCATTTTCAACTTTCATTTCCCAGCAGCCATGCCAAGAGTCATAAGAAAGAAAGGATCTTTTTTGATCATTGACAACAGTAATGTGAAAATAAGTTGCATACCCAAGTTTCTGCATATTGCATAGTAAAGGTATAGATAATAGTATGCTGCCTACAACTATCCTCAGCAAGAGTGGGACTGGGAAAAAAAACCAGTTTCTTCCCTAGGCTTAAATAATTCATTGGTTGAATCACTGAATACATCTCGGGTTTTGTCATGCATTCACAGATTTCCTATGATACTTTTGCTGACAATAAAATTTAAAACAAAACAAAACAAAAACATACCTAGCATTCTCTTAAAGAGGAAAGAGTCTGATAAGAAACCTTTTGTAGTTTCAGAAAACTTACATCATATTGAAGATGATTGCTGTGTTCATAGTAAAAACTTTTATGGTAGTTGAAATAGGTTTTTATTATGTATTTTAAACAATTTTTCAGTCTTTTATCAGGAGTTCTTGGATCAAGTATGAGCTACAGGGAATTCAGAAAAGCTTTTTTCACTTCCTGTGTTCTCTTTGGGAAATCAAAGTGATGGGGTTATCATGTTGTCAAATGCCACTGTGTGACAAAAGTAGACACAATACTGAAGAGTGTTGAACTGACCCTTATTATCTTTAAAGTTTTGTTTGCAGTTGCCTCTGTGGTTTGACTGGAGAAACACAGCAAATCAAGGTTGTTGTATCTGCATTCTTTAAGGCAATAATTGCCTTGTTGATAGGATGCACTGATTTGCCATACCATTGCCATAGAATTTGAACACTCAGACCTCTTTTTAGGTTTCATTGATTATGCATAGGCAAATGAAGACATGATATTCTGCAAATGCAGTTTGCTCTGGGGCAGAAACTAGGTAACAAAGGCAACACAAAGAATCTTCTAACAGTCCTCTCAGCAAACATTGCATTAGTTTCTAGGTTTGTTAAAAATGACCAGCAGCCTGGGAACACACACTTGCACCTGGTAATTCCACGGTTATGAAATTTTGTGTTTTCACTTCTCTACAGCTGTTTGGTCTGCCTTCTTCTCCCAGCTTTCAGCATAACTCATCAAGAAGGCTTTTAGAACTAAACTGCTCCGCTGATATCACAGGATCACAGCATGGCTGAGGCCGGAAGGAACCACAGTGGTTATCTGGTCCAACCTCCCGGCTCAAGCAGGATCATCCCAGAGCATGTTGTACAGGATTGTGTCCAGATGGTTCTGGAATATCTCCAGTGAGACACTGGTCTTGTGTAATGCCCACCTTTCACCTGATTTTCTTAATTAGCTGAAGGATTTGAATGGAAAGATGAGCTTGAGCTCCTATGGAACAGAGGAGTCTGTCTGGAGGTGAAGAAACAGTAGTTACTGTTTCCTGGAGACATCAGAGTTTTAGCTGACTGTGTGTCATGTTACCTGGCTTTGTGTTGTACGGGAAATGTTCTCTAAAATAACAAATGTTTTATACCTTACTGTTGGGCACACAACTTTTCATCCAAGGGAGATGTGGGCATTAATGGGAAAGAGGTGAAGCAAGGCAAGCAAGAATCCTGCATCCCATTACACCACCAGGATATTGTTGAAAATAATAAGGATTTATAAGGATAAAAGGTGTGGCATCTTGAGTTGTACCTTGGTTTATACAGCACAGGTATATCTAAGAATGTCAAAGTACTAAAGTCTTTTGTCAGTTATCTTTCTGCCAGCTCCTCAGCTGATTTAAAGTCAGACCAGAGTTAGGAATGGTCTGTTTGTTCATTCCTGTTCTCTGAACTGTCACAGATCTATCTTATCATTGGGCATAGTGTGAGGGTTGTACCTCTACAGCCTCTCAAAAGAGTATTAAACCTCATTTGTTCATGCGATGGCTCTCCAAAGTTTTATTCTCATTTCAGTATTAGTTAGAGTTTTATGCTGTCAAAGACACTGTTTTCAATTAAAATAATAAAAAAGTACATTTAAAAAATAAACTTGTGAAATACAGAAGAAAATACCAAAAAAAAAAAAAAGTGCACCAAAGTGACATTTCTTGTTTATCATGACTTAAAATTTTTCTTAAGTAAAATATTTGCTTTCTTAAGTAAAATATTTGTTGGTTTTCCTCAGTAACTTTCTGAAGGACAGACTTTCTCATAAAGCACTGTTATTAAAATTCACTTGGATCAAAAAATAAGCTTTGATAGTGTCTGAAAACATTTGATTTTCCTCATCACTCTACACTGTAATTCATTATCATAGTGAATATTAGATGGTATATTCCTGGCTAACTAAGATAAAAGTCTACAGATGAAAACAATATTTCTTAAAGTAAAAGCAGTTGGAAAAAATACCCAAACAGCCTGGTATTGAAGTGGAGCTGTAAGAACTCCATGGAACCTAAAAAGACTTCAGCATTCATTGGGACATTGGCTGAAAAAAAAAAGTAATGAGGACTTTGGTATAAGGAAAATTTGGTGATAAAAAAGAGGTACAGAAGCAGAAGTGTGAGTAAAGTTTCTTTAATTTTTTCTTTGAGAAACTATGTCTTGAAATACCTTTAGAGATGAAAAAGAGGAGAGCTTACACACATGCATGCATAGAAGGATATATTCAAGGAGACTTTCTCTGCCTATTAAAGCTTTATTTTTGACTTTACATGTTTGAAGTTTCCATTCAGGAATGTTCTGTCTCTACTTTTTTTTTTTTTCTTTCCTCTCAAGAGTTTGCAAAAGAAAAGGGGGAAAAAAAGCTCTGCTGTGCTCATACATTTTTTCTATTTCTTGAGTTAGCTCAGGGTGGGAGGTGGAGCTTGCTCTTCCTTTCATTAGCTGCTTTGAGATTCACATCTTTTGTTCTTCGAACTCTCTTATTTGAAATTCTTTTTTTTAAGTCAGCAGGGAGCAAGGGTTGATGAGCCCCAGCCTCAGCTACAGCCTTGGGGCAGAGTCTTCTTTTTGAATAATAGGCTTACGGTTTTGTTGTATTTTATTTTTCCCTGAAATGTATCTTGGATATGTTGATTTGTAAAAGGCTCTTCTGAGGCTTACACTTGTCCTCTTTTCTTTATAGTTTTCTGACTTTTTTATTTTTCCCTTACTGTATTATAAGTTTGCAGAATGTTTATACTTCTTTATTCCAAAATCCCCATCACGTTTTTTTCTATTATGGCTTTGATAGATATATACTTCCATTCTGTGTTTTACTTTTCTTAAACTGATGTAAGATCAGAGTAAACATTTGCCACCTGTCTTCCTAGATATTTAGTGAGAACAAGTATTGAATATCATGGTGCATTCAGTTTTCATACATAAAGGATTTTTACTGGGACATTACATGCCACATTTCATTGTTTAAACCAGCACTTAGAAAGATGAATACCACGTAGGTCTGGGAATTTTGTTAAGAGACAAGAGGTAAAATTTTCTGCAACGGTTTTGATTTATTCCTAGTTTTCATGTTTCCTTCTATATAACCTAGTGTTTAAAGCATTTACTTAAGAATCATCCTTCCTGAGCCTGAATGGGTTTAATTCTGCATCTTCTGTTACTCAAGGACAAGCCCTATACCCTAAAAATACGTAAAGTCGTGACTCCCATTAAGGCATTCCTGGCTACACACTGGCTCATCAATATTCATAGGGAGAGAGCATGAAAAAGAAAACATAATTTGGAAGCCTAATGCCTCTGATACTCCACTGAGAGAAAGGAGGTCTGTGTTCTAATCCTTGTTTTCCTTATTTATCTCTTAAATTACCAGTCAAAAGGGAAATCTGGGGTTTTCTCATTTCACACTGGTACTGCCTTTTCACTGTAGTATAACATTTCAGACTTCACAGGCAGCATATTCATTCCTCAGAATTCCATGAAGCTCTTTTGTCTGAGAGCGCTGCACTAAAAGGTGTCTGACATTCCCTTCTTGTGAAAAGCAGGGCACTGCTCTTAATTGGGGAAACCATCCCTTTAAAAAATGCTGCATCTAATCCCAGTTAATCACACAGTTTAGTTTACTTACTTGAATTTGCTTCATTTTGCTTTGGTCAGTAGAATAGTTGGGAACTTGATATTAGCCATTCTGGGAAGCGTGTGTGACATTTTGCTATGAGAGGCTGTTGTTTACTACACATATCGATTCTTAAATGTTCCCCAACCAGTGTTAAAGATGCTGAAAGCACCCATAGTCACTGTTTGATTAATTTGTACATGTTTCTCTTTTCATTTTAATGTATGTTCCCTGTCCCTTGGGAAATGTCTCTGGCATATTCCTCATGACCTCTTAGTCTTTAACACAGATCTTTGGAATAAATACATTCAAAACCTTTTACCTTAATGTAAATGGACACATCTTGCTCCCTTTCTATTGTGGCCTGGGGGTAGGGGGACACAAGCTTTATATGCTTTTATCTCTTCAATTCATTCCATTACTAGTAGAAAGTAGTATCTTCATAATACTGGGTATAATCATCATTTTCCCAGCTGTAGCAAAAGTGAATCTCCAGTTTTTATTAAAGATGCAATTCAGGGTTCAAGAGAAGTAAACTACTACTGATGATTTTATACTTTATTTCTTACTATTACTATTATTTTGCTTCTTTTTTTCTGCTTCTTTGTAAAATCATGTCCTCTTCACCCCAAAAAGAAACTCATATTCACCACAAGAAATCTCATACTTAGAATAAAGTATTGAAAAGGTTTTCAAGGTACAGTATGTCACCAAAAATATTCATAACACTATTAAAAATCTTGGGAACATCAGTAGCACAGACAAAAAAAGACATGATAATACTAGATGAGAAAATGCTGAAACCGTCCAACTGAAATGCTGCAGGACTATGTTGTTCCAAAGAGTTTTTGCCATGAAGAAAACATCTTTTTGAATCATTTTGAATTTAATTTGGCTTTATAATCTTAAATTGTCTCATTTTGAAAAAGTAAATATATTCTATTTTACATCGCCTTTGGAAGTTCTTCTCTATTAGATTTAATATTTATAATATTCTAAATTAACTGTTATATACCCTTAGTCTAAAATTTTGTACCTATTTTTGATTATGCTTCTATGATGCTTCTAAATAAAATACATTACTCAGTGTTAAACCTCAACATTTTGATCCTTTATTTCTTAAAGTGTGTTCAGAGACAAGATTTCTTTTCTTCTTTGTGTCTTGATTTGAAATCTAGATCCATGTTAAAATGTCACAACCTTCTGAAAAATAGGCATTGTTTTCTGAACATCACAAAAGGTAGAAAAGTTCACAAGAAATGGCAGTGGACACACTATTGCTGGAAACTGTTTAAAAAAAATCTGATATCTTTATAAAAAATATACTTCATTGCAGCTCCTGGAAGGAATTTATATCTTTTGTGCCATGGAAGAGAAAATTCTCAATCTGGAGAACTAGGAAGTTTCTTTAGGGTGTTATAGGGGTGTTGTTTTGTGTTGCCTTTTTTTTTTTCTTTAAACATATGGGGGAGTGTGCATAAGAATGTCCATACAAACAATCTGACCCTTCCTCTAGTTTCTGACTTAGGTTGCAGGTGCCTATGGAAAGATATGTTCAAAGTATGAAGTTACTTATCCTCTGCTGTATGTTCAATTTCCAGTCATCATTGATATTGCAACTTCCTAAATCACAGATTGAGTACACTATTTTGTTAACATCATCTTAGGTCAGATCCTACTTGTTCACACAAGCAAGAATTTTTAAAAGGCAGCTTGCAACCTTTTTCAGCTAATTTGTCTTGGTAGACACAGTTGTGCCTGGTCCTTATGAGATCCTCATAATTAATTTATGAACATCTACTATATTCTATGTTAAATAGATTTTTTCCTCATTACTTAAGTGTAGTTGGAAACTTCTAATCACGCATTAAGATCATTTCATGTAAATATAGCCATCTGGAAGCTAAGCATCCAGTTTCAAATAGTCATCAAGGTTCTGTCTTGTAATAGGCAGAAAGATACATGAAGTAGTTTCCAAGGACAATTTACCCTGTTCCAAAATAAATGAATAATTGCTGAAATGAATTTCTCTCTAGATATGACTCTTTGGGGTTGAATAGGGAGCCTAGATAAAATAACTTAGACACCCTGTTTTTACATGACTGTCTCTAAGAAGGATCTCACCTATGTTAACAAGGGCAACCTCTATTGTACAACTTTCTCCACACTTCACTAATATGATGTTAGTGACCCAAATCAATAGGCACCCTTCCTTCCTTTAAACATATTAGCAAATAGAATCTACAGCTTTGCTAGTAAATGAAATCAGAAGTGAAACACTTTCTGGTCCAGCCCAACTTGGACTTACAGACAATAATTTATGTCTTAAAAAAAATCAGCTGCCTACACAGTACCCACTAGCCCCAAACTATATTAACCCCAGACTGTGTCAGAATGAGATCTGACAGAGCAGTAGATGAACTAAGCTCAGTCTCACCCAATTATTTAATAGCATGGGTGATTGCAGAATGGGGTTTATGGCTTTTGCCATGGCCTGATTAGTCGCAGAATCACAGAACTACAGAATCATTTAGTTTGGAAAAGACCTCCATGACATCGAGTCCAACCTCTGACTGAACAACACCTTGCCAACCAGACCATGGCACTAAGTGCCATGTCCAACCATTTTTTAAACACCTCCACCACCTCCCTGGGCAGCCTGTTCCAATGCTTAACAAACCTTTATGTGAAGAAATTCTTCCTATGTCCAACATGAACCTCCCCTGGTGCAGCCTGAGGTGATTTCCTCTTGTCCTGTTGCTGGTTGTCTGGGAGAAGAGCCCAATCCCCATTTTGCTGCAACCTCCTTCCAGGCAGTTGTAGAGAGTGAGACAGTCCCCCTCGAGCCCCCTTTTCTCCAGGCTAAACATGCCCAGCTCCCTCAGTCTCTCCTAATATGACTTTACAAATATTTTACCAGCTCTGCTGCCCTTCTCTGGACTCGCTTCAGCACCTCAATGTCTTTCTGGTTGTTGGGGGGCCCAGAACTGCACACAGAACTCAACGTGTGGCCTCACCAGTGCCCAGTACAGAGGGACAGTCACTGCCCTGGTCCTGCTGCCCACACTATTGCTGACACAGGCCAGGTGCCATTGGCCTTTTCACCCACCTGGGTACACCTGAGCTCGTGTTCAGTCGCTGTCAACCAGCACCCAAAGGTCCTTTCCCTCTGGGCCACTTTCCAGCCACCAGCCTGGAGCACTACATGGGACTGTTGTGGCCAAAGTGTAGGAGGACCTGGTACTTGGCCTTGTTGAAACTCATACCATTGTAACTTCGATCCAACCTGCCCAGATCCCTCTGCAGAGCTTTCCCACCCTCCAGCAGATCAACATTCCCACCCAAAGTCAATTGGTAGCACATGTGGACAATAGTACAGGTCTCTCTGACATGGGTTTGTTGAATAAGTAACCTTTTATGCAAAATTTTACACAACGTTTTTCAAATTTTTTAATGAACCAGAGAAAAATCCGGTGCTTCTATCTGTTGTGATCTTCCACAGGAAAGTCAGCAATGCTAGGTAGGTTTCATCTCAGTACTACCTCTCACTGTGCCACTTCCAGTCGTTGCACACTTGCCTTGGGTTCTCCCAGCTGTTTACCACATTTACCTGCCTTAAACCTGGCAGCTATTTTGCAAGACTTAAAGAACAGGAACCCCCAACAAAATGTCAAAAGGTTATTTGACCTTTTTTGTCAACAAAAGGTTTTACAGCGAAGCCATTAAATAAATAATTAAATGGATAAATAAATAAGCAAATGAGTAAATAAAGTAAAAGAAACAAAAAGGAGTGATTTGCAGACAGGTTGGTTTTAAAATGATAGGATTCAGCTGTTTTGGGTTTGGTTTTGGTTTTTTTGTTGTTTCTTTTCCTTCTATTTAGACCATTTACTTGAGCTACCATATATAATAAACAAATTTTGTTATTAATACTTAGTTTTCAGGAGCTACCTGAAATTACAGGATTTAAACTAATTTATTTTTTGGATAGAAGCCTGTATCTAGTGAGAGGATGGTGTCTTTACACTTGTTAAAATGTCTTCAAGATACCACTATAAATGTGTGGAGATCCTTTGTGAGAATATTGTCTCTACACATCTCCATAAAAATTTTAATTTTTCTTTTACAGATCCTGTGATCCTACTGCTACATCCTTCCTCAGGGCAAACTTTTTTCATTCATAGCTTGTGGCTTTGTACTTTTTTTTTACTTTTCGTTATAACTCATCTTTTATGAAACAACAGACTATTCTCCCAAGAATACCTGAAAGAAAGAGGACTTGTGGGTCAAATGCACACCCTCGATTTTCTACAACAGAGTTCATCAGGAAACCAGAGTAATTTGGTTAGATGGCCCAGTAGAGGGAATATTCAAGCTTTAAATAAATACACAATAAAAATAGCACACTGTTACTATAGGGTTACTGGACTGTAGCAGTAAATGAACTGAATAAAATTTTATGGCTTCTTAACATGCTGAGGTTTTGCAGTGTCGTCCATCTTGTAGCCTAACAACATTTCCCAGCCTGCTATCAGTGAAACTAATAGTGCGAATGGAAATTTTATGAAAAATGGGAAATCTACGTTGGTTTTATATTATGTCAGTAGAATGAATAAAGACCATATTTTGGCATTAATAGCTAATGGTAGAAAGTGTGGAGGGAGGGGGAAAAGAAAGAATGGCTACATTTTCGGCTTTTGAATTGATGTTTTTTAAAGAGTTGGCTGTAATTATGATATTTGAATGTCATTATCATTAAGCTGATAAATTATTTAGTAAGAAGGTGAACAGCGCGAAGAGATCATTGATGTATTCAAGCATCTTAGTTGTATTCCATAAGTCTCCTTGTGACTCACGGGCTGCTGTATTAATCACATGGATACCACAGATATGTTCTGTTATTATCTTTCACTGCAAGGTCAAAGTTTTGTACTAACATAACGTATGGGAAGGCGTAGGTGGGGGAGAAGAAACCTCAAAATTATTAATCATACCGCAGAGCAATGATAACAAAGGTTCTTTACTGACTTAAAATGGATTCCTTAATGCCCCTCAAGCTGAGATGTCATAGTGACCTCCGTATCAGACCTCCTTAGACAGCAGAGATAGCACATAAAGTGGATGCACAGGAAGCAGCAAGTACAACCAGCACTCGGCCGAGTTCAGAAGTGCAAAAGCACAAGTGTGGGAACATGCCTGCAAAAGAGAGTTCTAGATGGACTTTGCTTACATTTCAGAAAGAAAAAAAAAGGGGGGAAAGGAAGGACAACTTATTAAGTAATAAGGCACAAACATGAGGAGTTTTTTTAAAGCAAAATCAGAGCTCGATTCCCTTTTCAGAAATAGTGACAACCTCCCGAGTGAACAGCACAAGCACACCCTTCAATAAATATCAACATGTTACTAGTGAGTAACACATCCATAGCTGCTAAAACACTGAATCTGCCAGATACAACCCCAAACCTCATTTAAGTCAGCTGCTTAAATACTCTTCTGAGCTTATTTGTAATATGCTTTTCCTAAAGGTTTTTCTCCATGAATTAATTGTGACTGTTTCTTTAATACAATAATTTGCCAAATAGTTGGAATAAATAGTTTTCAGACTGATTTCTTTCAAAGGAAAATAAATACCACTAGATACTAATAATATCTAGTACCCAAAGGAACCTAAAGGGGTGTTAACAGACCTTTATTTGTATCCTAACCAATAATCTAAGTAGTCATGTTGATTTCCTTTGTAGTAAAAAAGGAGAGAAAGCAGAAGAGGATAAGAGAAGAAGAAGAAGAGACAGAAGAAGAGAATAAGAAGGAGAAAGATCTTGGGAATGGAAGAGAAAAAGGAAGAAAGAGGGAAAGACAAAGGCAGAAAGAGTAAAGAAGATAATTCTAGAGCATGGTTATTTTATTCCATGTATTAGTCACTGGGTTGTACTTTACAGGTGTTTCTCTACTCAATAGCTATAAGGGAAACAGGAATAGTTACTTTAAAATAGCCAGATTATGAAATCATCAGAAATAAATCCCATCTTTAATAACTTACTGTTGAACACACCACACATCAAATGGTCTCAGCCCTGACTGGCTGTGAAAATTTTATCCTTTTCCTAAAATATTGTAAAAGTCAATATGAATTTTGGAAGAAACACCACTTTTACGGAAATAGATTTTTTTTAAATAAAACTTTCTTGAAATCAATTTCATCTTCAAATATTTTCAATGAAGAATAGTGTCTCTGAAGTCTAGTGAACTATATTCATTATTATTGTTTTTATTATTATTTTACTAAATCTCTTTTTGAGAACATTGGAAAATGTAGAGAAGCACAGTGAAATTATTTTCATATCTCTTTCCTTCTTTAAGGTTGGAAATGTCATTTATTTCAAGTCTTAGGATCCATTTCCTTTCTCAGTCCTCCCCCCGAAATCAGTTCAATATTCTCCCTTTTATTTTTCATGGTTTTATTTTGACTTTTAGATATTGGCCATATATAAACAAAACCAATGCAGAATTTAAGGTAAGTTTCAAGGTTTTGATATTATTCTCTAGAATTTCATGGAGCATAACAGGCACACAGACCTTGGTTTTGGCCCATGGAAAAAATGACTCAGTTTTGAAGAACACAAAACCAATACCATTTTCCATATCAACAAAGTTTATACATAAAAGGTTAAATATCATATGCAGCACATGTCAGGAAGTTATTAGGAAAGCTAGCACTATAGTAGAACAATTTACTCACTCAAATTTCAGTATTTGTGATGAGTTTCTTATTACAATTTCTTTAAATACTTATGCAGCCGCATTCAAAGACTTTTTTATTTATCATTAGAAAAAAGATGCCAGTTTGAGGACCTTAATTAATTAGTTACAGCTATTTAAAAAATGCACAACATATCTCTTTTTTTGTTTATATGAGCAGGTTTATAACACAGTTTTGAAATTCTTGACCCTGCTTTAGTCAGGCAGATGGACTATATGACCTCTGTAGGCCCCTTCTAGAGTGATTCATGACAATCTGTGAGTCCTGTTCTTGACTCTTTTTAGGATTAGGGGCCTACAAGATGTAACATAACACAAATCAGGTCCTCTACCTTTCCCCAGCATTTCCCATTTTCATAGTGGTCTGTTAACAATACATCAGTTTTGTGAAGCTGTCTCAGCAAAACCCACATTTCAGAAATGGAAAGCATTTCCGGCACAGTAGTGAAGAGAATAGAGGAAAAAATATAGTAAGGGGTTAAATTTGAAATGGAAAAACAGTCTTTGTGTCATGCCAGCAGCTGTGAACAAAATTAATTTGCCTCTCAAATATAGCCCCTAGGGAAGATACCAGGAGTGTTGTGTGAAATAGAAGGTTGTAAATGTCCCAGAGACCTTATGCAATTTTAGGGCTTGCTCAAAATCAGAAGTGAAAACTAAGTAGTGCTAAAAAGAGAATAAAACAATAAAATAAAAATGTTTTCGCTCCTATTGTAGATTGTGTTTAGGAAGTAAAAATCAGACATAACAAAGTATTCATCCTCCTGCTTCAATTCTGATCTCAACTCTCTCCTGGCTTTTCTTACATTCTCTACTCTCCTGTTAAACTTGGTTTGGTTTTTTGCTGTCTTTTGCCTCCTCTACTTCAGCTGCTATCTCCACATTTCTCTTTCTTCACTCTGTTTAATTCACCAAAGCAGTTGTGCCTGCTTGATCTGATTGACTTTAACAGGCTTTCTCAGAAGCTGTAAGTAAAGTCTGTGGTCTCTGTCCCCTTGTTCCTTTTTCAGCCACGTACTTTCTTATTAACTTTTAAACACTCCAAATCTCCAGGGCAGTGAACCCCCTTAACTCTTTCTGACACAGATGGGAGCTGAAGACAACTGACATTTCATAGAAGCTGCTCAGCATTTCACAGTATTGATACATAAATGCCTGATGGGTCAGATCCAAAGTCTCCTGAAGTCAATGGAAAAATCTCTCATTGACTCAAGCAGGCTTTGGATCAAACCCTATTTGTTTATCTGCCCTTCTGTGTTAACCTTTTATGTTTCTCATCTTTCCCTATCAATACCCCTTGCTAGAGGCAATCTTGGCAGGACTAAAAACATGGTGAAAATTAATAAGGTAACCACATTATTCAACACATAAAAAAAAAAAAAAGTTTGCTTGAATTTACTTCAAATGAGCAAAAGTTTGAGAGCAGAGCAGCATTTAGATTATTAGATTTGGTATACTGGATTTTTTGCTTCTTCAACCTTTTACTGAGAAATTAATTTTTGAAATTACATGTGACTGAAGAGATTCAAAGTGATCCAAAAGAGAATGGGAAAAGGTACAGGTGGGAGGAAAAAGCTAGAAATGGGGGAAAAACCCAAGCAACACCCCCTCCTTTGTTGATTATGTTATTTTAATTTTGGATTCTTTCTTTCCTTTTATAAAACACATAACTCAGTGTGCAGATTCTCTGCAGTTTATAAAGAAAACATGAGATATGCTGATGCATAAAATATTGGGCCCAGCATCACAGTATGTGCAAAATTCCATACAAAATTCAGATGTGCAGTGAAATAAGAATTCCTTATTTCTCGTCTAGATTAAAATGGGTGCATAATTTATCTGGTGCAAAATATATGCAATGCTCTTTCTTAATAATTTATATAAAAAAGATGTTTTGGCATTTGGAGTCAAGGACAACTCTTGCAAAAGGCTGACAGGAAAACGCATACTAAAACCACCATCTCCTTTAAGCAAAGGACATCTTTTTTATTATCCCCTTTCCTCATTTTAATTAAACTGATACAACATCAACACAACCAATGTAATAAAAATTAAGTGGCTAGGCTTATCTAATAATTCATAAATTTCAAGACACTTCCTTGGCATTACATAGAGATGTATAAGCCTCAATGTTTGAGCTATGTTTTATGTGGATCTGCAATGGGAACAGAATCTAGAAATCTAAAAAGTTTTCTCCTTATTTAATCATATATTTAAATACATAAATAAAACAAATAGACAATGGGGAGAATAGAAATCTGTCCAAAGGTCACATAGGTCCTTAGATAACACAGTATCAAGCAAACATTTCACAGCATTGTACAGGATGATAAGATTTTACTCAACTTGAGAGTAGGTAAGACTAACAATGTGCTGAGGTCTCTCAGGGAGTTTGTTTCTGAGCCCTAAACACACCTTGACTGTTAAAACATCCTACACATACCTCATGATCACCACAGGGTCCATAAATAGTGGGTGGAGGGGACACTTCAAAATGAGATCTGATATTTACAGAATCTGCAGGCAGAGAAAGAAAAACAAATTATTTTTCTGTAAGCAGACCAGGGGAGCATAGATAGAGCTGAGATTGTTTGAGAAATCAAACTGTTTGCAATTACTACAGAAATAGCAGTCAGGACTGGACATCGGCACGGTCTGATGGAAAGACAAAGCAGGTGTACATCACCCCCCTTGTAATATATCAGGAAATGTAAGCCTCTACAAGCTACTGATAATGGGGGAGCTGGAGTGTTCTTAGCACTCTGTGGAAAATACACCCTTATTAATTAGTAAATCTTGGCAAAGAGTTTCAGTGGATTGACCTTATCTGGATGCTAGGAGCCTGCCAAGCCTCTCTATCATTCCCACTTCCCAGCTGGACAGGGAAGAGAAAATAAGATGGAAAACAACTCATAGGCTGAGATAAGGCAGTCTACTAAAGTAAAAGCAAAGAAAAAAAAAACAGGTTTATTCTCTACTTGCCACCAGCACATGATGTCTGGCACTTCCCAGGAAGTAGGACTTCAGCACATAGAGCTGTTGCTCCAGAAGCGAAACACTGCAAATAATATTTGCTTCTCTCTTCTTCCTCCTTCCTTTAGCTTTTATAGCTGAGCTGACGTCATATGGAATGGAATATCCCTTTGTTTAGTTTGGGTCAGATGGCCTACTTGTGCTCCCTTCCAGGATCTTGCCCTCAGCAGGGGAAGGAGTGTTACAGTGCTGATGTTGTGCTCAGCAGTAGCCAAAACACTGGTGTGTTATCAGCACCTTTCTACATACCAATGCAAAGCACAGCATTGTGAGCGCTGCTGTGGGGAAGATGAACCATCTCAGCTCCATCTCAGCCAGACCCAACTCAAGCGTGAGGATGGAGACTGTGGGTGAATCACCCGCACCATTTTGTACAACAATACAAGCCTTCTGTTTCGAGCAGGTAAACTGAAACAGCCACACAGAGAAAACACGCTAGTGACACAAAAAAATCAGTGTGCTTTATTCCTGTGTGCAAGAATGTATAGATGTACAGAAAACTTTAGTGTACAGCAAACAGATTGTCACCGCATGTCATACACAACCTCTAAAGGTCTTCTGGTTTGGGTGAAATCCCACTAATAATAAGCTCCAGTCCTGTGTAACAGAACTTCTAACTAGATGATGACAAAAGCAAGGAATTCACTGGCTTTGCAGTTGCCTTCCAGATCACTGTAGAGTTCATGGATGGTACAACTTTTCATGTTGCAAAACCTTTTTCTATGGATTCCTAGCAATTCGGGGGAGGGGAGTCAGGGGGAATAGAAAAGTGTGACAAAAATCTCATTTCCTACTTTCTACCCGATACAACACATTTCAGAGGGAGTAGAATTTCACTGCCTATGTTTAAACTCTTTTCAATTTTATATATAGACCTCAAACTTCTATCTACTCAGCTGTTTACCAAATAAATATAAATACATTTCCTTGCTGGAGCTTTCAGAGTTTCCACTCTTGGCATAATCTTTGTGCATATCCTTCTTTAAATCAGTACAACTTTAGTACATATCATACAGATGTATATGTGGCAGGACTGAAGGGAATAAACATAATTTGTGCTTTGTGATATATTTTTTCCTTAACAGTTTTATAGTTTATGACATTATTATAAGTCAATATTGTCCATCAAAGATGACAACAATAAAAAAAGGAAACATATATGAAATTGCTTTATCCTAAAGAAGAGAGAAGGGGAAGGAGGGAAGGAAGGAAGGAAGGAAGGAAGGAAGAAAGAAAGGAAGGAAGGAAGGAAGGAAGGAAGGAAAAGAAACAATTCTTGAAACTGTGATTGAAATAGACATAAGGTAAAATTATTTTCTAGATAAAACATATACTCCGTAAGTGCAACAAATCTATTCAGTCTACTCACATTAACTAAGAATGGAGAAATGCTTTTAGATACTGACTGGACTTAGATTTCAGTATCATAAGAGAGGACCTGTAATTTACACAGCCTCCATTTGTCTTGGATCTATCTACAGATTTGATTGCAAGGAAGAAAGTCTTATAGCTGGATTTCTTTAACACAGGTGATCCTTTTTCACCTATTGCTTAACAACTTTACTTATGGACTATTCTCAAATAGTTTTCACAAAAGTTTTTTCAAACTTCATGACAGTACTTTTCCAGATCAATGAGTTTTATAAATGAGAGGAGATTTTATCCTTCCTATAAAAATAATACCTCACGAGAATTTTTTTAAATTGTTTGTTCACCTTTTTGATATAAGGCTTAAAATTTCAGATGAAAAGTTATATCCCTGTATGACCTGAAAGATTTGCTCCACCATCTCAAGTAATTGGTTGATTTGGGCAGCACACTGGCTTGTGGTATCTTATATTCACAGTAGAATAATTTCTTAACCTTGAAGTCCATCAGTATCAGGTACAGTTGTGCTGAAGTTCAGAATTCAGTACACCATTTCCAAACCATCACCCGGTATGCCTCCTGTTATGAATCGCCAGAACAGTTAAAACTAAAATTACCTTCCCTCTCCCACTCTTCAAATCAGAGTGATCAGTGATTATGGGCAGTTTCCTGCCGTAGAGACATTATCAACATCTCTGCACACTGAAAATGATAACTAGAGCCTTTTGCTCAATCTGTGCATAATTTTTCTCAGCTGGTACTCAAGATCCTGGTGCATAAATAGTGAGTTTGCTTCCATGCTAATGTATAGCAAAAGTAGTTGTTAACAGTTCAAACAGACACGCATACTGTGGCCTGAGGCTCTGCAGAGCTGGGAGGTTGTTATTAAACTTTGTTGAAGTGGGTGTATTGGGTTTGCATGGACATGTTTTGGTAGAAGGGGGGCTACAGGGGTTGGCTTCTGTGAGAAGATGCCAGAAGCTTCCCCATGTCTGACAGAGCCAGTACCAGTCAGGTCCAAGGCTGAGAACATTAGCAACAGTCGTAGCAACTCTGGGACAATGTATTTAGGAAGGAAAAAAACAAGTTATTGCAGAAGCAAATTGTGGCCAGAGAAGACAGAATTGCTGGGTTAATGGTTGGACTCAACGATCTTACAGGTATTTTCCAAGCTTAACAATTCTACAATTTCTCTTTTTCTGTCGTTCATTAGTTTCTTTTCAAATATTTTACTGATCTGTATTGTGATAACCTTATGGGAAGAGGTGCTGCTTTTTAGTATAGGGTGGATGTCAGTATCAAGCTTGCCTGACCCAGGACAGTGAGCACAGTCAGTAGATGTACTCACTGAACATTCCTAAAACAGGCAGCAGAACACCGATGTCAGGACTTCTGTCCCAATGCTTCTAGGATGGCTGGCAGAACTAGCAGACACTACAAGACAGGCTTTAACATATATCTTTACACATTACCAGTGTTGATTTACTATTACTGACTTTCTTGAATATTCTTGATATCCCCTTGTAATACTAGACTTCTAGTCTTCTTTTTCTTCAGAAAAAAATCCTTTTTTTTAATTTTTCTTTTTTGTTTTGTTTGTTTGTTTGTTTTTTGTTTTAGGAGCAGAACACTGATTTTAAGGAACAAGCATTGCCTTCAGGAGATGTGAGGCAGCTTCCTGGGCATAACCTTCAACATGAATATTCACACTCCAATTATTTCTTAAGCTGTCAATGGGGACTCCAAAATACTTTTCTGTAGCTTTTTTATTTTCCCTCTTTGAAGCATGTAAGAATAATGAAACAGGAATTTAGTAAAATATTTTCCAATGTCATTTAATGTGTAACAGACAAGTAAATTATTATTTTATTGTTATTAAAATGTTGTTCCTCTGCCTAACACATTCTACTGATGAATCCAAACTGCTTTGAGTCCATACTGGTACCTAGGAGACCTTCACACACACATTTGTGTGTATGGCACAGGGTTTTTTGATCATTGGATTTTACTGGTAGAGAGTGGTAAAAATTGGATATTGCAAAAATGGGGGCAGTTATGATATGAATTGTAACAGTAGAACAAAATCAAAGCTATGTTTTTATAAATCTAGTCTCAGAGTGTAGGACTGGAGTTTAAGCAAGAAATCATTTAGTGGTTTGGGGAAATCAGTAAAGAACACAGATCATTATATCACAGGATCTTCAGAAGCTCTACTCTGTATATATGCCAAAAAGATTTTAAATTTTCACACTTTCCTAAAACATAACAGTTTAGTGTGGGAACACAGTGAATTGACCACAGAAAAACATTACACTAAAATTTTGTATATAATCTAAAACACTAGTCTTTACCTCATGTGTTGTAACAGTTAACCCTATATTTCAAAGAAAACAAAGATGGAACTTTCAGTATTCCCACTTTAAAAATAAGAAAAACAAGGCACAGAAAAAATGCAGAAGTTTAGAGGCCCAGAAACAAGTTATGGGGAAAGATCAAAATAATTGGGGTAATTTTGTGAGAGTAGAGAAGACTGCCAAAGAAATTTATAACATCTTTCAAATACATAAATGACTGCTAAAAATGGGATGTTTATGTTCCAAGTCCATAATTCTTAGGACAAATTAATGGATTTAAACTGCATGAAGGAGTCAGGTTGGATTCAAGTAAAATTTGCCCAGAATTTCTGGAGGTTGAAGCAATATGGAATAGTCTGGCTGGAAGATTTCTGGAGTAGCCACCACCAGAGGACCTCAACATCATATGTCTTAGGAATGACACTGGTAGAGTTGCACCCTGGGACACAAAGATAGAATTGAGCAGCTGAGTTGCTTCTATTTATGAGTCTTGATTCTGTGCACATTTTAACTCTTTCTGTAAACTTTTCTGTGTAAAATTGATGCATTTCTGCATAATATCTCTTTTTGTCTGTTTATTTTTCCTTTTTTGTGTAACAGTGCTGTAGGGACCAATGCAGGCTTCATTTGCTGCTAGTTTGTAGGGTGTGCCTGAAACTCAGTCGCTGAAATCAATGAACTTTTTTGCCTACAGATTTCACCTGTAGATCTGCCTTTCATGATGAGATTTCTTCATCCACTTAGACAGAAATAATGGCGTTCTTTGATTTTTGACAGAAATTACTGTCTACTAACTTTTTCATACTGCATTGGCTGTTTTTAGAATGACATCTAGGACTGATGGTGTAGTTCTTTGGTTTTTTTCCCACAGTTTTTCAGATGGACCTCTTCACATTTCTATGGTGTTTGATTAATAACCACCTTCTAAGAAAAAAACAAAGAAGCAAACACTTAACACTCCCACTTTTTTCCTAACCAGCTTCTCTAGCATTTGGTTCTAGAAACTTGTCTAGATTTTTCACTTACTCCTAATAATTTTGCTCTTCCACATAGCCTTCTGCTATTTTTCCATGCACAATAATTTCATGAATAAAAATTATAAACCTAAGTATTACACTGATTTCTGCCTTTTTACGTTCACAGTAGAAACTCATCCTGTCCTGCTGTGGTTTGTTTTTCAGGAAATACAAACCTATCTCTGGCTTGAGCCACAGTTTCAAAATACAATTTCTGATTTATTTTTACTTAAGGTTTTCATCCTCCTGCTTTCTTTGCTTGCTCATGACTATAAATTAAATCAAAGCTGAAACTTTGTAATTACAACCTAAACTATGTGTTCCCTTTATTTCATTTTTTTTTTCACAACCAATTGCTTACTTACTTAACTAGATTAGCCTTAAAATGTCAAAAAAAAGGTTATTAAAAAGGAAAAAGAAAAAGACGGGAAAAGTCATTTCTATCAAACACGCATATAAATAAACACATAAATCATTAAATTTACATTTTCTTGGCATTTTTTCAGTCTTTCACTTCTTAATTTTCCCCCAATTTAGAAAAAGAAACAGCATTTTTAAATGCTTTTATGGGGTTTTTTTGATGAATAATTTCAGAACTGAAAAATAAAATACATGAGGAAAAACCTTTCAGGATCCATTTTCAATTTAAATATTTTTCACTACAGTAGACAAATAAACATACAGATAAACAATATAAACAAATGACCTTCAAAGTTACCCTACAGAATCCACAATCTCATGAGTAAATATTTGTTTTCTTGGGGAACAAAAGGTTATTTAACCCAACTTTCATGCTCTGCCTCTCATCTGTAAAGATTTTCTGTCTTTACATCGTACTATCACACACATTTATGTAATATTAAGTATTACATAAAATATAATTATGCAATATTGTATACATAATTACAGTATGTGTATACATAATTACAATAATTATGTAGTATAATATTACATATTTTTGCATCAATAACACTTTTGTGGTTTTCAGTCTTCTAAAAGGGGTCTGCAGTCACAATCGGTCAGAAGCAATGTTCTCCCCGAACTTTTCTGTTGTTCACTTCTACCTCTCCTAATGATTTTCATTTGACTTGTTATAACTTTGACTGTTAGGATACAAAGCTGAGTTTTTGAAGTTGGTGAGGTGATTAATTTAACTTAATTTTCAGTCTCTGTATTGAGCAGATACTTTTGGCTTGGACAACTTAGGCTCCACTTACAGTCAACAAAGAAAAATAGCTCTCCAAAGATAACATTCTCACAGATTTAGAAGCATCATGTTTAGTCAGAGGCATTCCATATTCCCAAGTGCCACATCCACACACCTTTTGAACACTAAGTACCACAGAATATGCTGAGTTGGAAGTTACCCATGAGGATCATTGGGTTCCTCTTGTCATAGGACACCCCATGAGTCACACCATGGGCCTGAGAGCATTGTCCAAATGCTTCTTGACCTCTGTCAGACTTGGTGCTCTGACCACTTCCCCAGGGAGCCTGTTCCAGTGCCCAACCACACTCTGGGTGAAGCACCTTTTCCTGATATCAAATCAAAACCTCTCCTGACTCAGCTTCACACCACTCCATCAGGTCCTGTCACTGGCCATGAGAATGAAGAGATTGATACTTGCCTCACAGCTTCTCCTCCTGAAGATGTTGAAGATGTGTAAGAAACTGAAGGAAATGACTGCTGGTTCAAACAAAGTGGGGGATGATGGGCAGGGCAAGTTCTGCATGGGTGGGGCACTGCACTGCCCCACACCCTGCCCCTGGAGCCCCTAGGCCAGCCCCAGAATGGCTATCAGATCACTGGCACACTGGAAGTCCCACCTGTGGGGGAGGACCCCAGGAGACCACAGCAGATAAGAGCAATAGCACAGGTATACAGCTGAGAGGGCACTGGGTTCAAGTAGCGACTATTGATCTTTCTCTGTCCCTTTCTTTTCTCTCTCTTTTCTTCTCACTGTCTTCTAACTTTGTCTTCTCGAAATATGGAAAATTTAAAGTTGGGTGGGTTAGATTTCTTTTTGTGAAAGTGCTTAATTTTGACTGAATGTTGCTTTAAAATATGCCAAGTACCTTATCAAGTATCTTGATGCTCTAAAGTTTGCAAGTAAAAGTTTCTTAAACAACCTCCTGAGAACTTTTTTGTGTTCTCCCTTGCACCACCTCAGCGGTTCAAAGTACTTAAACCGCCTTTTAAAAAATTTACCTGGGGAGTCCATGTCTTTTCAGACCACACGGAGGTCTCCCCTCAGTCTCCTCTTCTCCAGGATGAACAGATCAAGTGCCCTCAGCCGCTTCTCACATGACTTTCCCTACAGACCCTTCACCATCCTCGTGTCCCTCCTTTGGACACTCTCTAATGCCTTAATGTCTTTTTTTATATTGTGGTGTCCAAAACTGCCACAATATTTCGGGTGAGGCCACTCCAGTGCAGAGCAGAGTGCTGTGCAGGGATGTGATTCCAACATTTCCCCGGGAAACCTGTTCCAATGCTTGGCCACCTAATCAGTGAAGACATTCTTCCTAATATCCAATCTAAACCTCCCTGGCACAATTTGAGGCCGTTTTCTCTTGTCATGTCACTTGTTATCTGGGAGAAGGGACCAAGCCCCACTTGGCCACAACCTCTGTTCAGTTGTAGACAGTAAGAAAGTCCCCTTGAGCCCCCTTTTCTCTGACACTTCAGGAAATTTCAGTGACACTTCAAGGAGAATGTTGCACCCAGTGAAATTGATATGAGAACTTTTCATTTGACTGTTGTTCAATTTAGAATATGTATACTTTATAAAGCAAACCGACCAAAGGTCCCACTACCAAATACATCGTTGCTGAATGGGGAATAGTTTATATTCTACACTGTTTATATATTTACTATACTGAATAACTGTTACCTGCTTATGATCTCTCTACCCAATTTTCTGTTCAAGTCCTTCAAAATTTGTCTCCAAACTCTAAACTTCATAGTTATAGCAGTGAATCCTCTAAATGTTTTCCTTAAAAAAGTGTCTCATGCAAGAGAACAGGCAAAATACCTAATTGTACTTTTGCATGGCAACAATGGATTCTTATTTTATTGGTTTTTCTTTTTTCTTTTTTCCTTTGATGATCTTCTTGAAGTTGGACTCATTTAACATTAACCACATTAACACTATATATCTAATCTATGTTTGGATTGTAGACTGCTGTGGAAAGCAAAGCACTTCCAAAGAGTGATTTATCTGCATATAGACAGATACCTGAGATGATTATTGAGATGAATTTCCCTTTCCTGTAGATGGTTAAAGTTTACTAAAATTAGTATGACTCTCAGCCTTGTTATAACTTTGCATAACTTCAGGTTTCCACAGTGAAATTGGTAGCCTTTCGTCCACCTGAATGAAATTCCTTAAATTTAACAAACTTGATTCTCCTCTGATTCTCATAATTTTCATTTGAGCAATTCCGTGGATTTGACTGATATTTACTAGAGATATACACTAATAAAATGAAAGGAGAAATACAGTCCAAGAGGGAAAAAAGTATTTAAGAAGGGTAAGATTATCTGGGAGTGAAAATGAATGCTGTTCTGTTGAAAGCAATGGATCTGTGTTGATTAGCATCACTTTAGCAGGTTTTTCTGCCTAAATGGAGGTAAAACAGTTCAGACCTTACCCTACTTGCAAGATATCGAGGATGGAGGAGGGAGGGTCATGTTGCTTTTGGTATGGGAGAAGGCTGAAGCCAGCTTGACTCACGAATCCCAAGTTTAAACATTCTGAGGATGTGAAGAACAGTGTTTCCTGACAGAAACTGGCACTGGTGAGGATGTGTCAGACAAAGTTTCTGATAAAGGAACGAACAAGTGATAGTACTGATAACTTATCTAAAGCTGCTGAGTTAAAGGCTGCTGAGCTGACACAGCTCACCCAGACACATATGATTGACAGTCAATCACTTTATAGTATAGAAGCCCAGTCCCATTTTTTAATATCTGGTATTTCTTACACACTGTAGGACTGTTTATGAGGATTCCTCCCTTCAGTGGGGATGCCCCTCAAAGTAACACCTTGAGAGTAAGCAGAGAGATTTGCCCACACTCATTACTATATGTGAATAACACCAATCACTTCTTAATAATTATTTTTCTAGCTTTAATATTGTTGCTTCAATATTACTTCAAAAATTAGTGCACTGTACTGGTAGTTATAACTACTCATACTGTGGGGTATATAATTCTGATTAAGGTTTTTGTTCTAATTATTATAATTGCTAATAACAGTAATAATTTATTTTATTAATATAAATATATTTGGTTTACCATCTTTAGTCCTGCATGACAAAGTCACACGAAGATTTAATTACACCTAAATAATTCCTTAAACATAAATTGTTGACTATGTCTGGGGGTAAGATTAGATCCACCACACCTAGAGCCCTCTCTAAGAAGGATTTTATAAAGCAAGGGGGTCCTTTTTACACCTCATGACTCAATAAGAGGATTTCCCTGATAAATGCTTCCTGGAGCTTCCATTCTGCACGCAAATATCACCTGACATTCATCAGGTGTACATGGAATTGGATGGAAAGGATAACGACTAGTCTTTTCTTTTAGTATATTTTTTTCAAGAAAAGCAGGTTTGTTAAAAGAGATTTCTGTGGGATTTCATCAATCAATTTTTACAAGATTCCCATGAAATAGATAAGGTCTGAAACAATACGTTCAGGGCCTTGTCGAACAAGTCTAATGTGTCTGTAATTCAGACTAGGAGGAATGTTCAGGGTATTAAATTATCCACAGACTGTAGTTGAACAATTCAATACTCAATCTGCTAAGAGCCAAAAGAAACAAAAATCACATAAGGAATTCTTTTCTGAAAAAATATTTTCTTTCTAATTTCTGATGTGTGGTGACAGTTCATCTTACATCATGTCACATTTACGCAGAGCAACAAACCTGTTTTACAAGTGAAGCAGGTAATGTAGAGGAAAAAGAAAAAATAAAAAGATATGTTCAGAGGAATTCTTCCCCTCAAACAGATACTTACACTATCAGTTTGGACTGTGAGCAGTCAATCCAAATTTAGCAGGCAGATGGAGACAGAGTAGATGAGTAAGTGGATCCTCTTTATTTGAGGAACTGGCAGGTGCTCTGGTTCACCAGCCACCTGAGTTATGTTTTAAATAGGTTAGCATGTCTATAATTTACAGAGAAAATGTAGTTAGCAGAATGAACAAGCTAAGCATCTGGTTTACATCGCTAACTGGAGGTGTGTTTCTTCAGGTAGTCTGAAAAGAGGAATCTGACAGGGGAAAAAAAAAACAAACAACACCATGTTAAATAGAGAACTTCTTGAGAACATTTCACAGAACATCTCTGACAATGAGGAGTTTAAAGCACACAACTCAGTCTGAAGTTCATGTCTACTCACATTTACAGTCCAACTCTTTTTTTGGGGGAACTCTAAGTCAACTTTGGAGAAACTCTTAATTAAAATTTCAGTGATCACTTACACTTAGCTCTGGAGATCTTAAAATCTTGGAGCATACCTTGATGATTACAATTTTCTGCAAATGAAAACAGAAATACTTGTAGTTAGATATCCAACATTCATGAAAAGTCCTAGCAAAGGGACTCTACTTACTTCAAAAACACTCGCCCAGGTCTCTTGGTAAAATCAATACTATATGTTAGCAGAAGTTGATGACTTATTAAGATGTAATACTCTTTTCTCTGTTGCAACTTGATCTTCTGGCCATACTGCTGCAGATAGAAGCCCACATGCAGTGAGTTTTCTCTGCAAGGACACACTGCTGACCTGTTCAATTCATCCACCAGAACACTGACTCTTTTTTTTGGTAAAGCTATTTCCTACTGAGTTGGTACGCAGACTATCCTATTACATACTTAATGTTGTATTGTTCCAGTGGACACAGAAATAATACTGTAATAAGGATAAATAATAATTTCTTCTCCAACTTGATCAATCCAAATTTGCCATATGATAGATTTTTTTCATTTCTTAAGGTTTGCTTTCTGGTTTTTTTGTGCTTGTTTGTTTTTGTTGTTTTTTTTTTTCATTGTCTAATGAAAAGAAGTACATAAGTAGTACAAAAACATAATGATGATTTACCATCAGGAAAGATGAAGACATGTCTCTGGACAAAGAACTTGTATCAGTTTAATCATGTTAAGTTAGGTGTTCAGTTTAAACTAATCACTAAACCAGTTTTTCTCATTGAAAATAGACATCTGAAAAGGAGTGAAATAAAGCCAATACATGGGAAGACACTGAATTGTTAGATTATCTGCTTTTCTTGAGGAACACATCCAATTAGAATAAAAGCAATTGAATAGAAGAGATAAATTCAACTGTGATTTAAATAAAATATTTAAAGCAAAAAAGAAAGATGTAAAAAAAAAAAAAAGGACACAAGCCAAACCAAAGGAAAACAAAATCCTTTACAAAGCTAAAAGCTTTTGTGAGTTTTCCTAATCTCATTGAACAGAACAGTGAACATAAAAAATGAAAACATTGCAGAATAACCATATCAACTGCAAGATCTTCCTGTGCTTGCATTTTTTTTTCCGTGTGTGTGTGTGGTTAAGTAATTAGACTAACCTTTCATGGCTTTTGTATTCTGAGAAACCCAGGATGCGAAATTCTCCCCATCTGTGAATGTTGTGACCTCCACATTCTGAACAATGCCTGAAGTGAGTTTTGTGTGGTAACTGCTGCAGTTTTCCCTTCTCAATAGCCTCTTTGCAGCACCTATATCCCAGATGAATAGCCAGCTTGATCAGTTTTTTCCTACCTTCTCTTGATAAATGTTTCCCCTTTTCCACTTGGCTGGCAGAAAGACGACCATTAAACGTTCATTTGTTTAAGCTAACAGACTGTGGTCATCTGCTCCCTGGGGAGGGCAGGAATCCAAACAGGTCTAAAATGGCATCGTTTAAGAACACAATCAATTCATTATCTTTTTCATAAAGTTTGCATGTGCACACATTAATCATAATGGAGTGGCACCAGGCAGAAAGTTCTTACCTAAGCAAGTTCAGTGCTGCAGCATCTCTTTATCATTTAACTGCCTCTTGCATTTAGGCTTTTATTGTCTGCTCATTCAACTGTTGTTTTATGAGTGCTGCTATATCCTTTGTATGCACCAGTTGAACAATCTCCTGTGAACCTTCATGCAGTGGGCCCCATATAGGGGGTCTGTTTGCTCTGGATGCAGTGTGTGGCTGTAGACATGAGTGCTGTAACATGCTATATTTATGTCCTACTCCTATCTTTTATAAAAATAAAATAAAATTGACTATGCTGTGTGACATTACGTGTCCTTTTGGATCTCAAGGCTCAGGGACAGGCACCAATCTCTTTTCTCTGCTGACCAGTGATAGAACCTTAGGGAAGGATGTGAAACTGTGTCAGGGGAGGTTTAAGTCAGATAATAGGAAAAAGTTTTTCACAGAATGACTGGGCACTGGAGCAGGCTCCCCAGTGAAGTGAGCATAGCACCACGTCTACCAGAGTTTAGGAGGCATTTGAACAATGCTTTCAGGTACGTGGTGTGATTCTTAGGGTTGTCCTTTGTAGGGCCAGTAGCTGGATTTCAGTGATGAGTTGATGAGGGAAGAGCACTGTATGTTGTCTGCCTTGACTTCAGCAAGGCTTTTCACACCATCTCTTATAAAATCCTCATAGGTAAGCTCAGGAAATGTGGGTTAGATGAATGGACAGTGAGGTGGATCAAGAGCTGGCTGAATGGCAGAGTTCAGAGGGTTGTGATCAGTGGAGAAGAATCCAGCTGGAGCCTTGTAGTCAGCAGCATTCCTTGGGGGTCAATACTGAGTCCAGTCTTATAGAAATTGTTTATTAAAGATCTAGACAAAGGGATAGAATGCACCCTCAGCAAATTTGCTGATGATGAGAAACTAGGGGAGTGGCTGATACACCTGAAGGTTGTGCTACCATTCAGTAGAACCTTGGTAGGCTGGAGAGTTGGGCAGAGAGAAACCTAATGAGGTTCAACAAGGTCAAGTGTAGGGTACTGCACCTGGGATGGAATAACCCCAAATATAAACACAGGTTGAGGGCTGACCTACTAGAGATCAGCTCTGCAGAGAAGGACCTGGGAGTCTTGGTGGGTGACTAGATGACCATAAGCCAGCAGTGTGCCCTGGAGGCCAGGAGGGCCAATGGCATCCTGGGGTGCATTGGGAAGGGTGTGGCCAGAAGGTCAGGAGAGGTGATCCTCCCCCTCTTCTTGTCCTAGTGAGGCCACATGTGGAGTCTTACATTCAGTTTTGGTCTCCACATTCAAGAAGGATAAGGATCTACTGGAGTGGGTCCAAAAGAGACCACAAAGTTGATGAGGGCTCTGGGGCATCTCTCTGATGAGGAGTGACTGGGGGACCTGGGTCTGTTTAGTCTGGAGAAGAGAAGGCAGAGAGGGGATCTCACCAATGTATATAAATATCTCAAAGATCCGTGCCCATGGGATGGTGCCAGACTCCTTTCAGTGGTGCCCAACAACAGGACAAGGAGCAATGACCATAAATTAAAGCACAAGAACTTCTACCTCAACAGGAGGAACAACTTCTGTACATTAAGGGTGGTAGAGCACTGGAAAAGGCTGCACAGAGAGGTCATCGAGTCTCCCTCTATGGAGACATTCCAAAATCACCTGAGTGTATTCCTGTGTCACCTGCTGTAGGTGACCCTGCCTTGGCAGGCAGTTGAACTGGATGATCTCCAAAGGTCCCTTCCAATACTTATAATTCTGTGATTCTGTGTGATTCTATGTTCCTTGTGGATCCCTTCCAACTCAGGGTATTCTATTATTCTATGATTATGAATAGAAATAGAGACTTCATGTTTGGTACTTGTGTGGCCTTCACTATTGAGTCATCTGATTCTAAAGATCTTAATTGTGTTATTACTGGACAAATAAGTTCCATCTCTGTCATTTAATCATGAAATGGTAAAACAGGGGAAAAGGCAATTCTCATTTTATGCTTTAAAATAATACTATTTTATCCACTGATCTTTGTTCTTTTTTGGGGTTTTGGTGAGGTTTTTTCCAAAATTGGCTAATGAGTCTTTAGCAAATATCTGAGATTTTTTTGCTGAATCACTGAGTCTCTCAAGTTTCACCTGTAGCTTTGGCATTTTTAAACATATGAGGATATGAGGTTGTTTAGGTAAAGAACATAGAGGGAAAATTAATTTGTTGATGTCCCATCCCAAAGTTAATAGCTAAAGGTAGGATTTGTATCACTTAAATATCTAAAGATGTGAGACATCTTACTTTAGGCTGGGATAAAATTCCCCAGGGAGAAACCAATTATCTCTCCGCTGTCTGAAGATATAATACAGATGGCTTCCTTAGCAGACATAACTTTTACATGAAATTTCTCAAAAGTAGGTCTTCAATAAAAAAGATTATCTTTTTACAGTAAGTAACTATCTCAGCATGGATGTCACGCTGTGTGAAGTTTAGACACTGTTGTTCTAACCTTGACATAGTCATTCAAAGTCAGCCTTAGGAAGGGAGTTTCACATTGACCTCACTTGGTCAAAGTAATGTGAGAAACATCTATATCTTGTTCCAGTGTGATTTGACACAGCTATGTCAAAATGTTACAAAATTCTTGGGAGGCAATAAAGACTTTATCCCACAATTTTTATTCTTTTGTAGAAGTTGCTTAAAAATAATTTCTTAGATATGATTATATTTGTCTGTATCTCCTTGGTAAGCTGAAAATGTGTCAATTTATATAATATAAATAATTTTTAGTGTCACGACAGAGAAGATATTTTTTATTTCTTTTTTTTTTATAAAACGTGTGTTCATTTAATCAATAATCACTACTTGGGAAATATAAACTAAGGATACATTTAGATTACAGTGTATCAGTGGATCAGATTATCTGAGGAAAAGTTAATCAACTATTAAATCTAATACTTTGGATGTAAGGTAGTAATTAACAGCCTGTGTCTTTTGCTTCCCTCCTTTCTTTTACTCCTTGACATTTTGTGACTCTTTTAATCATGTTTTTAAGGAAACCTGTTCTGTCAGTGCTCTTGAGGATAATACATTCTGGCAGATGGCTGAGATTAAAAAAAAAAACAAAACCCCCCCCCCCCCAAACTCAACAGAAACTGTTAAAGTGGCTTTTTCTCTCCGTGTTTTCAGTGTGTGTCATGGAACATCACGGAAAATGACATGAGTGATAGGAACCTGATGTGATTCAGATGATTTTCGAGGGGAAAATGGTACATATTCTCTGAAGATTTCTTCTGCTCTCAAGCAGCCCACATTGTCTTTGAAATAGCACATATTGTCACAAAGTGACAGGAAAGATGCCAGAAATGGAGGGGTTAAAATCTGTAACTCCAATAGCTGTTCATAAAAAATATAACGAAAGAAAGCAAATCCCACTAAAAGTTCTCCGTCAGAATGATGTCATTTCAAGAGAAAGTTTCTAGAAAAACTTTTTTTATTTGAAGTTTTGTGATGGGGCACTACTCTCCTGGGGGTGGCTGAACACCTACTGACCCATGGGAAGCAGTGAATTAATTCCCTGTTTTGTTTTGCTTGTGTACCTGGCTTCTACTTTCCCTTTTAAACTGTCTTTATTTCAACCCATGAGTTTCCTCACTTTTATCCCACTGATTCTCTCTCTCATCCCAGTGGTGGGGGGGATGACCAAGTGGCTGGTGGAGCTTTGTGCCTGGCTTGGGTTAAACAATGATATCTGTTACAAATTTTTGTTTAGAACTGATTCTTACTTTTCAACATTAAAGACTAGAAAACTGAATTGTGTATTTCCAATACATTTTTTTTTTTTTTTTTTGGCGGGGGTGGTATTTTTAAAATATAGTTTGGTTTTTAGGTTTATGTTTTAATGAAGAACAACTTTTTTGAACATTCTGAAGACGGTTTCCCAAAATTTTTACTTTTTTGTATTGTGATTTTACTGTTTTACGGATCAATTTTTTTGTGTGGGGGGGGGAATGGTAGAATCTATTTCTGTATGTATGCTAGTATAGAAGGTGCAACATCTTTTTTTTTCTGTATAATGATTTTCTTTTAAGTCACTAAAGTTCTTCTAATAGAAATATATACATTTATGTATACAGCTATGTGCATTCACTCTGTTCTAGCATGTCATGCTCCTGGTTGACATACCAGCTACATTACTGAGCCAAAAGGCGTGATTTTTAACAACTTTGAAGGTGCTTCAACAGGAGAATATGGTGCTTATGCACTTATGGTATTTTTCTTCTACAGATGGCAAAATTAGAACCAGGCTATAACTGGGTAAGAAGAAAAAAATCTTAATTATAGACACAGAATTAGAAAACTCCCTGATTTCCCACCTACAATCTAAGTTCCTTAATCACTATGATTCATTCTTTAAAATGTGGTTTTTTAGTGTCATATTATAAAAATTTTTTTAAAAAAATATTTAACCTTATTTAAACATTTGATTTTATTTTTTGTTTGCTTTTTATGGATATTACATAAATATAGTGAATAATATGCCATTTTCTTTTTCAATTCTGGGAGGGAAAGAGAACGTTTTAATAACTTCTCCAAAAATTACTGTCTAACTCCCCCACTGAAATAAGACACCTATCTGAGCGCAGTGTCATGTGGAAACCAGAGACAGGGGAACAGAAGGTGCCATGATCAAGAATTTTGTGAAAGAAAAGTCACCCTGACACAAGTTTGAAAGTACTGCTAAGAAACTCTATTGAAAGAAGAATTATATTCAAGAAACTCTTCAAAACAATGTATGAACATTGACACCAGTGTCATGTTCAGTGTGTATTGCCTTCCAGCTGAACTTCCAGTTTTAACTTCCTTGTAGCAAAACTTGATCACAGGTGATTCCAGGATTATATCATGTGGGAAGCCTGAGAACATCAGCTCTGTTCCATCCTAGGTGTAATAGTCTTGGATAGTGCTAACTATCTAGGATAGACTTGTGATTAAATAGTCAGCCACATCCCAACTATTATGTTTTTGCCATCAGCACAGGAATCAGTTTTGGTAAAACAAGCATCCCAGACCTCTCCCTTGAATTTAACCCTCCTCGAAGGCTCATATTTTTGTGTTAATGGTATCCATTGCACCTGTGAAACAATAATGTTGTTGCTAAGCACAAACAAGATTTGTTTAATTCCACTATTTGCTTATCTAGTGCTGTAGCTACTTAAAGTAATTTCAAAATGTTCATTTATCTTTTTTTAACCCTCACAGCTGAGAATTAATATTGTTTTCCTACAGGGAAGAGAAAAATTGCCTATGAAAGAAGAAAATAAAAAAAATGCTGTCAACCATCAAGAACTTCAAATACACTATCAGCCCCAGCATTGCTTGTTTGTTTGTTTTTGTTATGGTTTCACTTGTTTGTGTTGGGCCTAATCTACAAACAAATAACCCTTCTGAAATGAAGGGAATCTTTGGTTGGAAATTTCTGTAATTTATTTTGGATTAAGACACGTCACAACACACACATGCACACTCCTCCCTCCACCATTTTTTTCTTTTAAGTAACAATACTGTATTTGTAAAATTCCACTCTCCAGTTGCTGACAGATGTTGACAAGTAACTAGAACAGAGTTTTTTTTAATAATAAATTCCCATATTTTTCTTAATGTGCAAAATAAAGGAAACAATGTTGCCAGTCTTGTGCACTTAAACTCGGTTTGTTTTTTCACATTTGAACATAACTTGTTGCTTCTCTTCCTTCTTTCCTTCCTTCCTCCCTTCCATTTCCTTCTCTACAACCTATACATTTTGTCTTCCAACATTACTTTCTCAACTCTTAATCAAGTCCCTTACTAGAAATTTTACTTGAATGCCTACTTCTGACATACTTTTTTTTTTTTCCTTGGTGCAAAGTAATAATCTGGGAATACTCTTTTGGTCACAATCAGCTCCACAGTCAAACATAAAGATGTGAATGCCTGGTGAATACTTGTCTATGTACAAATTGGTGTTAAAATTTCACTATATTCAATGGAGACTTTGGCAAGGATTCTGTGGTTATTGCTCACATGCATATCTACTGTCCTTTTGGACTGCTGAGTGTGGTCTCCCCTTCAGTTACCTTTTCCAAAAGGATGTGGATCACCATTTAGCTTTGAATCATGCCTAGTGATCTAGTTAAGGTGATCTGACTGACCCCTAAATCCAACGTAATCTGAATAGCTGGCCAAATGTAGACTCCACTTCAAGATTTGAGTTGCTTCACTCTAGTGAATGCTTTGGTTATAGCTCATTTGAGTGCAATGGGAGCCTGGACACAGGTAAAGATCAACAGGTAAAGATCCATCCTACTTGTTATATTACTTAACAATTCTAACCTGCAATAATGGAGCAAATTATATCATCATATTGCTCCCAGACTTATTTGGAATGCTCTTGGTTTGGTAAAACACAACAATGAAGAGCAGATTTTTTTCATTTATTATTTTGTTATTACTTCTAGTGTGAAGAAAAGATAGTCTGGTTCCAATTACATTTATATCTGTATATTGGGTTTGCATAGAAAAATTCTGGTAGTGGGAGAGACTATAGATGTGGCTTCTGTGAGAAGCTGCTGGAAGCTCTTCCCCCATGTCTAGTGGAGCCAATGCCAGCGGGCTCCAGGATGGACCCACTGTTAGCCAAGGCTGAGCCCATCAGAGATGTTAGAAGCATCTCTGTAATAACATATTTAGGAAGGTAAAAAATAAGTTGTAGTGCAGATATAATTCTCTCCAGAGAAGAGAGGAGCGAGTCTATGTGAGAGCACCAGCCCTGCAGACACCCAGGTCAGTGCAGAAGGAGGGGTAGGAGGAGCTCCAGGTGCTGGAGCAGAGATTCCCCTGCAGCCCGAGGTGCAGCCCATGGTGGGGCAGCTGTGCCCCTGCAGCCCATGGAGGCCCGTGGGGGAGTAGAGATCCACCTGCACCCGTGAAGGAGACCAGTGCCAGAGCAGGTGGAAGCCCCAAGGATGTTGAGACACCGTGGGAAGACTGTGCTGGAGTGGGGTCCTGAAAGGGACCTGAAGCCCCATGGAGACAGAAGCCTACACTGGAGCAGGTTTTCCTGGTAGGATTTGTGATCCTGTGTGGGACCCATGCTGGGGCAACCTGTGCTTGAAGTACTGCACCCCGTGAAAGAGTGATCCACGATGGAGCAGTTCATGGAGAACTCATGCCCGTGGGATGGACTCACACTGGAGAAGTTCTTGGAATACTGTTTCCCGTGGGAGGGACCCCACGCTGGAGCAGAGGAATGACTCTGTTCCTACCACTGCTCAAGGAGAGGAGTCAATGTATGATGAACTGACCATAACCCCCATTCTCGTCTCCCTACACTGCAAGGGGGAAGAGAGGGGTAGAGCCCGTGAAGGAGGGACGGGTTGGGGGAAATAAGTTTTTATAATGTCTCATTATCTACTCTGATTTTAATTGTTAATAAATTAAATTAATATCCCCAAGTTGAGTCTGGTTTGCCTGTGACAGTAATCAGTGAGTGATCTCTCCCAGTCCTTATCTCAACTCACAAACTTTTTGGTAAATTTTCTCTCCCCTGTCCAACTGTGCAGGAAAGTCATAGAATGGCTTTGGTGGGTACCTGCCACTCAGCCAGGATCAAACCCCCACAGTTTGGATACCTAAATTTTAGTTGGCTGATGGAAAGTGAGATGAATTCAGCTTTATGAGGACATCACAATGACACTAAATGGTACATGATGGTACAAATCAAATCTAAATTCAAACGACTATTTTAGGTGCTAAAAGAATTATTTGAAGAGTGCTTCAATAAATACAGAGATAATAAGAAACTGGTAACATCTTCTCTGTTTCTCAATGAACTGCATAGAAAAAAACTAATGAGGAGAAACAACATAAAAATTATATGTAAATATCATTTTGCTGTGATTTTAACCATACAGTATTGCTCATACAATAAAATATTTTATGATTCATGTGTTTATCATGCTCCATGTTTGAGATACATCTTGTCTCTGTAGACATATATTTTTCTCTAAAAAATGTACATTTGTTCAGAGATATGGTCTTGGAACTTACAGTTTGCAATTGATCATTCTGGTCATTCTAACTCTACTTCTGGGGTAGCACAGAAGGAACGACACCACGAAACAGAAGAAAGCTCTTTCTGGTAACAATCTTCAGGGCTCCTACATGTGTTAAAGTGTCCTGCTTCTGCACTCAAAGAAATAAAAAACCAATACATGTGCTAGACTAGTTGTTATGCGATCTGGTATCTGGACATCATACACCGACCATGCTGAGAACTCATCACTCAGCTGACGAGCTCTCTGGACTGTCAGTCCCATTCATCCAACTGATGAGCTCATATCAACCACACATTTTCCTGACAAATGCAGTTTCCCAATAAAGCCTACTGAAGTCCTCAGCAAAATAGATGTACAGAGGGATTTTTTTTTTTTGTCAGAACAGATGAATGAAATACCATTCCTTCTCTCTTGTTTCTGTATTGTTTTTCTTTTCCTTAAAGAAAAAAAAAAATCCCTGTAAGTTGAAGTAAGTATATTCATGAAAAAATCTAATTCTTCCTTTTTTTTTTTTTAGATTTTTTAAATTTTATTTTAATGAAAAAGAAGTGTATCACTTTGGAGGAAATACATAGGAAGTAGATCACGAAAACTTCATGCACATGAAATCTCTCTGTGAAATGCATCACATCTCAAAAACTCAGAGTTAAATTCAATTATTATTTATTTGTATTCAGGTGTTTCCTACGATGTGATCAATTCTATTACTGATGTATCAGTAATAACGGAAGTGTATTTCTAAAGTGTCTCATTTAGTCACTAATAAAAATCTGTGAATAACTCTGCAGAAGAATAATAGAATTTCCGTAAAAGAAGGGAAAAAAAAGAGGAAAAAAATATTGAAAGAATGTTTGAACAGCTTGAATAATGCCCCCTTCAGCAGAGACTGCACAGTAACATTTACCTACATGTAGTTTTTCAAGGCGAATTCTACACTTCTCACCTTGAATTCCTCTTTACCTTTAAATCCCCAATTTAGAAAGATCTGAAGTTCAGGGGACTTGTTTACTTGTTTTGTTTGTTACTATTTTGTTGTTGTTGTTGTTCCCCTCTCTTTGGTTTTTCTTTTTTTTTATTTGTTTGTTTGTTCTTATGTAGTATCTGAGTATCTTGATATTACTAAACTGGGTAGACAAGATGTGGTAGCAGTAGAAGGTGTCATTCATCACTGAACTTAATCATGTTTATAAATATATTTACATAATGACTCATACTGATATAACTATACTGATAAAATCAGTCATATAGAATTTAATCAGACTGTTTGTACAAAGTCCTGAAACTCCCCAAAGGGAAGCCCTGAAAGAACCTTTGAATTAGCTTTGTTAAAATAATGATTCTAAACACTTTATTTTTAATAAAAAGAAGATAAAAGCCATTCAACCCATTTCCACACATTCTAGGCTTTGATAAGCTCTGTAAGACCAGGAAGGAATGACTTTACTGTTAATGTTTTTTTCTTTGCTAAGTACTGTTTGAAAAACTATATATACCTGACCTTGTTTCTAAATTCTAGCTGGGAGAAAACAGTATTTTGGCTTCTTTATTGTTTGGCTCAAACACTTAAAGATCTGTATTTTAAAATTAAATACGTGCAAAGCTTCATTATTACTTCCAGTTTCCCCAAGAAATTAGAAATGAACTTTTAAAATAAATTTTCTTCTTTTACGCACAGCAATTCCTCATGTGTTAAGATCAGCTCTTCCCTACAGCTATAACCTAATCGGCATGCAGAGTTCTGATTATGAAATACAAGCAATTTGAGGGAAATCTTAATGTAATTTGCATTAGCAATTCTAGTAACTGGCTAAAGACTCTAAGATGGTCCTTTAAAAAAAAAAACACACCATTTTCTCTGTTGTGCAGTTGAGTTGTACTTTTATTCTGCTTGTGGAACGTGTAACACTGCAAATTTCAGAGGTTATTAAAACCCAATGGAAGAGAGTAAAAGAGAAAACTATGGATGGGTGAAGATCTTGTGTTTAAAAATGTACTGATTCAGCCAGAGTCAGCATCAGGTAAACACGTACTTGGGATATAATTAGGGACAGTTTAACTGTACCAGTAATAAAAACCTTGGTAAGCTGCAAGCTTCAAATGATTTCAGGACTAGATGATGATTCCAAGATCTCTTCTAATATTTCAAACTCTTACCTTAGGTATGGTAACTACTCAACGTATAACAAAAAAAAAAAAAGGAAACAACCAAACAACTTTATATCCCTTGATGAGTTCCCTCTTCCAAGTTTCAGTTTCTATGAATTTCTTGCTGCAGTGTCATCTCTACTTCAAATAAGACTGATTAAAATGAAATTACTCAGTCTCCTGACCCATGGCAAGTTTCACGAGCTGCAATTTGTCTAGCACTTCAGCTGTGAGCACAGTCTGATTGGCTGTAATTTAGCTTTATAGTGCTTTCCTCCCTCCCCAGCACCCAATCCTCCCCAAATTATAGTAAATTCCAGTGATCTTAAAATTAAAAAAAAAAAAAATAGAAGGTTTGAGAGGGAAAAGGGAAAAGGGAAAAAAGAGAAAAGGGAAAAGGGAAAAGGGAAAAAAGAGAAAAGG
>NW_021940553.1:5016431-5017942 GCF_001715985.3 Manacus vitellinus
GTAGCAGTGGTATTTGTTGTTAAAACCCTGAACCTTTGTTCTTGCTCTCACTTGATAGTTAGGTTTTCAAGCCTGCCTCTATAAATAAGTCATATTTTGTGTTTTAAAAGACTATGCACTTGTGAAAACATTGTATGATGGTTCTCCTCCTCCATTCCTACAGTTATCTAATTTTGAAATATGAATGATGAAAAGTTCCTAGAAATGGCAAAGTGTAAATATTGAAAACAGTTAAATAATTTTTTTTTATGCACATGTTTATGAGGTGCAGCTCTTGGATATTTTAATTTGCAGTAATTGTTCTGTTTTATTATTGAGCATGGATGTCTGAAATTAGACATATTGTTCCCAGTGTCTCACCATGTTCCAGATGAGAGTGTGAAAAGGTTCTTAGGATGTGCATAATCAGGAGGCTGATACGAGAAGGGCACAAAATGCTTGCCTCTGACCAGTTGTGTGGAGTTTCACATAGTACTAAGACAGATTTGTGCACAACAGGTAACACTCGGATTTCTCCCGAGCCCAGACGCTGTCTGCAAAGGGATTTGTTAATTAAACTTTAGATGCAGCAGAATCTCTTGTGCTTAGGGGAGAAAAAGAGTGATTAGATCAGATCAAACGCATGGTGTTAATGCAACTGCTTTGATAGATATTGTGGCAAACAAATCACCCAAAGGCATGAGGTCCTATGTCATGTCTATATTTTTTTTCTAAGATTAGAGCCTCTGGGGACAGAAATGAGTTGTTCAAGTATTTGTCTGCATTTCTTTTCCCTGCAAAACAATGGATTGTAGGTCTAAATTGTGCTGGAAGAATTAGTCACTTATAATTTTTATTGTCTATAAGAACTAAGTGAGTGGAGGTACAAAGTCAAAAGGCTCTGTAAGCAAGGGTTCCAGAAGCCAATCAGTAGGAGCACTAAGAAGAGTTTTTTCCCAGGAAAAACAAAATTAAACAAAACAAAACACTAAGTCAGTGTAGAACAGACCTACCTTAAACAGCGCTCTGAATGTGCTTATATCTTGTGGGTGAGGCCCTAACCCCGTTATATCACTTACTTTAAGCAGGAAATTTTGTTACCTATTTCTCTGTACCTTTCAGAATTAGCAAGTTCTCATTAAGGACATTTGGGAAAAAAGAACAAGACAACAACCACAACAATGAAACCAAGTTGGTATGATTTCATTTTGTTATTATAGCAGGCACAACGTAGAGATGAAAAATATAAATTGAAATTTTTAGAGGCATTTTATTTTCTTGCAGGCATAATCTTGAGTTAAACTTTGTAAGGTTGCTGAATATCTTGCTTAAGAATTATGGTTTACAGTTCCTTTGACTCGAAATGCTGTTATTCTCCTTCTTTCTTTCTTTCTTTTTTTTGTTTCTTTTTTCTTTCTTTCTTTCTTTCTTTCTTTCTTTCTTTCTTTCTTTCTTTCTTTCTTTCTTTCTTTCTTTCTTTCCTTCTTTCTTTCTTTCTTTCTTTCTTTCTTTCTTTCTTTCTTTCTTTCTTT
>NW_021940553.1:5018587-5020671 GCF_001715985.3 Manacus vitellinus
TTTTTTTTTTTTTTTTTTTTGAGAATGCTAATGTTAAAATTGCTTTTGCTACATGTATTGCAAGGACATCACCTAAGTACTAAGATATTATCCCCACTGAAGATGTTTTCAGGCTTCAGTGTGGAAATCCCAGCATTCTGTAAACTAGGTCTATGGACACTGTGGAAGCTGCTAACTAAGGAAGTTTCCACATGTAAATTCTCTCCAGGTTTTGAGGAGGTCATAACTTCCAATGCAAAATGCTGTCAAGAGTAGGGTAAGAGCCTGAAATTCATTTCCCTATTTTGAAGGAGTTACAGGTGTCCACTTTCCAGATATTCTGGCATGGAAGATCAAGCAACGATAAATTGCTTCTCTTTAATGCTTACACTGCAGAGACAATCAAGTGTCTGGTTAAAATCTGGTCTTTCTGACATCAGACCTTACGAGGATAATATCTCAACTTTAACTGATTTTTTTCTAATTCTTATAATTTATTACAGTGGTATTAGAAATGTAATACGTGGCAAAGTGAAGCAATAAACCATACCATCTGTTTGCTATATTTTCTAATGTAGTCATAAACATCTACTAGATTTGATGTTGAGGGTAGGTACATAAGCAGCATAAAGTGTCCAGCCTCCGAGAGACCAAGAGTAACACCTGCCAGAACACGAGGTTACATGAACTGTTCACGCTCAGTTCTTCTCAGGAAGGATTTTGAAAATAAAGCTGAGCTAGAAATTCCAGAAACACACAAGGAATATTAATGACTCCCTATGGTCTGTGTGCCTGTTTGAGATTTGGAAATTAGTGTGTTCAAAAGTAAGACGTACTGCCCCCCAGGCATTCCCTCAAACTCCACACATGACAGTAGAGCCAGGCAGCCTGTGATGTTGATCTGCTTCCACAGTCTCCTTGTTAGGTGATGTACTGACCCAGACAAGTTCTGGGACCAGACTGAGCGTGATTTCAAAGACCTAGGACAAAAGAATCACAGAATTATTGATGTCTCTGATCCACACAAACATCAACTTTCTCAGTCAGTCAAAGGTCAGTGAAAATCTCTCAAACCTTATAAAAGAAGTTCTACAGGCTAATTTACCCCCTTCCTGAGTAAGTAAGTTTCCCTTCTCTCCCAGCCTGTGTATCAGCAGGGAAGAAAAAAAGTTTTGAAGATAAAAGCCTTTGTGCAGCAAGTGGAGAGGAAAGACGAGAAATGTCTGGTGAAAAGTATTATGTATCAAGTACACACACAAAAAAAAAATCCCACTCCAGAAAATTTTCTATATTTCATTAGAATAATTACAAATAAGGCTATTCTAAATAAAAATACTTACAGTAATTTACAGTTCTTTAGATCAGTTATTTAATGGCAAAAATTAAAATAACTCTTTTACCAATTTTTTTCATTTTTGTAAGAAAGTATTTTCTTTTTATTAGGCCATTTTTCAAATTCCAGTCAAGCATTGTGCTTTATTGGAAGATAAAAAACAAACAGCAACCATTTTTTCTAGAATTAATTTTGTCAATACCGTCTGTTCTTTTATTATGCAATATAAGAACAATTAAACCATTTTTTAAAAGAAAGCAACTTTGAAGAAAATGATTCTCAGTTGTTATTTCTCTCTTTTTTAAAAAAGGCCTAATATGGAAATGCAATTTTATTACATTTGTTATTGATGCTATAAAACAGCACTTCCATGTCTGGGAGGACAATTTAATTGATCATGCCAAGGAAATGCATTAATATGAGTTATTATATTTTTCATGTGTATTTGAAATTATTTAAAGATGTGAAACTGTCCTATGACACAGTTTAAATCTGTGAATTTGAGTTTCATTATTTTAATTTAGACATGTTTATGACATAGGGCCAAAAAGAAGATTTTGGATCAAATGCCGTAAAAATCAGGAAAAGCTTAGCTGTGAGTTAAACTTGACTAGAAAGGTAACACTGCATGATATCACCTCAGACTTCACTGATGTGAGATACTGTGTTACTACTACTGACTTTTATTCCTCTAAGTATTACTGGGAGAAGAAAGAAGAGGAGAAGAGAAGAGAAGAGAAGAGAAGAGAAGAGAAGAGAAGAGAAGAGAAGA
>NW_021940553.1:5022834-5207279 GCF_001715985.3 Manacus vitellinus
CTATCAAAATGTGGCTGATATCTGATTAAAATATTTGTTCCAGAGAAAAGAGGAAAGACACTTCCAATTTCTTCTAAAGTTTTATTGTTCAGATCTGTCAAAGGCTCTGTATGAATTTTACCTTTTTTTTTTTTTTTCTAGGATGAATTCTCCAAATCCTTGTGCTTTGTTTTTGGTTTTGTTTTTTTTTCAGGACTTCTGTTTTTCACTATTCTTAAAATTCAAGGCAAGCTTAGTCAATAGGTATCTAGTGAAAATCATAAACTGGAGCTGAGAGAGCAGAGAGAGAGAAAGAAAAAAGGGGTAGTGTTGTACTGATTCCACTCTCAACCTCAGCTTCTTTAGTACATTACTGCTGTTGCTGGCATTAGAGGGTTGCTTTGGCTTGCTACATCTTGACATTCATTGTCTCAGGACCACAAATCCAACCCCCCTGTGTCAGTCTGTTGCCAGTGTGTACCACTGTGCCACCTTTTATGCACCTCCTGTATGTACCAGCCTGGCCTTGAAAACTTCCAGGGATGGGGCATCCACACATCTCTGGGCAGCCTGTGCCAGTGCCTCACGACCCATCCTCACAGTCAAGAAGTTCTTCCTAATAGACAGTCTAAACCTGCCCTCTCTCAGTTCAAAGCCATTTGGCCTTGTCTTATGCCTATTTGCCTTTGCAAAAAGTCTCTCTTCTGCTCTTGTGTAGCTTCTTTATAGCGGCCACAGTAAGGTCACTGCAGAGACTCTTCTCCAGGCTGAATGATCCCAATTCTATCAGCGTTCTCTTATCTACCTCTTCCTATACTGATATGTGCCACAGTTTCATTGCAATGAAGTTCCCCTTTTTGAATTCCATGAAATACTAATAATTATTTCAGGTTAATATTGTCACATAGGGCAATAATAAAAAAAATAAAATTAACAGAAGCCAAACAAAAAACCATAAGGTATAGAATCAGGGCTTTTTTTGCTGCTTTGCGAAGAAATTTTTCGAATCTTGGTCATTATCCCAGAGTTCCCTGCACCTCGGACCAAGAATCACAGCTGCTTTCCTCCCACATTCTTTTCTCTCCAGTGGCAGACTGCATGACCCTGGGGTTCAAAGCATCATTTGGTATATTTGTTCTCATCCTTGCCCACTCTGATACAATTAACTCCCTGAGCTACATGTGCTGTTTGGACAAGTGAATAAATCCTGAAATTAAATTCTGAATGGAGCCTGGTGTTTTGAGTTGGCTCCATGAAACCAAATGATCAATACTTTCTCTCTTGCAGTTCCTTTTTTATCAGAGTTTGCAGCCTCCCACTAAGGTTCATAACCTTGGCGGTCATCTTTCATCCTGAACTGTCTTTGATTATAATTTTACATCACACAAATCTCATTCTATCATCTCCAAAACATAGCAAGGCTGTGACCAAAGCTGTCTCAGGATGATGCCAAGTCAATAATTCATACCTTTATTACATCTCTGCTGGGTAGCTGTAATTCAGCCTAGTTGTTGTAATTGTAGTACGCTAGCACCTGTAGATTGGTGTGCCTGGAGCAGTTCTGTGTCCAATGATTGTTCCATGCCTTTTACAATCTTATCTACGTGTCTAATGCATCTGTAATATATAGCAAGTGCCTACCACACCTTACAGAGACAAAGAATTTATGCCACTTAAGATTTTAAATCCTTCCTTATGAAATACCACAGCTGAAATGTAATTCTTTTAGACCATCAGTTTTGCTCAGGTTTGTATTCCCTTCTCATCCTTTATTTCTTTCCTCTCCTCCTGCCTCCCTTTCCCTCTCTTTTTCTCCTTCCCCCTCCCTTTTTCCTTTCACCTCCACTTCCCTTTTCCTTTCTGCTTGGAACTCCACAGAGTATTTTTTTTATTGTGCCTGTTGTATTTAAAATTTTGACTTACTGTGCAGGGACACTGAAAACTTTTCTTAAATGGCATCAGAATCAATGGTCTGGGCTCAAAAACTGTAATATGAGTGATGTTAAATGATGAAAAAGTATGTGGAACCATAAAGGGATAATGTCTATTCTGTAATTTGTTCTTCTTTGCTTGTTTTTTGAGGTAGTTGTCCATGGCAAAATCACTAATAGAACAGATACACAAATTCCACCATAATTCCATCTATGTTTTTGCCTTTCCCAAGTAGAAGTACATAGAGAGGACAAAAAAAAAAATAAGAAGAGGGGAGAAAGAAAGATAGTTAGATTTAGAAAGTACAAAGCAAAACTTTATTCTTGACAGACTACACTGTCGCATGGCCTTGTCCCATTCCAGATACACAATTCCATATTTGCCTTCATGGAGTTTATCAAAGATCATTTCTGCAAACGCTGGAGATACCTGTGAGTCATAGCACTACCCTTCTCTCTAATTTTATGTCATCCAGAAACTTGTTGAGAGAAAATTCTTATCCATCGTCCTATAGTACATAAGGACAAGGATACTCCATATAACTCCTGGCACTGTGAATACAAACCAGCATGCTGTAAATGCTTTACCAAAATCTTGCTCCAAAGCAAATTAACATGTAAGTCACTGTCTTTCTGGGATGATTTCCAATTATTTTAGTTCTTACTAAATCTTAAAAAAAAAACCCAAAACATTTAGTTTTAGTGCACAATTCTCACTTAAGTGGAGTAGCACACAATGTTGATGAGTCTTGGTCTGCTACAACACATCTATTTTGAAAGAGTATTTCCTGGAAATACCACCAAGCTGCAGCTTGAGGTGGCAAGAAATTGAAAACTCTGCTCGAACTGAAGTACTTTTGATTTCAGCTCGGGTTTAGTTTCCTATATTTCTGCATTAGACAACTCCATTTAGTGATGTGAATTTATGTCTCACAAAATTTATTTAATTTCTTAAATCTGATCTTAAATTCTTACATTCCTAAAACTGTGTGGCTTTCTGGCAGTAAAGCATGGTCCTTTTGTTTGTAAAAGTTCTTACTCATCATTTCAGGAAGAGGCAGAAGATGCATGCATTGAAAGTACCCACACAAATAAAACTAGCAGGCAAAATAAAAAGCCACATTTTAATTATAGTAAAGATCTTAATTTTGAATAATTTTATGTGTTTTACTGTGTGTATCTTTGCATCTGTTCTTATTTAAAAAATTACATGGTGGTCCTTATTATGCCTAAGTATGAAATTAGTGCTCCCACCTTTAACATATTGAACTACAGTAAGTTGCCAAAGAAAATGGCATTATCCAGACCCAAAGAGTTTGTCTCTGCTTCAGAAGCAGGTAAAATGCTGACCTTTCCATAGTAGCCATCATAATATATCAGAGGAACCCAGACACCCATTGAATATACCGACAGTATATCATCATCACACAGTTTACATTTTGAAGCATATTTATCACAACTGACTCAAACAGGGCAAAATTCCCAAACCAATCTATAATTTACAATCCAGCATTTGGGACCCTGGCAACTCAGTAATTATTTGGCTCCTGCTTGTGTGTGTATGTATGTGTGTTTATTATTTTATTTATTTATGTGAGATGTGTGCACACGAGTTTTATTTTGGAGGCTTATGTTATGAAAGCTCTGCATGTGATTTATTAAAAACAAACGATGTAGCAAAAAGAAGATTATATTCCCTCATAATGGGATGGGGTGCTTGCCAGAGCCTGGAAGTGGAATACTAACTAGTAGCTTTGCGAGAGCTGCTAGTTGAAGAGCTGTTAAATATAAGCTGGTTTTTCTCCCCTTTTAGCTTGGGAGACTATTTTTGTTCATTTTAAGTCATTTTGTATGTTTTGGAGGTTGGGATTTTTCCTGATCTCCTTAGGATTCATCCTCTGGACCTCTTTCAATACAGTCTATTGAAAAAACAGAGGAGAGGAGTGGGTCTAATGGGACAAGCGTGCTGTGGCCAAGGCTTCAAATTGCTGTTTCCTAATGGACAAATGTTGATTTAAATATGAGGAATGGCATTTCTGTCCTCAAAGTGATAAGCCATGCTGCTGGAAAGGGTGCCCAGAAAGGAGACATCTGGTGTCACTTAGGGATTCAAACAGGTTCAACATTCCAATTCTGCATTCACAGGAGGAGCAGGCTGTGTTGAGAAACCTCTGATGGGAATAAGGTGAAAGGATGTCATCAGAATAATACTCAGGTGAATGTCTTTCAGGAGTAACTTAACTTTTAGCCTTGCACCTGTCCTTAACACATTACAGTCTGAAGGCTTAGGGGAAGCTTTCCTGCTGTATTCAACACTGACACAGTCTCGCCTTGAATACCGTGTACAGATCTGGGCCCCAAAATTTAAGAAGGATGTGGATATCCTTGAATGCATCCAGAGGAGGGCAACAGAAGACCTGGAAGAAATTTTGTGTGAGGAGCAGCTGAGGACTCTGTGCTCCTAAAGGCTGGAGAAAAGGAGGCTGAGGGGTGACCTCATTGCTCTCTATACATACCCAAGAGGAGGAAGTGGAGAGGGAGGTGCTGAGACCTTCTCCCTGGTATCCAGTGAAAGAAAATGTGGGAATGGTTCAAAGCTGTGCCAGGGCAAGTTTAGACTGGACAACAGGAAACATTTCTTTACCAAGAAGCTGGTCCAACTCTGGAACAGGTTTCCTGGAGAGGTCATTAATGCCCCAAGCCTGTCAGTGTTTAAGAGGCATTAGGACAATGTCTCAAACAACACACTTTAACTTGGTCAGACCTGAATGTGTCAGGACTAGATCTCCATTGTAGATCCCTTCCAGTTGAAATAGCAAATTCTATTATTTCTGTTCTAATTGAATGACACAGTGGGGAAGTCATAGCTGTGACAATATTAAATTCTTTTTGTATATGAAAAAAGTGAATAGAGACTCTTTTTTTTTTCTTTGTTTTTTTTTTTCCCGAAGTCTACCAGCCTTTTTTTTTGGCTGAGTCAAAAATAAGGCCAGATCATGTAATAATCAGCATTATAGAGCAGTGAATCTCACTAGTTTCAATGGTATCTTTCTCAGAGGAAATCCATTGCAGTCCCATTGTCAGAAACTACCTGTTACAAGTACCTTTAGGGAAAGAATGACAGGTATAAGAAGGCATGGTGATTCTTGGTAATAGAATGTCTAGAAGTGAGGCACTTGGATCCAGCAGTGGAATGTCAATGCTGAGATAGATATCTCTGTTCTCTGGACTGACTGCCCACAATGTTTTGTTCACAGGTATCAGAACTTTTAGAGCAGATGGGCATTCCAGCTACAAAAGAGAAGGCTGTCACTGAAACATATTCCCTTCCTTGAGATAAGTTGCTTTTCTTAAGTTTGGCTCTCACATCAGGAGTTAAAAAGTGAACTTTAATCTGTTTTAACCTACACAGCTATCTTACTTATCTGTTATATGAATGATATTTATGTAGCCGACAATAATTTGGGATATTTTTTATTTTTTTTTTTAATGCTAGAAGATACTATAATATCTCTTTTTGAACTCTTTCTTTCTTCTGGACATGAGAATTCATACTCCTCAGAAACTAGCTTTGAATACAGGACTAGAGCCTTATGTGTCTCAAGAAAACAAAAACCAGCTGGATGGAGCTCCGAGCAACCTGGGCTGATGGAAAGTGTCCCATCCCATGGCAGAGTGGTTGGAAGTAGATGATCCTTAAGGTCCCTTCCACTCCAAGCCATTCTGTGATTCCATGAAAAGGAGAAAAGATGTCCCCATGTTAAATTCAAAACAAGCTCATGGTGTGGACAAGCATGCTACAGTAACAGAGCTAGGGAGAAAAAAAAGTAAAAGGAATGAGAATAAAATAAGAAAGATGATTGATATGTCCTGTCAACTAAGGGATAAAAACTCACAAGAAAGGCAGAACAGAGAGTGAAATAACCTTTAGCTTGTGCATGCACACTTGATCAACCTAATGAGAAACTACCATATGACTGAAATGACTTCTTTTGTATGATTTGTATGATTATATATGATTATTATTTTGAATAAAATTCACCCCTGTAACAAAAAAATAAAATCAAAAGTAAAAAGGAAGAATGCAAATATAAATCACTGTAACTTTTTTTTGCCTCACTTTACATATTAGTAAAAAAGGATGAAAATCACTCGTACTTGCCCTGCATGGGACATTACAGAGTCTTAATTTGACTGAGACGTTTCAGAGGAAGTAGCAGGAAAAAAGCTTATTATTATGATTGCTATTATTATCATTATAGCTATCATAATAGTCGCCATCAGTATCAAATACATGACAAAAAGGTGTTAGCCAATCATTTTGATAGCTGTGTTTAACAGGATGAGGAGTAAACAGGAAAAATAAATCTCACCATCTGTTTAATGCTATGCTTTTGCTTAGAATTCTAGTGATGAGATAACACTGAATTACTGTACTTCCAAAATGCTCCTTGTAAAGCATTAACTAGCAAACCATATATATTAATTACCTGTGCACAATGTAATTCCACCGATGACACACTGAACACTTCTTTAAAACTGCTGTTAAAATATCTGTAATAAATTAATTTCTGACTTTATTTACTTATTCTATTCTGAAAAAAAAAAAAAAAGAAAAAAGGGTGTGTTGTCATCTTCAGGGAGATGAATAGAAGAATTCAACAGAATTTAAACTGGAAGTCCTACCAGTATAGAACTATGTTTCCAAGTTTATGGACTCATACATTCATTTCACCAAAGGTTTATCTTCTCACAATAACATGTGATAAATAACAACAAGATGACTGGTTTCAAAATATACTAAGATAAATTTCTCTGATTTATTGATTTGAAATATAGTCACATTTAGGTCCCTTATCAGGATCTAAATCTTTGCAAAGTCACCTTAAGGTCTTAAATTGTTCAGAGGGTTTGTTGGCCTAATGCTTTCTGTCGTGCTTAATCAAACAATCAATTTTAACAGAAGCTGATTGTCCAAATAAGTTTAGGTTAAATTCTGGATATTAGATGACATCTCCAGGTTACCAGAAATAACAAATTGCCAAGGCTGGTTTTAACTAGATGATAGCAGTGGACCTGACACAAGTGTACTCGAAAGTGTGACACACCTAAGGGCATGGGATGGGGATCAAGTTCTGTGGAAGACGATGAAGATACTTAACAAATATTCTGTGAAATAGATAATGACATCTAACATCAGTTCCACTGGTATAAATTAGGATCTTTGGTGGAAGTACATTGATATAAAATTTAAATAGGTAAGAACAGAATAGACCTCTCTGGGTGATTGAAATTTTAAACACTTACCATGGAGGAATTGCAAGTATGTTGAGGTAACAGTTTTACATTTTATGTTACACTTTTGCAACCTAAGGTCCCAAATTCTTGATCTGTAGAGATCAGTACTAAACTTTGTTCAGATTAGTATCAGCAAATCTGAGTTATGATCCACACAGAATTATATGTATGCCTGTTGTTTAAACAGAAAATACATGGGTACAGTGTATCTTCTATCTGTCTGCCTATCTGCCTCTGTTTTATCAGAATGTCACATAAATGTATGGATGTTGTCATCAGCACTTTCAAAATTCAATAAATTTCAGTCCAGATATCTCCTGATCGCCAGGAGATCATAGAGACCACTGCATAGAAAGGGGACCAGTATCATCAGTTGTCATTTTCAGCTTGGGAGCATGTCCTCCTGCAATGTCAGATCTTAGCAGCATAATTACAAACCAACCCAAGAAAATACAGACTGGTTCAAGAAAAAGCATTGCTTGCCAAGAATTGTGATTTCCTTCTAAGACCACTTTGGAGCCCAGGTCCCTGACACCCCATGGTGGGTGAGGAATCGGCTCACAGGTTGAGCACAGAGGGTTGTAGTGAACAGGGTGACATCAGACTGTGATCTGCCACTACCGGGGTTCCACAGGGCTCCATCTTGGGGCCAGTACTCTTTACCATCTTCGTAAATTACTTGGATGCAGGACTGGAAGGGATACTGAGTAAGTTTGCAGGGGATATAAATTGGAAGGAGCTGTTGACTCCCTCAAAGACAGAAATTATTGTTATACTCACTCTATGACTGTTTACCACTTAATAATACTAAGAATCCACTCTGCTGAATTAGCACTTTAATCCAAAGCAATTGCTTACTGATTTCCAAAACAGTGGCCTATTTACTCCTAAATTATATCAACATATGTAGAGGAAGGTCTGTTTACATTCTTAGTATTATTAAGTGGTAGACAATCATAGAGTGAGTATAACAATAATTTCTATTCCAATTGGACCTCCATTTTAACATTTACTAATTTTTTGCTTGATTATAAAAATCAAACAGTTTTGACATAAAATTTATTTACCTGATCATTCAAGAAATTTTCTGATTTCTGAAGAACTCTAAGTGGAAGTTAAATTTCTCTTCAACTTTAAACAATAGTATCCTGAGAAACAGGCTCTAACCAGCAGGCCTATCACTATTATGTAGTACTTGCAAATTTTGGATTGTTGAGTTTTTCTTTTAGTTGACAAGATTTTTGACCAAAAATGAATCAGGCTTGGAGACAGGCTAAAACAAATTATTTGCTAGATTGAAATTATTAAAATAAAATTGAAAAATGTAATTTGCTTTATGGAGGAGGAATGTTGAATTATATTAGCACCATAAAGATGAGCAAGAACACGCATTGGCATAATTTGCCATGTCTGTTTCTTCTCTTAGTTTTGGGCCTTTCTTCTGTTTTTGATTGCATTTTCTGTCCAATTATTTTTTATATTTTTTTTAAATGTCTTTAAACATCTCAGCAGTTTGTCCTCCAAAGCTAATTTTTCTTCCTTTTGTTTCAAATTTTAACCAGGAATTCTTACCGACAATCATTCCTCCACCTCTGACAAATTATCTTTTTGGTCTCTTTCTATTAGAAACCAAGCATCCAAACCATCCATACCTTTTACTATCAAAAAGCCCGTCCTGCTCTTAGATTTGGTGTAATTACCCCACTGACTTTCTCACACCAGCACTGACATTCTTCAGCTGCTCTGGATATTGCTGTTTGCGACAACTAGGCAAGAGGTGACAATTCACATCTTCTGATAACAATGCTCAGAACTCACATTTCACTTCTCTGCTTCTCTCTTTTTTCTCCACTCCTTCCCGTATTTCTCCCTCCCCTTCACCTCCCTTCCTCAGAGACAAAACCTTTTACATTATTCAGGTCTCCATTACATGCTACATTTTTGTTTTGTTTGTATGTGAGACTTTGAAGATCTGTGATTCTTTTCAACATTCAGGGTCTTTGGTCCCCTTACTCATATGCAGTGCTATGCTACTTGAATTAGTATTACCCTTCAAAGACCAATATTTCACAGCGACAGCAGTCACTGTGTAATGAGCTTTGTTAAAGCTGTTAATGCCAAAATGCCTTTTTGTCTGCATATGCTTTCTGTCTTTGCAACCAAAAGAAACGTTTGATTGGAAAATTGCCATGTCGTCAGCAATGAATTTTGCATTTCCTTACAAAAACAAGATTTACATATAGTTTTGGAGAGCTTTTGCTGTTAATTTTGTTGTGATTTCTCTTCCTAATGAGCAGAGCAAGGAGTCTGATGTGATAGCTGCCACATAGTGGAGTAAACATGAGAAAATATGAATATCTAAAATTTTAAGCTTAAAAATATGTTAAATGTTCAGAATACTTACAAAGAAGTGAGCCCACATTACTGAAATTCTTAAGGTGGTTTTTCAAAAATGTAATTCATTTTTTCCCTATAAACCCCAAGAAAGATCTGCTAAAATAATCTCTGCATGTAATCTTAAAGTAATATTAATTTAGGAACACTGAAAATAGAAGGAATTCTGATTAGACTTATTTCAGTTGTTGAACAAGACACGTTTAGGAACAATGTATCTCCCTTCCCTTTCCTTATCCTTCCCTTCCCTTCCCAAACTGTCCCTTCCCAAACCTTCCTTTCCCAAACCTTCCTTTCTCTAACCTTCCCTTCCATAACCTTCCCAAACCTTCCCTTCCCAAACCTTCCCTTCCTCCTCTCCATCTCCTTATCCCCTTTCCTCTCATTCTACAGCAGTAGGGTTTAATTCAGTAATTACATACTTCAATTCCTTCCAGGCTCTTAGGTAAATACCATCTGGTCCCGATGATTTGTTACTTTTTATCTGTATGTCTAAAATCTCCTCTGCTGACACTTCATTTTGAGACTGACATTCAAACACAGAGAAACAAACAAATTTCCCATCTTCATAAGGAACATGGGTATGAAGAATTCATTTTTCTTTTCTTTTATGACTTTATCTTCCTTGTATGATTCTTTTACATCTTGGTCATTTGTAAATCCCATAAACTCTCTGGCAAGTTTCTTGCTTTTGATGGATATGAAAAACTTTTTATTATTACTTCTTTTATTTTAGAAACTTCAGTGGCTTGTTTCTCACACTAATCTTTTCATCCTATTTTTATTAAGTTTTAACATTCGACTTGTCCGCAGTCAAGCCTTTTTACTATTTTCATTGAGTGCACATGCCTTCCACTTTTGAAAGATATTGATTTATTTCTAAACTAAACTGGAGGGGGCTACTTCGCTTTGGAGGATGACACAAATGAAAAAATATGAGGAAAACAGGAAAAAAACCAGAAGGGCTGTTTACTTAAAGGGACAAATTTCAGTGAGTATTAAAATAAGGAAATAGGAAATAAAGGAGATTAATCATACAGTTAAATTTACACTATATCTAGTGTCGGGTTATGAAGCAAATATGTACTTCAAGGATGTATTTTTTCGTTCCACCTCAGTATTTACAGCAGCTACTCTTTAGAGGAAGGGCACTGTGCCTGCTGTGTTCTTACCCTCAACACTATTACCTATAACATTCCTGATGGCAGCTTGGACAAAGCAGCCCACCTTTATATGGCAACACAAAAGTGTGTCTTGGCTACTTCAGAGTATTTGTCCTTTATAGTCTGAATGTATTATTCATAATATTTTCCAATACAGGTCCTGTAAAGGTACATCCAGTTATCAGAATTAAATTTTTGCAACAATCTGGAGCCTGCAATTCAAAACTGTCAGTTTTTCAGTCCATTTGGAAAGGCTTCTGGCTTTTTAAACCTTATGATACCACTCCCCATCAATGGTGAGGAAACATGTCTGGAAGTAGAAATGAATAAATTATTAGAGGGTGTCCCTAGAGACTGAATAGAAACCTGATAATTTTATCTTTTGAATGCAATTCAGTGAAACACTTTTTAATACTGACAGCTATTGTCTGTTTATTTAGGATTTGGGTTGTGGTTGGTTTGGGGCTTTTTTTTTTCTTTTGGTGTTAAAGTCTTGTTTTCCACAGCAATATTTAAAACAGTGTCATAAAGCCTGTCAGTACATGCTAGCTTTATTTCAGAACTTATTTATGCTCAAATCAAACTGGAAGTAAAAGCATAAACAACAGTCACATATAAATGTAGATCAAGACTTTTTTTGATGTAAGGTTCGAAAGGCAGGCACTTAAATGGTATAACCAACTAAATTAAACTCTGACTTTCTGAAGGGTTAAGCACCTGTGGCTCCTTGTTGTATTGATCCAAACTGGGAATGCCTACTGGTTCCTCAGAAAATCTGTTCTCTTTTTATTAGTGTTTAATAAGGATTTGAGGTTCTGACTGTGGAACTTGTATTTTTGAAACATTAGGGAGAGATGCAAACACAATCTCTTAGTATTCCAAAATGTTTATCCACTTTTATAGCAATTCTAATTTTAAAAAAATATATTCCTCTAGCTACCTCCACTCATAAACGTAACTGATTTGATACCCCCATTTTACCAATCCTTTAACTTCCCATTTGCCACTTGCTTCATTTGTTCTAATGGGAATGTTCCACTACGAGGTGGCTACGTTGCTCCCACCTGAAATCCACACATTCCTTCTTCTGCAGAACAATTTCCTGGACCTGGAATACAATGTTCTAACTATATAATTGAATGCATGGCTGTGAGTGTAAGTGGGAAATGGGAGACCTGCTTGAGCAGTGAAGGATATACTGTCCTTGAAAGTGCCTGTCATTGACTACAATTATGTCTTTTCTATGAGAGAAAATATTTTGGGTTTTAAACTTTTGGGACAGTTAACATAACCTGACAATACCAACTATTTCAATTGCAAACTGCTGGTGGCAAAAAGCAGACTATTATCCACATTTATACAAATGCTATCATAATGAATGCTCTGAGACTTTTTCGTAATAAAAAAGATAAATAATAAGATGAGGAAATTTAATGTTCTGGGAAAATACAAATATCTCAATGTTAATACTTTTTAATGAATCAGAATGAAAAAGAATAAAATAGAAAAAAAGATCTATATGGAATGTGTCGTGGTTTGAATCTTGTTTTCCCCCAGAGGCTAAATTAAGTGGTAGACCCCAAGGGGTGGAAACCCCTGGAAGTTTTGAAGTTCTGCCCAATGGGCGCTCCTGCAGAAATGTAAACATATCACAAGCTCACTGGAAGAGATGAGTTGTAGTTTTGGGTTGTTGGAGAGGTGGCCATGTTGTAGAGCCACGAGGAAGGGGCTCCGAGCCCCTTGGGCCCTCTGGGCCCTCCCAGCCCCTGGCTGGGGGCTGCGGGGACCTGGAACAGCATAAAGCTGGGCTAGGTGCCTGTAGTTATGCTGGGAGATGTTTACTCCATGGGCACAGAGCAGCAGCCGGCACTGAACCTGAGGAACGGTGGCAGAGAGCCAGAGATAAGAACCTGAACTGGAGGAGCAGCAGAAGCAACATGCAGCACCAGAGAAAGGACTCCTGGAAGGAGAGCTGGGAGAAAGAGAACCAGCAGCTGAGAGACAGAGTTCTGGGGGTAAGACTGTACCAGATCCCCTAAAACTCCTTTGAGACCTCCGAGAAAGGAGGAGTAGATGGACTCCTATTTTAGAGGAGCCTTAGAGTATGCAGCACCAGAGAGAGAGAGGAGCTGAGAAGCTCAGAGCGTCCCGGAGCTGGACTGGGACGGCCAGAGGAATGCGGGGGGAGTTGACCTTGGCTCTCCCCCCCTTGCACTGCTGCCACGGTGGCAGCCTGAGAGACAGGGCACAGAGGCCCTGCAAGGAGCTGAGTCTCCTGGAGATACCAGACCGTCACGAAGACCCCCCTGTGTCTTCGTGATATGACGTGGTGATACGACCTTGTCTGGGGTTACGAAGCCCACGGAAGACCCCTCGGTTGGAGGCGATGGGGCCGAGAGAGGCTTGAATACCTCCCTCGTGAGTGCTGGCAGAAAGCCAGCCAGGGCTGCTGCATCAATGTGAAGAAGACAGACTGCTGCCTCAGAAGATGCTGCTGTTCAGAGACTGGAAGGGATCTGTCCTTCTTTCCCTCCTGGACTTTTATTTGGAGGGGAGAAGAGATCCGATCATTGTAAATACATATGTCATGGTAGAGATAGTTTGTGATCATGTGTATAATGTGATATGGTATTTATTTGTACAGTCATTGTAATATATTCCCTTTCCCCCACATTGAGTCTGGTGTGTTTTGTCTGGAAAAACCCATCTCACATTAGGTTGAGATGTGGGAGGGGGGAATGGAGCTAGGGAATTGGATTTTGGGGCTATCTCAAACCATGACAAATGCAATTTTCCAAAAATATTTCTTTAGCATGAAAAATTTGTTTAATCACTTTCTGACTGAGTTCTGTTTGCACTATATCTAAAATGAAGGATTTTAAGTTTCTTGCTTTCACATACTGGAATCTGAACCACTCAGGTAACTGACCCTGATTTTGTCCAATAGAACATAAATCCTCTAAGAGATTATGTCTCCATATTGCACCAAATGATACGTGATTGCTGAAAAATTGTGTCACTCGAAACCTCAGTTCATTATGAAGAACATAGCTCATCTACCCATAAGAGAGTGTAGGATAATCAGAGTTACACTTTCCAGGATGCTGTGAAGCACAAAAAGAAAGATTCTTTGTAGTAAAAAAACCAACCCAAATCAGCAGAACAAGTGTAAAATATAACCTTCAACTGCCTGGTGCTCCATGTTCCAGTGATCTCTATGATTTGCCAAAACTTCTGCACAAGTCTTCTGATTCTGTAACATACTTCTTGAGGTAGTTCATCAAAGAGGTCAAGTCAGGTAAATTCATACATGTTTTAATAGAAAATGCGTTAAACATAAACTAAATAAAACCTCCCACAGAACTTTAAATTCTGAGAACGTTCTGGTAGCTGATTAATTCTTAATCTTTATTTGTACAGCATCGTGCATATGTAAATAAGGCTTCTTAAGTGGTAACCACAATATGAATGATCTGGACATATCAACAGCTGATATTACTAACAGTAAGAAGATTCAGTTTCAAGAAGATTCAGAACAGTTTCGAGTTTGGGAGGGGGATTTAAAACAAAAAAAAAAAAAAGAATTTTCCTCTAAATCTCTCCAGTGTCCTGCTAAGTCTAAATGAATTACCCACACAGGTATAGGCAGAACTGTCATACATTTCAGGACTTTTGATTCTCAGGTCTGCACCTGAATAACACTACAACTCTTTCTTCCATTCCTGACATTGAGTGTTGCTCCTGTAATTGCCTTCTCTCTTATGAGTCTTTTTTCTCCTCTCCCTATAAAAGAAATTACAGCTTGTCTCTGTAGAAGATAAAACCTGAGTAACTGCTGTACCACAGAAATGCAGCAGGTTTTGCAATAATACGAAGAAGGGAAGATATGCGACTCGTGGGCAATTAAATACATTCAGCACAGCAGCCCATTGGAGAGCCACTTATTTTTAACTCCTTTTAGTTATTTCTCTTTAAAAAAGGGCTTTAGCCCCCCAGCTTCTCTCTGAAGAAAGTTTGAGACCAGCCATGACAGGACTCACGTTGTTAAGCCTGCTGGGTAGCGCCAGTACAAAACATGATGACAGAGTCACCCACAGAGAGAGCTGTCTTATTTATCTCCATCCTGGCAAACTGATGCACTCCTAGCAGTAGTAGTTTTCCCTGTAATCATTTGTATTATTATTTATAACAAATTGCATGTCAAGGGAACAATGGTGGATTGGTGTATCCCATTAATTTTTTGTATGAGGGGTGGGGGGAATAAAAGGCTACGAACAGTTACTAGAACCACACTGACAATTTATTTTACCTGTGAACTGAGAAGTCTTCTGCACTGAAGCTTTTATGAGACATAGAAAAGGAAAGAGTTAGACTCAGACAGACTTAAGGGATGGAAGCAGAAAAAAAGGGAAATGGGAGATTTAGGTTTGGAGAAGAGTCAGGTATGGATATGAGTTGGAATTGTACCTTTAATTATACTACATTTACTATGACAAAGTTGTTCTCTAGAAAAAACACTTGTTAAATACATATATTTCAAGAGATCAATTGATGAACATTTTGGGAAGATGGTCTTTACCGGTAACACTGGTAGATGACCTGCATTTTTCAAGAGTTTGAGGTAACATTCTCTATGAGTAGTTGCTGTAGGTTGTTAGTCTCAACTTTTTGCAGAAGTTATTCTGTGAGAGATTCATGGCAGGAATATGTCCTTAAACAATGAAAAGGGGAGGCAAAGGCAGTTCAGAGCAAGGTTTAAGCATCACAACAACTTTAGTAAGCAACTGAATGCATAAGAAGAAAAATGTGAAAACATTTGTGAAAGAAGTAGGGATAGGGAGAATGAAAACTTGAACTCTGTAGCCTGTGTTCACACAAGATGATTGCAATTGTCCTTTTTGGCCTTAAAAATCCATGAATCTATGAATGAATGAACGAATGAATGAATGATTCTGGGACCAAAGCTGAGAGAGGGTTCAAAGATTGCAGGTCCAAAGTCAAACTCATCAGTGAAGACTTATGAAAAGACATGATTGATGACTAACCTTGTCCTTAGATTGTACATGAGGCTACTGCTTTTTTAAAAGTGACACTTGTCACTTTTCAGTATCAGCAGGAGGAGAAGAAAAATATATATATAATCTTTGTCAACATCAATTTTTCCTTCAGGTTTATTGCAATCATAAACTGTACTGCACAATAAAAAAATACAGTGTCACCTTGGGTCCATCAAACTTGACACTAAAAGGTTAAATGGATTTCTTAGCTTAGCTTGATCCAAAGAGGAAGAGTACCCACACAATACACACTGCACAGATTAATGCTCTTCTTTCTTTTCTTTTTCTTGCAATTGCAGACAAAGTTTGCAGACAAACAATGGACATTGCATTCAGCTCAGCAGCACAAAGGTAATTGTATCAATATGTTCCGAAGATTTGAAGGTTCTTTCAGTGGATGATTTGCAGTGCTAAGCATTATGGCTCCAAAGAGATTCGCAGATTGAAAGTTGGTACATATGAGGTGGTAAGCCTTTCAGCTATATTATCTGTGCCAAATTGGGTGGAGTTGTCCTCACTGAGCCTTTTTTTAACCTGCTGGACTAAGCATTTCCTTTTTCTTCTTCATTTTCAAACCCAGTCTTATTACATCTCTTTCTCTTTTTCGCCTTTATCACTCCCTTGGCTGTGCTGCTACACTCTTCAACCTGACTGTTCTTTTAAAATTCTGCAACTGCACAGATTTAAGATAAGAACAGTGAGAGAAAGATGGGTTTATAATGTCTATATTGGAACTGGTGAGAAACTTTACTAATTCCTGGGGGGGGGTTGGTTGTTTGGTTTTCTTTGGTTTGGTTTTGGTGGTGTTTTTGTTTGTTTGTTGTTGTTTGTTTTTTGGTTTTTGGTTTTTTTTTAATAGACAGTAAAAAATAAATAGTGTTTGAATTATTCTGGCATTAGGATATAGAATATCTCACATTCTGCAGTACCTGCTACTTTCTGGATGGAAACCAGTCAAGCTTATCCTGACTCAGAGAAAGCAGACACTGGAAAAGTTTCTGCCAAATGGAAAGTTTATAACTAATATTAAAAAAAAAAATAAAAAAAAATACAACTTTATATCCCTGATTAAATAGCCAGAGAGTTCAGTTGCTTGTTTACAGTATTTTAGTAAGAAGAAAGGGGAAACTCTGGTACTAGAACCCTCTAAAGTGCTGGGATTTGGATTCATTTAAACTGGTACTACTCGGAAAGCAAAATGGGTGGGAGGAAAAGTGACTACAATTAAGGGGTTGGTTCCCATGGTATTTGTGAATTCCAGTCTGAGCTTTGTACTAGGATCTCTATGCACCTCTGTTCATTTTTTGAAAGGTCAGGCATGCTCTGAAAACTAAACACCTAAAGTGCATATGACATTCTATACCTGCAAACTACTCTTTACGAAGCTAAGAGGTGGACAGAACAAAGTTTTTGCAGGAGTGGCATGTTCATTTAAAGTAAGTCCACATGTGAAGGAGAACCAGTCAAATGCAAAAAATTACTTCTGCTTCTACTTTCGTATATAACTAGTAGGGGACAGGAAAATTAAGTACTGGAAACACATCAAACAAATTCCCTGCCTTGACTAGACCCTAATAGAAAGAAATTTGTCTAGTAATGTTTCCTTTACTTGGTTTTACAATAAAGGTACCAGTCATTAACTGATGCAAAAGAAAAAGTGAGTAAAAATTTTTATCAAACAAACTCTAAACAGAGAATCCAGAGGCTAGGACATGTTAAAAATGTAGAAAATGAAGCTTCATTACAAAACTAGACAGATGTTAATGCTCATTTCAAACTTTTTTTTTTGCAAAATTAAAAAAAAATAACAGGAAAATCAAAAAAAAGAGCCAGTGAGATGCCAGTACTTATAGTTATTTCAGTTCAAAAGAATTTTCAAATCTGAGTTTGTATTTTTGACATCAAAAGATTAAATTGTGTCCCCTTTTTAATTTAAATGCTATATGTAAAAGTCAGGAACATTCTTCTTTTCTGCCTAGTATGGGAAATCTTTGACAATTGTGAAAAATATGGGAACATCTTTGTCCAGATATTCCTCTTCCAGAAGTCTAAAATCTCAGCAAGTGCCATTAATTGTCTTCCTACTCCTGGGCCTTTGGTGACGGTCACAGGAGATAATTTTCTTAAATAAAATAGCTTGAAGAGATTCTGCTTAATAGGAATAATTCCTACTGCAATGTAAGAATGTTTATACTTTGTTACAATAGTTCGGTTTTTCTGAAGTATTTGGCTTTTGCAAATGGCCTCCCTTATTCAACACATAAAAACAGTTCCTGGAATCCTTTTTCAGGGAACTCTCTTCAAAGTCTGTGAAAGATGTAGAGTCTGAAGGACTAATAGCCCAGGGTCTGATCTGCAGCAGGTACTGTTCATCAGGCAGCACCACAACCGACCGAGTAGGCGGTGTTGGTCGGCACCAGCAGCAGAGGAGGGATGGTAAAGGATGGTAAACACACTCAGGCAGCAAACCCATTTATGTTCATTTGTGCTAATTTGTGTGTTCATGTGTGTGGATGGATATATCATAAAATTCAGGCAGCAATTGGAGTGTTATTTCACTTAGACTATTTGCAATGTTGATTTTTGCAGTGTTGATTCTCTGTACTAGGTAACAAGAAAAACTTAAGCTACAGAGTTTTATTTAGCAAGACAGCAAGAGTGAAAGTGAACAAGGAGCTTCATGATTTTGACATATAATTCTTCAGATATGATCAAAGAAGTCCATTTACTGGAAGCTCTACTAAGTGTCAGGCAAAACAATTTAAAGAATTGGAGCTGTCAACAGGATGACACTTTCATTTTGAGGCAACTTTCAAGGTTTTGAAACTTGTTCTTTTTCCACATGTTTTGGAACATCTATTTTCCTAATGAACGATTTGGAGTTTGGATTCATGTCCAAAGGAACTTAGGTACCCATCACTCCCTTTCAAAGAAGAAAAGAAAAGAAAAAGATTAATTGAAAAATAAAACTTATCCTGAAGAAAACTTGTATATAATACTTCTGTTTTGACAGAACGGAATAGTAGGGTCCAATTTAACGCAATTATATGTATTCTGTCCAGCAACAATTAACAACTCTGATCTTAAGGATGCTAAAAAAATAATTTGTTTTAGGAACAATATTATAGAGAATAATTAGACCACCACGTGAGGGAAGAAGTTATACAGCTGAAGTGAATGCAGTGTTTTGACACTGTAGGTTAGTTGGCATCCCTTGGGGAGATTGTGTTCTGCAAATACGGAGTCACAATTCTTGTCACAAGTGTGTGCTGAAGCTTGTAATAGTTTTCTTCTGAACCTTTCACACTTCTGCTTTCCACAGAAGGTTCATTTACCTTTTCAAAGCAGAACGGAGCTGTTTTTAGATTGTCTTGATTCCAATAGATGCTGAAGTCCCTTGAGTCTAAATTGGGATGCCTTCGTCTAAGTAAATTTTTATCTGACTGGTTGGCAGTGAAAGGAAGAAAATGGTAGCAACTCTAAAAAGCTTCATGCCCTGTGGTTCATAGTTCATTAATTGTTCCTTTCAGAAATTTTGCACTGCTTGTCTTTCTCGTGTCCATTTCCTTAATTACAATTGTAAATGTTCTAATTGATTAACCGAAATTCAGGCACTCTATTAGTTCATCAGTTTGAGGAGTATCTTCTCATGCCTGATTAATTAATAATTGTGTATAATGTTGCTATATAATTATTTTATTCACACAAGTATACAATGTTTACCATGACGACTCCAACGAGCTCTGTGTTTAGGCAACTGCCTCTCTATTTTTGGGACATCTGTTCATGGCTTACTTCCCCAGTTTCTGTAGCATACAGCTAGAATCCTACCCTATCCTGCAAAATCCCACTCAAGTTTTGGATTTTCCCCTGCATCTCAATCCTCAAATCCCATTAAGTCTCACTTCACCAAATACTGAGTTCTCAGTCAGTGTGGAATGCCTGGTTTACACTTTCATGTATATGGAAGGACACCCATATAACTTAGTCATTCTAATCAGTTTACCACAACCTTTCTTCCCTCAGTTGATACATATGGAGAGCATTTGTGTTCAAAGGGATACTTATAAGGGCTGTTGGCTGGTTAAAAAAATTGTAGAATACTGCATTACAATGCATTTCAAGATACAAGATTTCAAATAAACATATGTTAGGGCTTTAAGGCACATGTGTTTTATGATTGTTTACAGTCAGAGTTTACTTCAGGAGCATGTCACTGGGTGACAGCATGGCATTCCTGGGAAACAGGGCTGTGGAGCAGTACATAACCCTGCAAGTTGGAGAGAAAACAGCAACAAAGGTTTGCAAGGGTGAGGGTGAATTTATGTAAACATTTTAGTAATGAACTCTGTGTCCTGTTCAGCCCTGCCTGAAGTTAAAGGGTTAATCTCATTTTCCATTTCTAAAATCATAGAATCATAGAATGGTTTGGGTTGAAAGGGATCTCAAAGATTCCCCAGTCCAACCTCCCTACCATGGGTAGGGACACCTTCCACTAGACCAGGTTTCTCAGAGCCCCATCCAATCAAGCTGTGAACGCTTCCAGAGATGGGGCAGCCACAGCTTCTCTGGGTAACCTGTGCCAGGGCCTCACCACCCTCACAGGGAAGAATGTGGCACCACAACAGGCTGGCAGCATGAGTGGCTGCGGTTTAAAGGCTGTGGGGAATGCAAGATCAAATCATACTTAATTTATTGAACCTCCGTTACATAATAAATGAGCTTCCAAGAGCATGAGTTACACCAAAGTCAGGTTGTGTGGTGAAGTGACAGAGCAGCCACCTCATCTTTAGGGCTCAGTCCTGCAGGAGATGTCAGAAGCACCCTCAGAAGAAGCTCCAGTGTGATAAGGTGAATCTGGGTCACAGGCACCCTGGCACAGGACCCAGGGATTTCTGAAACCTACCCAGGGGTGTCACCTGCATGGTGAGTACCTGAGTGAAAGCCTCTGCGGTGCAGAGGAGGAGAAACAGGGATCTGTGAGCCTGAGCATTAACCACCAGAGTACGAGGTACTCCAGCCTGAACTTCTTGTTTGTTCCGTTGAAGCTGTTTCACTTTGTATGAATAATTAAATACTCACTGGGTTGGGGAGAGACAGAGAAGTGATTCTGTACCTCACCAGTTAATTGCATGAGGCAGTGAGTAAAATGTTCTGATTTCTATTTGCAAATGGTTACTGAAATAATTTCTCCGATATTGGTTTGTTGAGATACTTGTTATTCTCCCTGAAGTTTAAATACCTATTGATGGTGATATTTTTTTTTTTTTTTAATTCCCAAATGTTGACATTCAGAGAAAAAAATGTCCATAGAAAATTTGGGTGTTGGTAAAGAAAGGGAAGATTATTTCTATTTTATAATTTTACAATAAAACCAGTAAATTAAGAAGAAATTGAATACAAATTAAAAACAAACAAATAATAAAAAAAAAAAGGTTGAAGATTTTTTTCCACCAAAAAGTATTTACACTTTAGGTGACCTTATCAATTATATGTCTGAATTGGTGGTATACAAATATATTTATAATTTTTTTTTTTTTTGCATGTGGAAATTTTGGAAATGACAAACAAAGTAAAATATACAAGAAGTCAACAAAAAAACCAACAGGTCAAAACTACAGTAAGTAAACAAAAAAACTTTCATTTGGAAACAATTGCACAAGGAAGTAAAATTTAGAACTAAAATATAGCCATATATTCATAGAGACTTTTATAGTCTTACATTTTACATTTTTTCACTGCCTTGAATCCTCTGAAATAACTTGACTAAATATACGTATCAACTCAGCCAAGCTGTAAAGCTCAAACTTAAGTCTCTTCTTTGCAAGACAGCAGTTATATTCATAACTTTGAGCACTTTCTTAATCAGATGTAGTTAAAATGATTAAAATACACAAATAGATTTCAACACTTTCTGAACTGAATGTAGAGAAACAGGATGAAATATTCTGTTGTTACCAGGATCTGACTTTTCCTGGATTTTGATGCAAAGTGAATTAGCAATCTTGATGGCATTCTTCTCGATCTAATCTTGTTTGAAGTCCTTCTGTTTCATATTGTCTCTGTATTTCTTAGATTGCCACAGTTTATTGCTACAGATTAGACCAGTGTAAAATCTGATGTGCATCTTATTGGCAGGAGCAGTGTGCAAGAGTCACTATCCATAAACTTCGGTAGAGTTGCCAACCCTCAATGCTTTAGATGTAGGCAGCCCGAAAGAGAACTTTACTCCAAAAGTGTGCAGTATTTCACTATTATAACTCCATCATGGTCAATTAGCCAGACATGTTCCTGACTTTTATCTTCAAAAATGATGCTTCTTGATTATTTATGTTTCCAAAAGCTATTATTGAGTAATTCAGTGTAGTGAAGGACTTCAATATGCTCCACCATTGTGACTGTAAATCCAGGTGTTAATACTCCCAGGTGGCTCATCATCTCACTGCAGATACCTAATAAAGTTGCCATTAGCTGGCAGTATACACTGAAAAAAACTATACAGCCAGCTGATCTTCTCATTAAAGAAAAGGCTACTGAGGAATGCCAGGAGATTATCTGAGTTGTCCGAGTTGTAAAGAAAGGGAAAGAACTAGAGAATGCTTATTTTCACAAACTGCTTCTAGAAACAACACTGGAAGTCGTAATCAACAACAGACGGAGGACAAAGAACCAAGGCTTATAGAATAAAAGCAGACCACAGAAACTATAGTCAGGCTGAGGTGGAAGTCAGGTATTGGTTTTCCAGTCTTGCTTCTGAGAATAACTTTAAAAATCATCTGATTCTGATAAATTCAATGTAATTTGACTTATCTCATCTCCTGAAAAGATATAGACCTGAAAAACTCACCATCTTTGACTGAGAGAGGAAATTTGGGGAAAGTGGATAAAATATTACTGAGGAAATTGTTGATGACTTTTTTGCTTGCTACTTAAAAAAAATATATTAGATTTAATATTGTCATAGTGATAGAATCTTAGGATGTAATAATCTTGTTCATATCAGGTGCAGGATGGATCTGGTCCAACTGAGGAAAAAAATGTTATCAAAAGTTTCTGTCCACCAGAATATGCTCATATGCAGAGACTGGAGAGGAACCTAAAGTTTTGTTTTTGTTTTTTTTTTTGTTTTGTTTTGTTTTTGTTTTTGTTTTTGTTTTGTTTTTGTTTTTTTCCCAAAGCAGTCAAGAGATAAATTGTCTCAATCTTGTGTTTTGCTGACTTTCGAGGACAGTGATCTCCAGGGAAACTGGAGATGCTTCCAAATTCTTGTGTTGGGATGTCTGTCCTCTGTACTCCCTGGAATTGTTCTAGCTATTCAGATTTTCTGCCAAAATACCCTAGTTTCCAGCAAAAATAACTTGGCAATGAAACACAGGTGGCAACTGGGGTGCATTCTGGAAAGGTGAAAGCCTGGATGAGTACTGAAATGCAAGTCAAAATCGATTGGTAAATATGTGTCACTTAGGCAGTTTCTTCCTAATCTGTCCCAGCTTTATTCAAGTTCTCGAAGGCTGTGCGATCCATGAGACTGTCAGCATAAGCACAACATAACCACATCTTTTTTCCTCTTTTTTTTTTTCCCTGTACTCTTCAATTACCTGCAATGAACATGCAAGTGTGCCAAGTCAAGCCCTCAGAAGTGCTAAAATGACAGAACTACAGTTATAACACCAACCAGGTTTGCTGTCACTTGCTATCAAATGTATGAAGATACACTCCTGAACATGTTTTTTTCAGTCAAAACTCTTCTTTTCAGTGTCCGTAGTCTCCTTTACTGCAAAAAGGGGTGGTGCTCTGGAGGCTGACTAGGTCTTCACAGTGGAGGCATCCCTGTAAAATCCCCTCAAAAACAACCCAGAAAACTTCTGCATCTTCTAGGGTCAGGGAGTGTGAAGTCTGGCTCAACAAAATGCCTTTTTTGTGTGGTTGGTGTAAGGATCAATAACAGTAAAGGGACAAATGCAGAGCTCATGAATCCAAAAATTTTCTCTCCCTATCATTGCAAAAGCTGCAGAAAGCAAGCAGGCAGATAATCCTCAGTGATCAAATGCAGTGAACTGAAATATTAGCAACAAAGATTTTAATATGACTCTACCTGCCTGTTGCTTTTGACTGAGTAGTTAACAAGAACAACAACAGAAATAACTGGAGGTTTTTGAATATTCTTCTTTAAAACATTTGAAATAAAGATTCAAATAAAAAAGTAAAGGAGTAAGCATCTGAGGCAAACTTTTCCCTGTATTAAAAACTCCTGGGCTCCAAACCTGTTTATTCCAGATGCACAGCTGGTAGCCATTGCAACAACTGTAATTCTGTAATATCCTCCCATGTAGGCTGTTGCAGCTTGTCTGTTTTGCATCCCCTGTTGTGCCTTAGCCTCTTTTCACTGTTTCACTGTTTATCCTAAGGAAAAGTAAACACAGAAAATACATTATTTTCTAGATGTTTACGCAGGTTGCAGGAACAGAGATGTGCTGTAGACATAGTCAGTTGGGACTGTAAGAATAGTTAATGTAATGTATTAGGAGTAACTTTCATGGTACCATGAATTTTGGTTTCGTTAATGAACCCTCTATAAATACTTAAGAAAGATTTTTAAATAGCGGTTAAAAAAACAGTGCTCAAAAATTATATACATAAAAATAAAGAGTTAGATAGAGAGAGAATCGGTGCTTTGAGAGCAAGACAGATCTCATATAAGAAGCACAGATTGAAAGGTCATGTTTATGTCTCTGTGCTTAGCCATGAAAACTTCAGAAGCAATAAATTCTGCGTTCCTTGGCAAAACCATTGATGCCATACTCCAGCCACTATCAATAAAATCTCACAAACCCCCCAAATATTACGTTATAAAACAATTCTTAAACATAAAATATGATGAATTCTCCATTTTTCCAAAAGTTCTTGTAGGTCATTTGGGATTCAAAAATTACAAACTATAGGTTTGAATATGCATGTATTGGAACTGATCAAAAAATAAAATCTCCGTCTCAAAGTTTTGATGTTCCAGTACCTTAACATTTACTTTCACTCAAAGTTGGAACAGAGTTGAAATCACCAAAAAGTTACACAGAATAGGAAGTGGTTTGGAGTTCTTTTGGTTTTGTTTTTAAAATCAATTCAGAGTAGCACCCCCAAAAAGAAATTTCTATATTTGCATAATAAGCAAATCCAGCAAGTAAAACAGTTGTGATATTTTAGCCTGTCCAACTTTGATGTGCCAAATTGCAGTTTATTGTGAAATAACTGTCCATTTTACATGCCATTTGGAGTCAAATTAACACTTTGAAATGATATATTTTATTGTGGCTCTTAACATGTGGTGCTTGTTCATTTTGAAATGTCATTTGGGAAAAGCAAAAGAAAAAATGTCAAAATCAAGATACATTTGACTAAAACATATTTTCTACTCAAAAATTATTTATTTTGAAAGGAGAGTGTTCTAGCTGACAACTTGTATGCTTCTGGGGCCTGTTTTTTTGGCTTTATTTTCATGCCAACAAATCAATGGAGGGGAGATGTAGTTTTCTATGCAAACCAGGATAAACTTCAGGAAGAAAAGTAACACTCCCTGCACTTCTCACACTGTTCCCTGAAGATTAAGGAAAGGTAGGGAGAGTCCTCTTTGGGCTAACAGATCTGTCATTCTCATTATTAACCCATCTCCCAGATACGGAATTGTGAAATAAGCTGGAAGTGGAGATCAGTTTGAACTGGGGGACAGTGGGTGAGGTTGGCGGACCAAAGAATTATGCCCTTTGTTTAAGTTTAAAATAGCTGTGTGTAGCTAAAAGGGAAAGCTCAGGAGCTCCCAGTCTGTGGCTCTGAATGGAAATTAGAGTTAAAACTTAAACCCATTTCACATACAGGGTCTTCACAGAGCACAGGCTGTACCTTATTACATGCCTCTATGGAAACTTCAGAGTTTGCTAGGTATTCTCTAAAAGTATCTCAGACTTGATAGGTGACAAATAGACTATACTAAATGTTGGTTTTAACCATGACATCTTTTATTTGTGAATACCTCCACCCACACGGGTCACATGGATTTGAAGAACTGCTGCTTTGAGAAAAGAAACTTTGTAAGTGGCATACAAACAAGGGTAGGCCAAGAAGTTTTGCCGTAAGCGCAAAATCCTGCTGCTAGGACAGAAGCAGCAGCAGTACAGGCTGGGGTCTGCCTTGTTTAGATGTATCTCTGCTGGAAGGACCTTGAGGTCCTGAGGGAGATTAAATTTATCATAAGTCAGCAGAACGCTCTTGTTGCTATAAAGGCAAATGGTTTCCTGAGCTCCATAAGCATGAACATAGCCAGGAGATTAAGGGATGCTATTATTCCACTCTGGTCAGCACTTGTTTGGATACACATAGAACACTCTGTTCAAATTTAGTTTGATCCCTGCTGTAATTTTTGCTAAAAAAAATTAGATTCCAGAGTAGGACCTCCAAGTAAGATGCTTAAAGGATTGCAGACCCCAAATTATGAAAGGAGGTTTAAAACCTTTTTTTGCAGTGAGAACAGGTTTCACAGAGAACTGGTTGAATCAACCTCATTGGAAATTCAGTTTGACAGGACCTTCCTTCCAAAGGCCCTTCCTTTAAGAGAAGGTTGGACTAGATCTCCAGAGATCTACCCTGGATTTTTTTCATTATTCTATTCTATAATTCTAAATGTAATTATTTATTATGTACTCAGTCAGGGAAAGAGCAGCTTCCATGGCCTTTACGAGTAGCTCAGCAATGCTAGGTGGCCAAGTCTTAATTTTTCACAGTTTTACTTAAGATTTTTTTAACTTCCTAAGTTAATATAATTTCTCTTAAGTCCTTACATAAAAATTCCTGGTTTAACTCTGACTCTGTTTTAAGCTGTCTTTTATTTTGTGGCTCTTGCTCACTTGCCATTTCACATTGTCAGACAAAATTTCTCTGTAAAAGCAAACTAGCGTTGCACTTATACTTCAAGCTACGACTTGGATATCAGACCCCTGAGTCCCTAAGGTGAGATTCACACACTTGATTTGTATTGGTCTTGGTTGCAGTTTAGATACACTGGTATTCACATACACATGAATGTAGCTTTCTGAGTTTTAAATGTCTAATTTTTGAGATACACATTAATGGAAAACTATGTTTAAATAAGTTAGTCACAACACCAGAAAGACACACGTCACTCTGTATATGTACGTGGTTCAGTGTGAGCCAAAGTATATATAAACTCTTCTGGAATTCCTGAGGGAATTCCTTAGAAGCTTTTTTACCAGTTGCCCTTGGTATGTCACTTTTATTTCACAAGTTTTTTAGTTGCAGTAGCAGATTCAGGAACATCAACAGGCCTTAGTCAACATTCAGAATCCACTTGGCTATTCAGAAAACAGTGAAAAATGGTCTCTGACAGAAAGAGCACATCATTATAGATTCTTATACAACACACAATGGAGTCGGTGGAAACACTGGAGTGTTTCAAGTCTGTTGGCAAAGCTAGCCAGAGTCCTATAAAAGAGAGAAGAGGGAATGATAGAAGGCATTCACTAAATGATTCTGTTTGGTAGAATAAGGAATTATATGACTACCTGCTCACACAAAGACATCAGAAAACCGAGTAAGTCTCCTACTCTCTCCTGTAGTACCAAGGATTTTTAGAAGCATAAATGGCAGTAGAATATGCTTTTGTTTATTTAACTGGGCTGATGTCAGTCACAGCAGATCTACTGAAGTCAATAGGACTGTATTAATATATATAACTTTTGGATACAATTCAGAAAAATGCACATTTTCTCCTGAATAGAAAGCATGATTATCTACACAGTACATTAGCAGTCTTAGTACCCAGAGAATTCACGCCAGAGTGATGTGATACTGGTAACAAAAATTCATCTTAGCCTTTATGTCCTGAACAGATATACAGGTATAGTTACTTCCAGTTACCAGGTTTTTGTCATGTTTTATGTCAATTTGATTAAATGACTGATTCCCTACAGCTACCATGGTTGATATTGCTCAAACATTTTCACTATTTAATACAGGAAAAGAAGATAATTAGTTCTAAATATGAAAATTTAAGGCAAACATATTATAACACAACTGTTTTTTTCACCTCACTCATTAATTTATTTCAGATTCAAAGAAAAAAAAAAGCAAAATAGAATAGAAATAACAAATATTATTTCCTTCTATATAAAATTAGTAGTTATATACAAGACTTTCAAAAAAAGTCTCAATCTCCTTATCCCTTAACTTGTTCTCACAGCATGATCCATTATTCCTTATGGACAGTGAACTGTATGTACCAGCGTATTTATTAATGTATTGTAATAGATCATCAGTCTATATTTCTTTACCCCATCCTTGGTAACATATTCAGAACATTATTTAAAGCTCATTATTCACTGAAATAACACATGCAATAGCACAAGTTGGTTAGCTGTGATATTTTATTAGAGTGAGCATTTCGGGATTTTATTCTCAGTCCCTCATCAACATAAAACATAGTAAAGAGTTCATAAATCTAATTAAGAACATTAGAATAAGGAAAAATCACTGAATATTTAGTTAAGATATGCAAACCTCATGTACAAGCAAGCCATTAGAGGCAGTCATAAATGCCAATTGAAAAGCACTCAATAACAGCTAGTTTGTGGGAGTGCAACAAGACAGATGTAGGTGGAATGGTAGTCTGCAAAGGTAGAAGTGTTTTGTTTATCTCACTGGTTGTCTGACTCTTTTTTTACCTCCCCCCTGAAGAAATTTTATGGGAATCCTTTCCTGGTTTGAGCTGCCAGACATGTAAAACATAATGTTGTTGTATGTGCTATACCCAGTGGGACAGTAATTTAATCTAGACCAGTGCCTGCCCCTGAAAACAGACAGTAGGAGTACCTCTTTCCCTTTATCTTCCTCTTCCTCTTCTTTTTTAAATTTTTTTTCTCTCTTCTTTTTTTTTTTCTTCCTCATTTTCCTTTTCCTTTTTCTCCTTTAGAGATTTTTGAAAGATATTCAAACTGTAAGAGGTCTTCATAAAACAAATACGAATTTTCATTTCTCCAAGTTTTCTAATCACTTAGGAGCAACTTCAACAAGAATTCAGCAACCAAGATTTGGTCATGCACTTGGAACCTATAAAACAAAACCCTTTAAAGGTAAAGGTTTAGTTCATGGACAGCTTTGTTGAAGTGGGACATAGCAAAGCATTGTGTTTTCTGAAAACAAGAGAAGAAAAATAATTAGGTTAAGGAACTTGCCTTTAGATTTCTTTGGTAAGAGTCTTAATCCTTACTCTGCTTTTCATCCACTATGTGTTTCTCAAATCACACTCATATTTATGTCCTAATGTCCAAAATAAAGAGACAAGAAGCAAAAGAAAAAGAGAGATTATTTGTATGTCAGTGGAGAGGGCATTCAATTGGATAGTAAGAGATTAATGTCTATTTTTCTGTCTCTAGAAATTTCTTTTTGTCAGTGTTTCTCATACAGCATGTCAAAATCCTCCAATGACCTACTCTGATGTAAAGAAACAGATGCAGTTTTGACTTTTTCTGTGAAGAGAACCCATTGCACTGGGCTCCTTATGCAAGGGAGATAAAGAAGTTCCTTGTTTGAGAGTCATGACTAGGAAGGCAGCACTTAGTAGGTTGTGGAGCAGTGAAGAGCAGGATGTGCTGTGGAGCTCAGGACCAACAGGAGAAATTCAATTACCATGGGAATGTAGGAAGATTTTGAGTCACTAGAGCAGTGATTCTGGGTGTGTCTGAGACAAATAGCTGGTGAGGTAGGCACTTACACAAGCTGACAAATAGTGAATTATCTTCATTATTCTGGTCGTACATATCTGGGCCGTGAAGATGCAGATTGTTCAGTTTTATTCCTTTGTTTCCTGTTCCTTGCAAGACAATTTCAAAGGAGTGTCCTTAGGCGCACTTCAACTAAAGTTTTGATGGCAAAACAGATATGGAGCCCCTGTACCTATGAATAAAGCTTCTCTAAACCTGAGATCTGGAATGAGATCTGTAACTAAATACATCAGATTCCGGATGACTACTTGCAATTCAGAACACCTGTTACCAACCTTCTGCAACATAATATTAAAAAAATGTGGTTTTACTGCAGTCATCAGTCCTAGTTGCTCTTCTAGTACACTAAGGTTCTTTCTTAGTCAAGATCATACTTGTTTGATTGACATCCATGAGCTAATGCAGTGTAAAGCAGGAAATCAGTATTAGAAGAGATTTACTTTTGATCCTCTACAATTAAAGTGTGTGTTTGTGAGTGGTGTTGTTTTATTTTCTATGGATTTTGGAGTTTGGGGTTTTGAACATTTGTTTCTTGATAGCTCATAATTCTTGAAAAAAACAAGACTGAAGTAACCTCTGCAACTGACCCAATCACAGATGTAATCACTCAATTATATATTTTTTTTAATTATTACTCCTCATAATATTTCAATTAAAATATCCCCTCAGACTGCTTCAGTCTAAGTGATCTCAGGCTCCTATGCCTTCCATAGTCTTCTTGAGTTGAAAAATAACAAACAAGTGTAAATGACATTTACAGCTCTTAATTGGTGTCATTAGCAGTTCCTATTATTCAGCAGGACAAGCGATGGCCTTTTATTGAGAATTCAGTGATGCACATCTGCTCTGAACTCATCAGACTTAAAGACTAGTAATAAAACAGCTGAGTGAATGACTTAGGGCCATATCCATCACTGAAGAGTGCTTGCGGAAGATTTATTTATTTTTTGCTTAAAAAAAGATGACTTTGGAGACCATGATCATAGAAGGGTTAATGCTTCTGTAATAGAAGTAGATCTTGAAATAATGCTAATATGTTAAATCAGTAATAATAACCTAAATTTTTATTGTTTCTTATTGCCAGTGTTAATTGCTATAAACTAGACCTTGAGGCAAATCAGAGGGGATTAGATTTGTAATAGCATGTAAGTGCTAAGGGATTGTTGATAACAGTACGATGTAAGACTAAAGAGCTGTTTGATCCTTTGAGTAAGTACTGTTAAGCACTAAAACTGATGTTTGAGATACCCCAAGCCCAAAATTTCAGTCTTCAGAAGACTTTATTTAGACATCCACACTGTGGTACCAGGGTGCACATAACCAACCAACCTTTTAGTGACATGGTTAGTGAGGTCCATTAGGCTCCAGTGGAATTCACAGAGTGAGGAAGGTTCAATATAATTTTTTTTTTCACTGAAGGAGTCTTGTGGGTTGTCTCCACAGTCTGTGACAGATACTGCAGTGGACAACTGATGTCATTGAGCTTTGGAAGCTTTCTTGGGCTTCTCTAGGTAACCTCATGGAACTACCATGGACAGATTTAGGGAACTAGCACAGTCTTGGTCAGCTAAGGGGGCATTCATATGCCTAGATTTATGAATTTTAAAATAGCTTAGTTATCCTGTAAAGGGATTCAAGAGACTTAATCATCTCCTGCTAAGATGATATGTATTGCTGATTTGCTTTTGAGTATAAAATTGTGGGTGTCCTCCTCGGATTTCATCAACTTCTTAAGTCTATAATTAGATCTTTTTTTAACAGAAAACTCAAGAATTGGCTGCATTTATAACAGACATTTGTCTCAAAGTAGATCAAAATGTCTTTCCCACAGCTCTGAAACCAGTGTCTCATTTCATCTTGTGCGTTTCCTGCTGTAGTTTCTCAGTGCCATGTATTGCTTTCTCAGTGTCTGGTTTTTCACATGCACTACATACATTACCCAAACGCCTAATTCTACATTTTATTAAATTACAATCTCTAAAAACTTTTATGGAGCTAATCCATACCATAGTGGTGGGATTCAGACAAATAGGATGTGGAGAGAAATTCTCAAAACCGCTGCATTCCTTTAAAAACAAGTGAAGTGAGTGAAATTTTGCTCAGTCTGTGTAATACAATAGTCTGGTGTAACTACAGCCAGGTGTGAATAAAAATTACCTGACAAAGACCCCCAAAAAACCCTGCCAAAAATCTTAAGAAAAGTTGTCTCATCTCTTTGGAGCTCTACGCTGTAGCAGATAAATTACTGCCTAATCGTTCATTACTGAGTTAACTGTCAGGGTGCTAACTATTGTTCCATATGAAAAATCCGTGTTGAGATTCCAGCTCAAAAAAAAAAAAGAAAAAAAAAGTCTGAGTTCTGTAACGAAAAGGAAACATTTGTTAAGCAGAAGTGCTTTGTAACTCTCATATTACTTTTCAAGAAAAACCCTGCTCTGGTGCAGCTAATTTGTAGTGATGTCAGGCTGGGATTTTCAAAGGTGCCTAAGGAAGTTAAATGACTGGCTCCTATTGACTTTGCAGCTACAATCCTGATCAGACCTTTTATACTGCTTTCACTTTAATGAAGGGAAGAAGTGAAGGAAAGGGCTGGCTAATAGAGGGAGTAGGAGATTTACTTTTCTTGGAACTCCACACAAAGATTCTGCTCAATGGATCAGCAAATGTATTATTATCAACAGCAATAATAATGATAGCTACTTATACTCTGTAGGAGTACACTCAAAATACCTCATAGAAAACCACAGTTATCTCTTTTTTGTAGGTGAAAAATATGATCTGGGTCAACAAAGCTCTGTGACTGCTCCACAGGTGCCCCCCTGTGCACATCCCAGCAGCACTTACAATGCAAAATTGCAGCACCAAAACTTAGCTATAGGTAACTTCTTTCAGACATCAATGCCCTTGGTCAAGGTTACTCAAAGATGTACGACACATTCATAATGAAATGATGGATTTGACTGGGTCCCAAACCAGAATCCAGCCAGCTTTTATCTTTGGAGAGCTTGATGATAAAACAAGACCATCCTTGCACTTGGCATGAGGCTACCACATGGCTTATATTCAGTTAAGCACTATATTGATCTATTTTTAACCTCATAAATAAGAGGTGTTAGAATTCACAGTTATTTTTTGAAGGATGGTGAATTTATAACAAAACTATATGAAAAAAAGAAGAAAAAAATGGAATTTTAGATTCTATCAAACTTTAACTTAAATCCATTAGAAAATTAAAAAAAAGGTCTTGTGATCACTTTATGAAAACAAAATCCATTTCTGAGCTACTATGAACTGTTTTGGTTTTTTTTTCTTTGAGAAAAAAAAACATCAAAGACACTATTTCTAAGCTATGTGGCTGAAAATGGGCCCTGTTTTGAAGTCAGTGTTTTGAGACCATGACAAAACCAACATTTGCAGACCTTTTTGAAGCCAAAGTCTTTTTTCTCTGGAGACTTCAAAAAGCACAGATTTACTCTGGAGAATGTACTTTTGTAACATTATTATTCCTCTACTCTCTACTGGTTTTAATAAAGAAATCAAACCCAATTGTGTAGTTGGGTTTTTATTCATCTCACCTTGGTATTAGATCAGTAACAAGCTGAAGCTAAAAGTCTACTTGTTATAAAGTGTAGTTAGTGGAGAAGAACACATATATGGAGGGCAATTCAATTTTTATCAGGACTCCTCATACAGCTCTGATAATTAATTTTTTTCTTTCTCTTTAGTGAATGTAATGTTTTAACACAATTTATTCATCTCAATAAACTGCACAAGGTATCTATTTCTCATACAAAAATTATTTATTTAGCAATTTCCATAGGTTTTTTTTAATTTAAATAACATTTTTAGTACTGAATTGGTGTGACTGTTTTAAGAAAAAGCTGACATCAATTTTTAAGTTTCTTGTTGTTGTTAAGTGTACCCAAAAGTTTTCTTTTTTCTGCACTTAACTTTCTACATCCTTTTTGAGGATGTAGACCTTTCTTTTTTAAATTTTCAATTTTTTTATAGACACACATTCATAAACACAGAGTTCACTTACACAAATAATGATGATCATACACATATGCAAACCATTAACAAAATTAATCTATTATGTTCTCAATAAGCAGCTTATTTCCCTTACTGATTTACTCTCAAACAGCTTGCAGCAAGGTATTTCATCTCCAGATCCTCCTTTATCAACCATTATGAGAAAAAGCAAAGTCCTGCCCATCACTTGTCTGTAACAGCCACCCCAGAAACATCTGAATGAAGGAACCACAACAGACCATGTAGAAAAGTCCTTGTCCCAAGGCTGGATCAACAAAAAACTTATAAACCAAGAAAACATGATTAAATTTTATTCCCTTCTTGCTATTAGTATGTTTCCACATGGATGTATTGATGTGTAAACAAGGACCAAGTGCCTGCTGCTAATCTCATAGCCACGATTCTTTTCTTGACCAGTCATTTTTACTTTTTTTTTTCTTTTTTCTTTTTTTTTTTCCCTCATGAGACTTATAGGAAATAGGTATCTTTGAGCTGTCTACATCCCTGTCAGCTTAAATTAAACCCGGTCAGCTGGTTCATATGTTCCTAGGAGAACTAAAGACAGCCCTCTGTAGAAAAATAGATTAGTAACAATGAAAATTACAGAAGAACATTAGCAGTGTACAGCAGTAGTGAACTGTTTCTTTAGTGACATGTTACTTTAATTATGTTTCCCTTATTTTTTCTTCCAAGTGAGTTAATTTGTTCCCCAACAAAAAAATCAGGCAGAACTGTATCCATTAGATAGCCATATTCATGACATTACATTCAGATATAGGAAAATGGTTGAGGGAAGCACAGTTTATGTAATGTGAAATGTTTTATGTGATGCTGTTCAAGGCAAATAGAGTTGTTGCAGAGATGAAGATTGGAAGAAAAAATAATAAAAAAACCCTAACATAGTGGTAAATGCTGAAAAAGTTGGAATCCTTTTCAGTGCTTGCCATTAAGTCAGATTATTCTGTATTAATTGAGGAAAAAAAAAAACAAAAACTAAGGCTTTTCCACAACACAGAAAATCCTTCAAAAATTGTAGGTAAACACAGTATGAAATAAGAGTTCCTTTTTCCCTCCTGTATTTTACATGCGAGTTAGCTGATTGTTTTCATTACCATGTTTTCATATAGCATCAGTCAAGAAGCACAGGACCAAGTATATATATAACACAAATGAGAACCTGGAATGATTGGCTTGATTTGATTACTTACTAATTACTGATTAAACTTATATACCATTTTAAATAATATTTACTGTCTAAAACTGAGGTATGTTTCTGGTTTTCAACATGTGTGCAGTCACTGGGGAAAATATAATGAATACATGCCTGTACCTATCAGCTACCATCTCCTCAGCCAGTTTGAGGTTTATGGTTTCAGATATTGCCCAATAGAATTGTTCTCATAAAATCAGTGAAATGAAAACACTTTTAAATTTTCTTTCCCGGGGAAAGTAAGAAGAGGGGAATTTATTAGATATTCCACATGTATACAGTACTGCAGACTCCAGAGAAAGGCAAAAAAATGATGAGACCATGTAATGGTATTAATATTCTTAGCAGAGTATGTTTACCTGTTCAACTGATGAGAGTTCTGTTATACTGTATATATGCAGAGTAACAAAATAAATAAAAAAAAACAACTAATGGACAACCTCCCCCAACCCTGTCTAATGAAGGGTATGATCTAAATAGATAACGAAGGTAGAGAATGCACCATTATCTCCATTTTATTGATGAACATAGGTTAGTAAGCAGCAAGATTGCAGATGCAAGTCCATGCTGAGCCCAGACCCTTTGAAAGACTATCATCTGATGTCTTACCTAAAAGAAAAGACTTCAAATTTGCGAACTGACAACAAAAATACCACAAATTTCCAGTGAAAGTCCAGAAGTTAAGGCTTATTCTAGCCCACTAAGTGTTCTAACCACTTAAGTATCTAAATATCGACTGTTTTCCACATTCATGCTGATTACAGAGTTATTGTTCCTTTGCTGGTTAACAAAGGGTGATCTTGCACACAGTCCCTGGCTGCTCTCCCTGGAAGTTGTGTGCATGTGTGTTTGTTCTCCATGTCCTTAGACAGCAACAAAGCAATTCTATTGCAGTGGGAACTAGTTCAGAAGCCATTAAGTACCAATATGAGGATCTACTCAGATGGCTAAATTTACTATTAACAGCACAACAGAGATTGAAGCAGCCCCAACAGTAATTCTGGATGGCAAACAGCACCAGAGGTAGCATAACTGCCACAGTTGTAAAAATGATGAGCAAGGGATGGGAGTGACAGTAGGGGATATCATTACAGTGGCTTGATCAGATGTGACTGAAGATGTAATGATACGATCTCTTTGTTACCATGGATGGTACTAAGACACCTGAACACAGGTGTCTTTTCACTCCGTTTTTGCCTTTCCTTTCCTTTTCTACAATGTAAAAGGAAACAGCTGGTAGCCCAGCTCTGGAAGCAGATTAGATTCTGCTGGGACAACCTCTTGATCTGATTTTTTGTGTTAATTATCAAAGACCTGGGAGCCATTACTACATCCTTCTTCTCCAGGGAATATCACAACCCACTTACGTAGCTCACACGAAAGATAAATTTTTCCAGTGAAGACACCTTGGTTTGTAACTGCTAATACAAAGTCCTCTGAACAATTACCATTTCAAAGTGTATAACAATGTGTCATTCAAAATAGCATATATTGCATGTGACAACGGGATGTGACTGGGATGGTAGTTCATAGAAAACCTAGAAATAATCAGTGAAGGGTTCTGCCCAGCACTTGTTTCTCACATCATGATGAAATTCTTCCCATTCAGATTCTACCTGGTTCATGTGAGAATCCCTTTTAAATCATTAGGACTCAGTAATTTTGTGTTTAAGAATTTCAAAGAGCTGTCTCAGGAGCTAACCAAACCATTAAAGTAGATTTAATCCAGTGTTTAAAACTTCAGGACATGCCAGAAGTGTAATGGAAAAAATGAATAGTAACAAACTTTTAAAACGAAGAATAAATAGGATAATCCAAGCAATTACAAGTTTCATTTATATTCAAAGCAAAATGATGGACCATTTGAGAGAAGCCTGAATTAACAATGAATTAAAGGAAAGTAATGTATTAATGGCAGTGAATGTGCACAGGTTGGAAATAAATCTTTTCAAACCAGCTCATGTTAATGATTTGATGAGAGGACTGATTCAATCTGATAAGATAATAATGCTGGATAATAATGTAACTCCTTTAAAGAGTTTTTGTGTACAAAAAACTAAAAAAAAATTAAAACCCTATTGTTTTGCCAATCACATTGAATTATTAACTAAATGGTTGATAACTATGCCCCACAATGTAATTATAAATTGGGAGTTAACACTAATAAGGTGTTTTTTGGCTGAGGCTCTGTCAGATTGATTTTTGACTTTATGCTAGTAAACAACTTATCAACAAGGTGGAAGAAAACATAAAAACACTGTTAGTAAAGCTTGGAGTTGATACAAAAGCTGAAGTAATGATAAATAATGAAGAATATAGGTCTGTGATACACAGTGCTCTCTGCCTCCAATAATCTTGGGACAAGGATACCATTAGACTCAGATATATGAACAAGTTATGTTGGCACCACACATAACAAGTCAGCTGATTCATGAGAACTATCCATGGGAGTAGTCTACCCTGCAGAAAATCAAGGCTGTTCAAATTAGTTTAGCTCAGTGAAAAGCGGGCTAAGCAAACTCAGCTTATCTTGTGTTTAACCCAGATTTATCGTACACAATGGAGCCGACAGCAGAGATCAGCTGATGTGCATTAATAGGTTTTGTGTCTAAGCCTAGTGTGTGTTTTCACTGTGGTTAATAACAAGTAATATATTTACGAGCAAAGCATGTTTGTCATATTTACAAAATGGGGAAATACAACAGTAAAAATTATAAAAATAAAGATAATATTTTGGAGCTAATCTAGTGGACAAGAGAAAAGAAAAAGTGAGTGTCAATTAAGAGAAGGCACATTACATTTTTATGGTGAGAGTAATTAACTTAGAATGACAAGATTTATATTGAATTCTCCATTGCTGGAAATTTTTTTAACAAGATTGGAATTTGTTGTTCTCTAAAAGATGATTCTCTTCAAAGCACTGTTATTGACTTGAAGCAGGAATTAAAAATCCTGTGTTCTGTGCTATGAAGGCTAAGCTAAATGAAACCAGCGATCTCTTCTCACTTCAAACCCTAAGACCCTTTTAAATGTTCACCAGTGATTTTTCTGCCATGAAGTAGTTGATGAAAAGCAGGTAGCTAACAAGAAAAGACAGCATCTGCATTCCCTGAGAAGTCACTAGCATTATAGTGGTGACATGGAGCAATGTAAAGCTTTATTTGTCATTTCAATTAACTGAAGTGAAAGTAAACGACAGAGAGAACTGCTTTCAAATAACTTGTGATTTAGTGTCTAGAAGATTGCAGGCTTTATTCCATGATATTTAATTTCTTATCTTACCCTACGAAAGATAAAAATCTTTCCTTTATAGAAATGTATTGATACAAAGGGTATAAATCATAATCCTTTTTGAGAAAAAAATAGAGAAGTTTGTTGTTTTGCCATTGTATTAAAGATTTATATATATATATACATATATGTATATATATACATCTCTATAAAAGTAGAATTAAAAGTATATCAACATCATTGCGTAATTATTATTGTTACTGCTGCATGTATTGATTTTATTTGCACCAGCTGAAGTATTTTGCTTAGATAAAACTGAAGAATTAATCAAGTGTTTAGTTTTAGACTTAAAAGTAAAGAAACCTCTGAAAACTCAGTTTAAACATCAACTCTGAAATCATACTGATTTCCAGATTGCTAAAGTAGTGGGTTTGAATTGTTTTCAGTTTGTATTATTTCCATTAAATTAGCAAGTACTTGTAGAAACATTCCACCTCAATATTATGATTAAATTGTGATGTTTCCTGTCAGTCTTCTTCACTTCCTCTGTAACTGCTGGAGAATAAAGGACATCTGACTTGTAACCATCAGATGAGATGAATCAGCCTTTAAATATGGTTGGCTTTGTCTCCTGAAGAGGTAATGTACAAGATTAACTAGAGGAAGATGCTTAGTTTAGTTGTCTTGAAAAAGAAAAACCCCAAAAACCACAAGCCAAAAATAAACCAAAACCACTTAAAAACACTTGGCTGTCTTTTTTCTGACAGATAGTAATTATTCTGTCTCTTTAACAGTTGAGCCTATAAGAAGTTTGCAATTCACTGATGCCTTCAGGTCAATGATAGTTGTCTCAGCCCAGGATCCCTTATGCAATTACATTTAAGGGTCTTTGTTAAAGCAGGAGCTACACAAAAAATTGTATATTTTTTGTAAGAGAAAGACAGCTGATGACATGAAAATAGCTTTGCAGATGGACAGATACATGATCAGCTGGCATTGAAGCAAACTAACAAAAAAAATATTGAAACGTTCTCTGAATTTCATGTCAACTTTCATAAGTTTCTAATCGTTCCAGTGGAATTCAGTTGCATTCACCTGCATTCTGTGGAAAAATATTTTTTACCGCAATACATATATTTTCTAATGTCTCTCTTACAAAGCATATTGTATTTTTATGTTCTTGTAAAGTATATTTGCACCTAATTTAAAAAAACCCAAGCAACTCCCCACTTCTAAATATTGAAGAATAATTTGAATGGTGTATTATTTTAACTTTTTTTTTTCTTTGTTTGGAAATAAATAAAATAAAATATTTCTGCACCACCACTAACAAAATGCCTGACAGGTCTGTGACAGGCTGTCACAAATCAACTTCCACAGAGAGGAATGGACTTATGAACCTATTAAACTCACAGTCTTTGGCTTTGAAGCAACAGTCATCATCATTAATTGTTATTATTGCACTCCTTGACATTTTCAAGGGAAAAAAAAAAGACACAAAGGATTTCATGAGAGCCATAACTGGTCACCTTAAGACAGGAGGGCTGCTTTCACTTTATTTAATTAAAATGTTCCTAAAAAAACGGTAAAATTCAAGACCTGAAAGCAAATCAGATGCCTAGTTTTCATTCGCGTCTAATTTCTGGTGTTTCTTATCTTTTACATAAAATGTAACATCTCTGAGGGTTTTTTTTCTTTTTTTTTTTTTTTTTTTTCCTATTTGTACAGATAGAACAAGGAATTTGTCCTTGATTGGCACTCCTAGACCAAACTACCTCAGAGGAGTAGATTATAAAAAATATGCAAGACGAAGTTTTTCTATAGTTTTGAAATCTGCTTATTTTGATTTTGAAATGCCATGCAGTTAAGGGGATTTGACATTTCCAGGACATTTTCCCTAGAGAGCTTCAAGTTTCTTACGTATCACACTGGACAGGCAATCCAAAAATCCATTCGTGTATTTCAGCCAATGTAATGATTATATTGAGTATTATTACAATATTAGTAATGTAAAAAAGATTTTATTGAAGCATACTGTGTATATTTCTCAATCTAAAATCCTGTATGTAACCTGAATTTGCCACCTGGACTCCCTATCTTAATTAACAAAGAGAGCTGGGTAACTCCAGTGGACACATCATCTCCTCCTACATCATGCGCCTAGTCTGAGTAAGAGGAATCCCACACTGAAGTAGACTCTTCATCTCAGTTAGCTATAAGTTGACACTAAAAGCATAGATCAAACTGATAATTTTTGGTAGTCTAGATTTAGGGAAATTGATTTCCTTTTCCACTTTAAATATTTTGGTCCTGGCTACTGGTTTCTGAAAATTATGTAATATTATTCAACCAAATTAGATATATTAATGGGGTTTTGGTGCAAGAGGTTTTCTGCAGGTGTGTTGATCAAATTATTTCCTAAATGCCCAAGTTACTGCATAATTAAATGAGTTGTCATGGTTGTGGCCACACATTACGGAACATCCACAGCTCAGGCTCAGTCCTCTTTAGGTTTTCAAGTTGTTATATATGAAAATTTATCATCTTCAGCTTATTATATTATCAATGGAGAGAGGAAAAAGCTGCAGAGAAAGGAGACACTTCAGACAGTGAATCTTATCTGTAATATTTTATTAAAGATATTTTATGAAAGGTTGTATTAAATTTCCAGTTAATCATACTCCTAAGACTGTACTTTTTTACACATTTCAAAAACTTACATAGAGTATAACACAGTGATAAAGTCCTGTCTGTTTGCTTACTACTTGTTTGGCTAAAAAAAAATAAAAAAATGGGGAGTAACAGGTTTATTTTTTCTTGTTGTGGTTCCGATAACTCACAGACTTCTCAAAGTTTAAAACTGCTGGGTATAAACAGTGAAAAAACATTATTTTTAAATCACTGATCTGATTTTCTTCATTGATTGATCTCCTCTTACCATAAGAGACAGAAAAGACTCATTAAAGCATACAGTTTGTCTCGATACCAAGCCAAGATTGATTGATCCTTACATTGCACTGCTCAGGCATTTTCATGATGAAGCACACCCAGTTGTGAAACTTGCCATGGCCAGCATATCACAATCATTATGATACATTGCATATACTCCTGCAATTGTTTATAACACCAGATTTTCACACAGTAAAATCAAAGCAATCCCAGAGTGCTTCTCACTCACCTGGACCTGGTTAGAAATTCCATAGCTCACTTTCTTCTTTTTGGAAACTAAAATATAGGGTGAGTGGGAGCAAGGTGAAATGTTACATGCTGATGTCCTCTTTCTGTGGAAAAGAAAGATGTTGTTCTGACATGCTCTTGTCTCTTCCATTTTAGTTATAGTCACAATTACCTGGAATGTGCTAAAACAATGTTGTCTCAACCTGGGAATATACTAGACAAAGCTTAAAATATTCAAATTAAAAAATTTGAGTCCCAATCAATGACAACAATATTACTTTTGCAATCATTATTTTATATTTCATGAACCTCAAGAAAGTAATCTATTTATAATTTTGAGTAAAGTATCCCCTTATAAAAACAAAGCTTTTCAGTCTTATTTCTAGTCTGTTTATGTTTGTTTTGGTTTTTATGGAACTGTACAGTCATAATGTTATTTCACATTTCTTGCTTTCTTTAAAAAATGAAAATATAACATTTCCATTTATGGATATGTCTAAGGATTTTGCCTCCCATCTTGGGGAGTCAAAAGCCTGTGAAGAACTTAGTGTGAATTTCTACTCCCTCTGTTTATGTTTATTGCATGTGTATTTATACTGTGGTAAATTCAGAGGTCTGCTCTTTTCCAGACCCTCTCAGGTCTGTCTTATAGCAGCAGTTTCTTTCTGTCTTTTCAAAGATCCCCATCTCAGTCTTTTTGCTTCCTTTCTACGTTTTAATATTTGCATACAAAAAGTGTTGAGACACTAAGCAGGATATCACGTAACTGGGATGATCTGGAGCCTGTACTGGAATGAAACACTAGTTCTTCTTCTCATTGAAGGTACTGATATCAGTGTGATGTATTTTATAAGTTTGTTGTTGTTTTTTTTTCCACAAAAAGATTACATCACAACCTTATTCTAATAAAATCATTTTATTGAGGGGAAAGCAATCAAGCAACAAAATTCAGACCTGCATCCAACCTTGGGCCCACTACTGAACCTTCACATATATGTTTACCTGTGTGTGTATGTTCTTTCTGTCTGTGTCTGTGCCCATGAATCTGTGGGAAATAGTGATTCAGTCTTGGGCAATTCTAGCCAAAGTTTCAGTCCTGGCAAGTGCAGAGAAAGTTGTGGAAGGTACTTCCCTCCTCTTCCAGGCATCTGCCAGGTCTAAATTCTGTATCCAGTATTAAATTCTGATGTCAGTAATGGAGAGCCCTATTTCCAAAGATTTCTGATGGTGCAGAACTCCTCTCTGTTTGGGGTGACAGTTTCTTAGCAACAGCTATTAGTGAGCAGCTGCAGACCCAATCAAATGGTGAACCTGGACAATCTCTTTTGTACATGTCTTGAAGAAAAATCCCTTGCTCAAGAATATAAAACATATTGACAATTATACACTAGCCCCAAATATAACTTTTCCCTGCAGTTCTACAGGTAGGTTAGCTGCACTGAGCAGTCAGCCTGCACACATAGAAAAATCAATTTTGTAAGAGATATATCTTCATGTGTCATGATCCAGTGTATGATAGCAGTCTTTTACGTCTATTTAGCTTACAGCAAATTTAAAGCTATCACCTATAGTGGTGATATTATTAGTCCAATAACTCAACAATTAAACAAATTTCTCTGTCTGTCTCTCTCTCTCTCTTTCTTCGTTGACTGACTATAATAATCTTCCAGGAATGACCTTGAGAGATTGGATATTCTTCTTGGTTTAAGTGCCATTAGCAATATTTTTTTCAGAAAGCAAGCCACTTAGGTAGTTGGCAAAAAAAGTGCCGATAAAAATCTACTCTTGGCTACTCAGTAAATTGCATTGCACTATCTGCTTGCCAGCTGAGGGTGAAGAACATTGTATATTAAAAGATTTTCATTGTGTAATAATGTGAACACCAGCAGCAGTAATTATAAAATCAATAATTCGTAATAAATATGTCCTCCTTATATAATTACTAAATGATTGCAAAACCAATATTATGCACTAGTTAGAATGGAAAAGGTTGCTGCTAAAGACTTTCTATATTACACATTATTGTTCAACTCTTAAACACCCTTGGTCAAATGAAGCATAGCTTCAGCCTCATCAGAATTAAGCTAAATGCTATTTCAGTTTGATCTCCTTAAAAAGTATTTGATTCATGGAAAAACTAATTACCAGATTAAAATGCAACAAAAAGTGACTTAAATGCACAGTGTTAAACACCATTTATCGTGAGCTGGGAAACAAAAGGAAGATAGTTACTGTCCTATAACATGGTAAGTGTTTAGATATTTATTATTATTATTTCTTTTTTTTTCTTTACCTTCTGTTTGAGTGTTGATTCCCCAGGAACACCAATAAACCTCAAGATATCGTTTGTATCTGTCTTCACATTTTTTACTGGCTTTTGTTTTTGCTTCAAGTGATAATTTCTGCAGCTGAGACAACAAGGAAGTAGGACTTTTTGTGGGTTTCCCATTCTTCAGGGTGCTGAAATTCAGCAAAGGAGACAAATATTTTATTATTTTAATTGTATAAATTGCTTCTGGGGCTATCAGAAGAGCCTAAAATTAACATAAGCATAAACACAAAGGAAATTAGCTCACATGTGAATTCCAAAGAACTTTTTTATGATAGAGCTGCCCTACTCATCACAATCCCACCATAAAGAAATAGCTTCTATGTATACAAAGACACAGAAGTTTAAAGAACACCACCTGATATGACAGACACTATACATGTACAAATGCAAATCTCAGAAGATATATGCAGGTCACTGAACTCCAAAAACTGCCTTACTTCTATTTTCTAAAAAAACCCTACACCTATTTATCTTTTCTTATTTCTGCATTTTTTTGTGTTCATATTTTCCTGAATCTTGAAGCAAGTTCCATCTCGCTAGCTATGGATCTCTACAAAGTAAAGGTCTGTGTCTAAGCTAATCACACCAGTTCCCATACAGCAGTAATAATTCAGAAAACACAGTAAGTGAGAAAAATAAGTCCTGTTACTGTGAAGTCTTATCCTAAATATAATAACCAGGAGAGACCAGATGAATTGCATCCTAAAATTGTTTATATCTCCTCATGGAGGAGTTTAGTGTGGCTAATTCAGATGTAGATGTGTGCATTGTAAATGAATCCCACGCCTTGCATCTATTTGGAGGAAGTTTTCCACAATGTAGTCATAACTACTTGTATAGCAGAATCTATTTTCTTTGCCTGCTGGATCCCAATACGGGTGAACAATGAATTTTCCAGTGCCTTTGTCATGAGTTGTTCCTTTCAGACTCCTCCAAATGGTATTCACCTATCTTCTGTGAAGATCTTTGGTTGCCTATATGTAGAAACTCACGATAAAAATACTTTTTGGCAAGCAAGCTCTATCTGCAAATAAGAAAACTCACATTGCTAATGAATCTAGAATAGATAATTACATACAATGAAGGGTGTTAAAAGTGAATAAAAATAGGACAGTATCCAACAATAATAATAAAAAAAATCCTGCTTGAAAATTAGTCACTAAAAAATGAGGGAAAAGTCTTATTCCCAGATTCTATCCTCTCCGACCCTCTCCTCTCCTCTCCTCTCCCACCCTCTCCTCTCCTCTCTGACCCTCTCCTCTCCCTTTTCCCCTTTCCCCCTTCCCCTCTACCTCACCTCACCTCACCTCTCCTCTACCTTTACTGGGAATGTGTCATGCCAAGAAAATAACAGGGAGGTAGCATTAAATAATTTGCTTGTACTTGTCAAATTAGAAACTCTTTTGATGAGACTAGTTCTGCAATAGGACTCTGGTTAGCTATTTTAGAAGTTCAGAAAGTCCTAATGATTATTGTAGTTGTCAAACACTCATCAAGTTTAATATCTTTGGTTTTGTACTAGGCCTGTCAGTTAGAGTAGACGTCACCACTCACTTTGAATTTGGGACATGGAGATTTGGAAAGATTAAGAAATATATTCATGATTTCTAAGTACAGATGCCTAAATTAGGCACTGCTACTCCTCTGAAGTCCAAGTTCAAGCTAGCCCTGTGACTCAGAGTATCTATTATTTGTGTATGACAGACCCTGGCTTCCTGCATTATCAATCAAGTCAAGTAGTCACAATCAAGTTAACCATCTTGTTAACTATCTTGTGCCCAATGTAACTTACATGAGGTCTAATAAGGCATCTGTAGCAAATACAGCATTAAATTCAGCTCCCTGGTTTTGTCAGCTTCCATTCTTCAAGGGAACCAATGTGAAATAAGTGTTAGGATCTGTGCTGTGGTTAATTCATGCTTTGTGGGTTTCAGGTATTAACTGATCACTTATTTCTCTCACGGATTCTTGAAACGTTAAATAATATAGAAAGAAATGTTTCTTTTAAGAGTTGATCTGACATGAATCCAGCATTCCAAGAGGAAAGTGGGTGCAAGGGATTTAAAATTGAACTTCCCTAGAATCCACAGAAATTATTAATGCCTAAATCTCAAGGCCATCTATAACATCAATATAAAAATATGCAGTTCTTGTCTGTTAAGATTGTTACCTTGCTTCTCTCTCTGGGACAGTTAGATGATTTCCACACTAAAAATACCCATGGTGACTTCTCATCAATAAAATTCAACGTTCATTTATAATCACACAATTTCTAAGTGCTTCACAATAGGAACACCTTGGTGTGGTGAGGCAAAGCTGTAATTTTCTTTTGTTAGAATGGAAAATGTATATGGGTCTTTGTCTTTGTGTCTATTTGAAGAAAAAACAAGGTGGTGTAAGAAGACATAGCTTTTACCGAGACAGAAGAAGGTTGTTCCTTGTTCTGAATCAGGTGTGCTTATGACCAGTGGTAAATTTTGATGTAGCATTCAATACTGTAATTATAGTTCCTGAACTGTTAAGCTGCATCTGCAGTCATAGATTTCGGAGGTTTTATCATCAGTTAAGGGTAGTTCAACACAATATGCAACACTTGTGTGGAAGATTCTTCCAGTCACCTTTCCAAGTATTGTGGAGAGAACATTCAGTGGAATTCATCAGGAAAAGCCACCTTAGATACCTCAGCCAGTCATGATGGAGGATAAAGGCCTCTACAACATTTCTGTCACAGGTTACATTGTAAAACTGCAATATGAGGGTGGAAGAGTTATATCTGAGTGAAAGCGCAGATTGACTAGGTTGGCTTAAGGGAATTTACCTCCCTACTCCATTAGCTTCACTCACTGCAGTGTAGTTTGTCAAGGATTTATGAACATACAGAAGTCTCATCAGAAAAGACTTATGATCTCTGTGCCACATCCATGCGCCACTGAGTCAATGTGTGCATGTGCAGTGTGTCTGATATATTCAGAATGTGCCTGATTTACTGTATGTTCTTTCATATTTTTCTCTGGAATTTCTCCATCGTTCAGATCAAGTCTCTATTTGCCTTTACTGAGATGCACTTTTGTATTTTAGAACGACTAGAACATAGAGGCATTAAATAGAAAAGGCTTTTTGAAATTCTGTCCCATGTGTCACCCAGAAATTAAGATAACATGATCAAAGTTGTCCCTCTGGACAAAAATGATAATATTCAATATGATAATATGTGGGAAAAATATAAGCTCTTCCTTTCTTTTTTCCTTGTATTGATTATGTTTAAACAGGAAAGAAATGGCATTTTAACAGCAACTGCATATTGATATTTTCATCAAAGAGAGTAGACACAAAGAAACCATGAAGTTCATGTTGTAGGATTATAAAATGCAGAGTTATATAATACAATGGAAAAATATATAGAAAATTGCATTTTATAAGAAATATCTATAGAAATAATAACCCATAAAAACACATACTGTGGTAATATCAACACCAGAAAGATGTATCAAATTTAAAATATTTCCACTCATCTTCAGTTCTTAGTTTTTAGGCTAGAAAAGTACTTCTATGAACTCTTAATGAAGAAGAGCAGAGAAGTGTAACCTCTGCATATCACCAAGCAGAGACTTCTCACAGTGATATTTGTCAGTCATCGCTCTTCAGTTAAGCTGGGTCATGCACCACATTTACCAATAGATTTACCAGCTAGACCACAAAAGAAACTTTAGAAAAAGTGTCATAATGGAGCAAGAGGAATTTAGGGTCATAGAATCACAGAATCATGGAATGGGCTGAATTGGAAGGACCTTTAAACATCATCTAGTCCAACCTCCCCTGCAATGAACAGGGACATCTTCCACCAGACCGGGTTGCACAGAATCCTGTCCAACTGTACCTTGGATGTTCTCAAGGCATGGGGCAATTTCAACCTGTCTGGACAACTGTTGTGGGCAGAGCGGGAGCTTTAAACAAAGTTTATTAAAAAAGGCCTACCATTGAGTCATGAGATGCAGAAAGTACCCCCCTGTTTTCTAAACTTCTTCTCAGAGAGGTGTCTTGATGCAGCTGGATCTGATCTTAGCCCCAGACTTTGTCAGTGGTTTATGACTAAAGGATTATATGGGTGTAATTGAATGTTTATGAGGCAGGCTGGTTTCAGCATTATTCAACATCAAAACCACTATGGTGCTCCCCTCTTTATTCACCACAGACATCTTTGCTAGTGTTTTTATCTTATTCCAGGCAGAGCATTCTGCTACAGCAAATTCTTCTGGTGTTTCTTTACCCTCATGACAAAAGAATTTCTTATTTATGTCTAGTCTGAAATACTGACAATCATAAAAGGCCCTCAAAAATAATTGCACTTGTTAAAAATTTTCAGCCTCTGTTTTCAATTTGGTCTCCCTTTTTGTGTTTTCTTTCTGTTTGCTGCCACTAACATCCATCATGAAACACATTTAACATGAAAGGCAAGAGGGCAGCATCTGAAAAAAAAAAATTGTTCTTTATCCACCAGGAACCTGACCAGTTTCTGGCAAGCATGGTCAGTAAGGGTTTTTGCAAACCTCTGCCAAAGTAATTGAGTTGCCACTGCAAGTAGGAGACAGGTTCTAACTTGCCATTCAGTTTCAATAAGGGGAAAGCACGTGTTTTTCACTTGTGTCCTCAAAATCACTTTATGGACCTTTTCAAAAAGTATGGTGGAAATTTAGATGCTGGGCTGTATTAGGTTCTTGAACCACCAGAGATACCTTTCTGTAGAGAATCTGAAAAATATTTCTCTATACCACTCCAAACCCAGTTTAGTAGGGGTTGTCACTGATAATGATGATAGCTAATAATGACGATGATGAATTATAAAAGAACCGTGACTTTCTCTAGTAGCTAATCTGGAATACACCTTCACACAGGTAAAATGATATCTATTAAAAAGATGAACCAATAAGAGGGTAACATGCTTTGATAAGAAGGTTAAATGCTGCATTAACTGATCATATGTGTTCGTGTAAGTATTTTTAATGCTGTTATTTGTGTGATTTAACTGTGAGAGAGATGCAAGGCCAAAATACAGGAGATGCCTACCAGCTTTGTCATTGCTTAAAAGCTTGCACAGCTCAGCAATAGGGAATCTCAGGCTCTGTGTGAGGTGAACGTGGTTTTTCCTCAAGAGGAATGGGAAGACAGGTCAGGAGTCAAATAGTGCACGACCCTTGATTCCGCTTGACATTAAACAGGAGAGTTGAACTCCCCTGCAGCTCCCTGTACTGTGTACTATATCTGTTCCTTTTTTTTTTTGAATAGCACTCCTGGAGGGATTCTAGCAGAGGTGGAGAAAATTTTAATTTTGTCTGATCTTCCCAGTACACCCAGTAGTTTAAAGTCTAATTATGAATTAGACTGACCCAGAGCAATGCTTTCGGAAGTATCTAGGCAGCTTAAGAGGAAAAAAATCTCAATTTGAAATGCAACAGAAGTATCTGGGAGCCTAGGTCCCTTAGGCTTTCACCTTAAAAAAAAATCAGGCTTAATTTAACATAGTCCAGTTCAGTACATTTGATTTCACCTTGAAGTTATCTGAGTTCCACTATTTTCACTTATTATAGAAAACATATTTTGAATTAGACCAAAAGACTAATTTTCTTTTGTCCTCCCTTTTCTCTAATTCTTCTTCTATATTTTAAATGTTTCATATATTATTTTAAAAAAAGAAGTTAAGTTGTACACAAGTCTGGTCCAGTACATCAGTGATGGTTTTTAGTTCCTCACCCATAATTCAATTTAACCCTAAGCTCTTTTTTTTTTTCCTTTAGTTAATGCTCATCTTGATAAACTCCTAGGGGCCACCTCCTTGGAGAGCTTTGTTAAATCTAATTTTATTAAAATTTAGGATATGAAAATCTTGTTTGCATAATAATGTATATTAAATATTTCTACTTTTTTTTTCTTCAGAGACGTCATTTGTAATCACTCTATATTTTACCCATCTTTACTTCTCAGACTATAATATGAAACAAATTTTTCAGGGCAGCAAAGTCTAACTGTGTTGCAGAACTAGACTTCACTTGTTATGAACTCTGCTGCAGCTTACTAGGAATTATGATGGATGTTTTATTATTTTGCTGTGTGGTGCTCTGAAATGCAGCAAGTTAAGTGATGACAGTAATGAAAAATAACTTTGTCAGAAGAGGATATCTTCATTCATAGAAAAAAAAAACCACAAAAGGTAGATTTTTCTTTTGATCCAACACCGATGTATCATTAGCACAGTTGTGAAGGAGAAGAGCTGTATTAAAGATAAAATTATGTTTTTGCAACTTTTAAGAGATCTTTGGGTACCTGGTTTACTCCCTGGTCAGGAGAATTCTTATACTTGAAATCTAAGGATTGCTGGATTCCTGAAGATGAGATGATAATATGTAATAACAACTCTTGTTCTCCAGGGCTGTAAAAGAGATAAAGGATGCTGTAAAAGTAATTAAACACAACACACTCATAATCCAGAATCAATAGCATGTGATTTATTTTCCTATTATACACCATAAATTAGTAATAGGTAACAGGAGTGGCCAGATCAATCTACCCTTGTTTTAATTTTCCAAAACTTGGTGTCTATTCTAAAATATTAGGTACTGGAAGAATACTCAGCTCCAAAGAAGGCACCTATTTTAGCACTTATTTTAGCTTTCAACCTGTTTTGAAACATCATTTCAACCTGCACTTTGAGCAGATGTGGGAACCAAGTGATCTCCAGAGGACTCATCCAGCCTCAGCTGGTCTGTGATTCTTGGGCAATTGAACACTGCTGCTAAATTCAAAAGCATCTGGGGACTTTAGACTCTTGAATTTTGGTAGTAATGTAAACTCTAAGTCTAAACTTCTTTATGGTCTCTGACAGCCCATCTAATATGGACAACAGGGACTGGAGAGGCACTTGCTGCCCATGTGTAAGTGTCAGGTCCTCATATTAAGACCCAAAATATAAGAGCAGTAGAAATGAAGTGGGCACAGAACTTCTCAATTTCTCCAGAAAATTCAAGAGAAGGAAATTGTAGCTTCTCCATTTTAAAAACCCTTCAGGTTCGTTAATCTTGAGAATATTTTTTTTTTATCTTTAAATCTTTAAGGAAGAATCATTGTTGTCCTATATATGATGTTCTACTTACACTTATTTAATACATGTGAAAAACAGTGACTTAAAAGTTATGAATACAGGAGTTTAAACTGAGTGATTAAAAAAAATTAGAGATGACCAAACCAGCTTCTCTTCTCAGCATTTCCATGAAAAGCAAAAAAAACCTTGTTTTTCAGAGAAACAGTAACCTTGTCACTCTGGCTATTCAAACGTAGGTGAAAGTGTAATATACCAAGTTACAATTCACTCAACAAGTTTCCTTTCTATTAAATTAATTTTCTTTGGCCACTGAGATTAGGAATATGATTTCCTAGAGTAGTGGTTTGAACTTCTACCTGAGTAAGATCAGTTTTCCAATGTTTCTTCACAGGTATTTAATATCTTTTATCCAATTACTCTTTAACTTACAGTCAATGAGATTTAGTGTTTAAGTGACTTCATTACTTCAGAAACTGCCCTTATAAGGAAAGTCCTTTCTCATTTACATAATACTAATAATACTAGTGTTCAAGAGCTAAATTTAGCACTTAAGTGTTAAATCAAGGCCCAGAAATTTTAAAAAAAAAAAAAAGGAAAAAATATGGGGTTGACTCTTTGGTTATGAAAAAGTCTGATGCTGCTTTAATGTTTAAAGGTGTAAAATAGGATTAGGCTTCAGCAAAGGCAGAGAGGATACATTTGGTATCAAACACGCCAGTAAAACCCAGTTCAAACATTTATATGGGACTTTACTTTCCCTTTAATAACAAGAAATATTTCAATTTGAAATTACAAGGCAAAAATATTTTAAAACAACAGAAAAAATGTTTCAGTAGTTTTACAAATAAGAACTGTATTAATCAGTTCTTGTTATACACATTTTGAATTATGCACACAAAAAGGGAAACGACAAAGAAAGAGGAACTTTTTTTCAAGTGTGAAGCCTTAAATTAGCTGATAAATTTCCTTTACTTGCTTCAACATATTTTCATATCTCACTGTTAACTGTATATAACAAATGTCCAATATTTGTGTTTTTGCTGAATAACCTTGGGGATTTTTCATAAGTAAACAGTCCTAAGATATGCATGTGGCCATCGCTTTTAGTTCTTTCATTCTCCTGTGATTGTAAGTTGAGTGTATATGTGTGAGAGAGTGGCATTTTATATTGACTGAGACAAGTATAACAACCTCTAGTGGCTCAGCTGCCATCACAGTAATTCTACATCTCGTCCAATTTGTGAAGAAATGTAACTCTGTGTTTTTGAAGTTTTGATATAATGGAAATAGAATGGAAGGACCATCTGAAAGATCTGGTTAAGGAAATACAGCGGGGCATACATTTCAATACAAAGGTTTGCTGTTATCCATCCTTCCCATTGCTTGGGGGAATTCGTGGCGAATGCAGGGAAGATAATGCAATGGTTGGTGTGATGCAGTGTAATGGTGCAGATCTGAGACAATAATAAGAAAGAAGGGGATCTTGTCTATGGGATCATAGTGCTCCTGTAAGGTTACTTCTTTAGTTGACTTTAGAGTTTGAGAACTTTGCAGTGCTTTTTAAAATACAAACACATTGCATGAATGTGTTCTGAGATGTTCATGTTCTCTTTAAGTATGACATTCACAAAACAAAACAAAATAAGCAAGTAAAATTTTGCAGCAAAAAAAATCTATTGAGTACCAGTGTTCAACTGAGAAGGATCAAATTACTTCCCAGCAAAACATCTAGCCTGACTTTGTCTAGACTTCTATGCCTCACATAGGCATGGAAAAATCCACGAGTCCAATTCTTCTCTGCCTTTTATGGTTTGCAATTTCTCTCTCCCCAGGAAGTCACCTGTCTAATGCATCATTTTCATATACCTTGTACTCATCTTGCTTAAATATTGCTATATGGGCTCTTTGAAATATGTCTTTCTGTCAAAACTTGGCACAACTAAACACTTAAAGAAAGGGTTTTATCAAATATACTTCTGTCTGAGATCAGACTTCTGTCTGAGATCAAGAAGTGTTCGGACAATATTCTCAAGTGCATGGGGGGATTCTTGGAATGTCCTGTGCAGGGCCAGGAGTTGAACTTGATGATACTGATGGGTCCCTTCCAACTCAGCATATTCTATAATTCTATGACTCTGTGATTTAAAATAAACTGAGTGTGATTAGTCAATAAAGTAATCAGAGAAATCTTGAATAATCATGTAAATTTTCTCGAGGATTTCTGTTCTTTTTAATTATATTTATCATGACATTCACTAGCCATGTTACCTCACAAGCTTTCACTGAATTAATCCTTCTCTGCAATTTATAAGACAAGTGCTAATATCTCAAAGAGTTACTATAGATTATCACTTGCATTTACCACTGAATATTTAAGGTCCAATTTTTCCTCAGTTTGACTTATTGGTTTTCCTAAGTAGAGTGATATTTAAATCTGTGTTTTACTGGCATAAAAAGCAATGCAAGGGGCAGCCTAACAGGTTGTGTGTTCATGTGTATGTGTGGCTGTACGCGCACACACACGTGTGTATGAAACCTAACGTGTGTATCTATGGTTTTACTGCATGTGTATGCTAATATTGGATTTGCGTTAATACCAACAGGACCTTTCTCCATGTCTCAGCAATGCTCCTTAAGAGTAACACAGGAGGGGGTTTCTAGCCATGGAAACAACTCATCAATTTATACTCATTCACTGCTCAGCTGATACTGAGGAGTATGGTGTGACCACATGTCCAGGTGAAAGTGGACCCAAACTACTGATTCATCCGGGTTGACAGAACTAGAGTTTTCCCTTTAAACACGTGGAGTCTTGTGGCAGACATGAAGAGCTGTAAGGTCAGCAAAACACCCCTGAAGATTTAGATGTCTTCAAGGGTCATAAATGCGATAATGGTGTGTGGCTAAAACTAGGTCTCTCTTAGGCTTTCTAATACTTATTTGTTGGCATCTAAACAAGGTATATATTTTCAGGCAACTTTTCTTCTCTATTGGGTATGAAAATGACATTTCATTTCAGCTGGTGATTCAGGGTTTGGACACGATGCAGAAGTATGTTTTCAGCCATCTTATGTATCAAATAACAAGCTTAAATGTGCAACTCAAACTTCTGAACAGGACATATGGTATTTAGACATTTTTCTTATTGGATATGTGATTCAATTCTGAGATCCTTTGGATACCAGCATACAAAAAAGTATTGCAGGATAAACTAGCAGCATATATGTTAATTTATAGACTGTTTGAATATACACTGTGCCTGCACAGTATGTACGAGGTGGTTTATCTCTGTCTTCACCAAGTGACTTAACTATTACAGTTTTCCTTTTGCCTCTTTACTCTATATCTCTCTGTTCATCCCCCACCACCAAAATTCAGATTATTGAATAATATAGCTTCAGCAGAGAGAATGAAAATCAGTGCTCTCTATCTTTTGCCTCCAGGTGGGATGGCATACATCATGATGTTTGGCAAATACTTGATGGAGAAACGTTTGAGCCCCATTAAAGTGTGGAACTGAACATGTCTCTCACATCTTTGCAAAGTACTCAAACTACTAAGATATTAATTTAAAGAAAAGATGACAACCATTAATCTGTTTGAAAAGAGAGGTGGAAACCACTGTAGTGTATAGATATCCCTATTACTATAAATGCTTATTAGGTCTTTTTAAGATTGTCTTCTAGAATTAGATCCCCCAGGAGACTTGGGCAGAAGAAAGCCTAGTTGCTGCATTGTAATCAATATTAGGTGTGAGTTAGGCTGCTCATCCCTGCCAAACCTTAATACAGTTATAGGTACCTGGGGAACTTTAAACTAAAGAAGTCAGGTGGCAAAGGATTTTAAGCTCCTCGGACATTAGGGGTCAGCTAAGGATGACAGTTTAAATGCTTACTGTACATTTTGTGTAAGTCCTAGATTAGATACTCAAGTCCTTATATCCCATTGGGCCCTAAGTCTTTGATGCATTGCTCTAAGCCCAGGCATTTAGCTGACATGCTTAGTCACTTAAGCTCCTGATAGAGGGAGAGTAAGGCCACCTGTAATCTGAATCACTCTTTTGAGTTCTCCATCTTTGTCAATTGACTGCAGAAGAAACACAGGGAGAACAAGTTTTCAAATGTGGATGTTCTTCGGGTATGACTTTAATACTTAAAATTGAGTGAAAGCATCGTCACTGAGTGCTTAAAGTCACAGAGGAACTTTGCAGTGAACAGAAATTTGCAGTCAGCTCATGGAGTTCAAAAACCCAGTGCTTTAACCTACCCTTGCCCACACACACTCGCTTTGTTAGTATCTTTCTGCCTCAATTCACAATCTTTCATGGCTGTGTTTATCCAGCAGGAGTTTTTGTTAAAGCAAAACAGGCACAACTCTTGAATGAAAGTTAGGACTGTGCATGAATGAAGAGTGACAAAACATATTCCACATGCATGCAAAATTTGTTGCTCAGAGTACAGTTTTTATCACTTGATCTGAGTTGTCAGTGCAGCAGAAAAAGATTTTCTTTCATTTAAAAGTTACAAAGTGTTGCTATCTGTTTGATCTGAAAGTCAGCCGTTGCTGCCAGACCACTGCATTTGTAGCAGCAGCATTTCAGAGTGTGCAGTTTACTGAAATCTGGGCTGGCATTTTACATTATTAAGACTACATAAAAAGCTTTAGCAAATTGCCAAGACCCATTTCTCCCATTCTCCCACTTTGAGCGTTACCTGGGCTTATATCATTGCTAATGTGAAACACTTGCTCACAGCAGCAAGTGGCAATTCTGGGTACATCAAACCCCAGGTGAGGAGTAATTATGATTCAATGTCAAGATTAATGTTGTCATAACTTTAAAATATGGCTGACATGACAAAGCCCCCCTGCTGTCTGAGGATAGCCCAGACACAAATGCATTAGAAAAACTCCAGTATTTCCCTTAGCACCCTTAGTGCCAGGCAAATCTCTAGCTGTTTCTCAAATAATGATGGAAAAAACACTGAGGGAAAAAAGAAAAAGAAGGGGAAAAATAAGGACAGATGGGATGAAAATAAAATAGAATTGCCTGTTCCATGCCCAAACTGCTATGTGGGGGCAAAGGGACAGCAGTATTGAAAGATAAAACAAATAACTTTAGTTTAGTTTAAAAGTACCCGTAGTTAGAAATTTTTGTGACTTCAATGGGAAATATATTCCAAAGAGTTCTGCAAGCTCTTTGATGAATGTGTGGAATTGTCTCCTTGTCTCCTCATTACCACTTTGAAAAAAAAAAAAAAAAAAAAAAAAGAAGATCTGACAATTCAAGAGATCATCTTTAGCTTCTGTTGTTTTCCATTAGCAAAGGGGAACATACTCCTTTAGTGAAACACAAAACGTGGTTTCCAGAGCTACTGCTGAGTTTTGCAGCATGCCAGGACGTGATTCACTTGTTCCAAGAGTAGCTTGGAAAGGTGGTTAGAGACAGTTTTCAGTACTTTATTTGTCCCAATTATCTGTTCCTGCCTATTAGAGTGAATGAAACATCATGGCATTGTTTATCACAGACTTTATATTTGCTAATAACACTATTGTTTGTAACTCAGAAGATGTATGCGGTCAGTGTGGGTTCTGTTATTCTCTCCTGCTAATCCCCACAAGCTTTCAGACCCATTTCTTTTTTCTCTTGCAATAAAACTACACAATTCTGAATCAATGTAGCTTTCTCTCACAGTTTTTCACTCGAAACTTGCCTACTATCATATAGGTTAATGTTTCTGGCCTTATTTCAGAGCTGGTCTTATTTATAATCCAAGCAAATGGAAATACAGGACCCTATTCATCCAGATATTTTGAAAATGGATGTTAATTTAATGAAGTATAAGTGCCACTGCCTGAAAAGTTAAACATTGTTTCACTTTCATGAACAGTGCCTGTGAGTTTGATTCTCTCTTTGGTCATTCTGTTCCTTTGCAATTCCATCAATTTCAGAAAAATGCATAAGAAACTGGACAAGATCCAGTGTAGATCCCATGGGAGACTAAGCAGGCTTTCCTCTATGGAGAAGCAGAAGAATGGAGTCAAAGTTTACCAGAATGGGTTCTCACTAAATTAAGATCTAGGATTATGGTTTGGCGTAATTAATGATAGCAATGCAGAGAACCATCCTGCTACAGTACTTAAAGATTTTTACAGATCTCACATCACGGACATCTGAATATGACAGTTCTGCAAAAATCACTGGACACAGCACCATCCTGGCAGTGCAGTAAAAGTTGATGGCAGCTGAGGGCTGTGCTGCAATGAGCACACAGCAGATTAATCAGGATATCACAATGCGATCGTCTGTCTCCCTTTCACATAATCTGATGAGCAGTTACTTAATCACGGGGACGTTTATAGTATATCCCAAGATCTCTTTAGGAATTTACTGAGATGAATGAGGACATTTTCCACTAAAGTGGAAATTTGAGGAAAAAATGTGAAAAGCAATCTCTTTAGAACAAAAGGTTGGGTTTGTGCAGGATGGGGGGTGTGCTTGTTGTTGTTGCTGTTGTTGTCTTGTAATGAGGAAACATTTCATTTCCATATAGTCAAATGCTTTTGCTTCAGCCGGATAAATAATCTTTTTTCTACTTTCAAATGTATTTAGTTTTCCCCGCTTAGATTATCTTTAAATGTATATCCACATAGTAATTACATTTGCTCACTTAATGTTGTAAAATAAACTCTATATCATGTGGGATTATCACTAATGTTTTTAAAAGAATCAAAAAATGAACATTAGAAATACATATTTATTTGTTTCCCTTTATTAAAATATTTTTTTCTTTAGAAGAAAGATAATGTTTCAACATTACTAGAATGAAATAGAAAAATGAAAATATCTTTCTTTTACACTCTCTGGATAAAAATTTCATCTATATTCAATCAATTAAAAAAATTTTCAATATTAAAAAAATGGACATTTTAATGCAAAACTTATTTATTACAGAGTTTGAAGCTTTCCACAGTTGTGAATATGTTCTGTAAGGTGACATTATCTTAGTGACTTTATTTTTGAGAATTACGCATATATCAGTCATATTTTTATGTTTTATTAACAGCGACAAACACTTTCTTTGTGAGTTTGGATGTGGAAACAGTAAAGTAACGTCCTCAAAAATATCAGACATCTAACATAACTGGGCTCTAGTCCCTGACTAGGAGTCCTACAAACTATTGCACTGTGAGTAATAGAGAGCAAGGTGACAAATTCCCCCTTTACGCTCTAGAACTGTCGACTGAGCTCTCTCACAGTGTGTTTTACAGCTGCATGTCAATCTGGGCCATCACAGTAAAAGATCACACCACATGCTTCTCTAAGAAGTGACTTGGTTTGCTAGACCAGTTGACAGTTATTACCATTAGTCTCTGAAAAGAAAGAAGTCTAGAGATCAAAAGATGAAGAATGTGCCTACATTAAAACAAGATGTAGCAAATACATGCTGCCTTTATTTTAATTAGTGGCACTGCAGCAGCACAAGTTTCAGACAAGACTGTACATGCCAATCAGGTCCCCTTAGCCTTCATATCAGATTGATAGTTCTTGCTCAGACTGTCACAACATCTTCATTGACATTCCTATCCATCCTAGAAACATTGAAGGTATCAGGAGTTTCTAGTCTCATGGAACAATTTGGGTTGGAATAAGCCTCGGGAGGTCACCCTGTCAATAACAGGGCTAATCCTGATGTTAGATGAGGTTCCAGGGGACTTGTACTTCCCAATCACATCTCCAGATGCAGAAGCAAAGCAATGATGTATTAAAACTGATACAGTCCCTAGAAATCATTTGCTTTGATGTTCTTTTTAATCACACATTTCCCTGCACTCCTTTGGAGATATATTTTCCTCATGCTCTGACAATATAGTTCTCTTATAGTTTGAGAATATGTCTGACCAAAGGGGGGGAAATAAAGACCCTTATGGGAAATCGTTGAATACCTCTACAAATTTTTAGCTATTGCTCCTGTTTTCCTTACTTCTTGAATATCATTTTCTTGTCACGCTTTCTAAACTGATGTCGGTGGTCATTATGCCTTGTTTAGTTCTCTGATGGGAGATTCTCTGATGGAGATACTCAGCACATTTTCTATTATCTCAAAGCATTTAATTTATTATTCATTTGAGAATACTTTAAAGATCATGCATGTTACAGTTCTAACAACATTAGAAATGTTTTCCATTCTTCTACACCTATTTTTAATTTTACCACATGAATGACTTGAACACACATATATATATAACTTCCCATAAAATGAAAAGATATTTGTACCCCTCCTCATAAAGCGAAGGATTGACGGGGCAAAAAAATTACCCCTCTTGTGTCTGTGTGTGCATGTATGTGTCAGTTCTGTCACATCCTTCCTTTCCTGTTCCTCTATGTTATCTCTCTTCAGTTACAAGGGAAAAAAAATAAATAAAAAAAATAGAACCCTTTCTTCTATATCTTAAACTTGCACATCATCATTAAAGCAAGTGCTAAACTACCATTTTATTGTTGTTCTGACAATACTTAACAATGACAAGACAAAGGCAAAATTCAGGAAAAGATTATGTGTCATTTTTTATGCCACCCAAAATGTTCTTGAATTATTTTTGTGCTGCCTGGTCAATGATGATAACCAACCCAGAAAAGACGTTTATCTGAGGAAAAACCACTGAATAGGCATTTTCTGGTGAATAAAATCTTGTTGTAGGTTTTTACACTGATTGTTAGAGACAAAGCTAAGCAGAACATATTGTTTCTGTTTCTGCACTCAAGCTGTGAGCTAATCCAGCTGCCTGCCACATCTTGTCTCCAGAAATACACTAGTCCTGATGTCTCACACTGTTAAGTCCTGAAGACCAGGAATTCTCACTAGTCAAGATGTGGGATCATGGGAATGTTGTAGGTTGAATTGTTCCTTCACAGCTTTGTACCTTGCTTTGGAGTTTGAGTACATATGAATTTAAGGATTATAGTTCCTCTTTGCCCTACAGGCATGTGTGACCCTTGACAACCTACCCTTCTCTGTGCATCAAACCTTATCTCCAAAAGGACAGGGACCAATGCCTACCTCCTTTCACCTCATGGAGGACAATGCCTTATTCTTTTGACATGTGTAACATGTTGGTAAACAAGACCTCAATCTCAGTGGACTTCTAGGAGCCCTTATCTCTGCTAGTGATACAATTCTTAACACATGTAGCAGGACCAGCTTTGGCAATTATTTGAAGAGAAACACTCCACGGAACGGACTCCAAGAAAATAAGCAGCGCCAGACAATGTTTTTTTTCTTATTAAATATGCCAAGGTAAGTAAACAGATTTGAATGGAGGTGTTTGTAGCACGTACACTCAGTGCTCTAGGCTGATACTTTCACGGGCTAAATTCCACTCTCAGTGCAGCCCAGACAACTTTACAGGCTTTGTATCTTAATTAAATCTTTCTAATGATTCAGAGCAATTTTTTAACTCCTACTTTACATTTGTTCACTCGCTAACACGTACTGTATATATGCCTTCAGATCCCAGAATCACATTATGGATAAAGAATGTTTTGGAAGTTTAAAACTCAATTTAACTATGATTCAAAGTATTTATTTATTTATTTCCAAGTAAAACATGTTGGCTGATACTTTATTGTAAATAACCTAGCCATTCAATTCAGAAACCCTACTGAAAATAAAATAATCTTGATAACAAAGCTTATTTAGGAAGTTACAATAAAATACTGAGTGGTTTTTACTTTTACTAATGTAACTCCATCTATCTGCATAGTAATTCTCAACAATGCTAAGTTCTATTACCCATTTGTAAGTTGATACAGTTATATACTACAAGCAGATGTTAAATTAGTTTATAAAAACACCTAGGAACAACTGTAGCAGCAGATTGCTTGTAAGTAATAGACAAGATTATAAAATTCAGATTACAACAAAATGCAATAGCTTCATGCACTAGCACAAATTAAAAAATATATATACCATGGACAAGGTGCAAAATGGATCAAATTAAGATAATGACAAAATAAATGGACTCAATATTATATTAATATTAAAGAACTTTACTGGCACTGTGATCCTGCCAAAGAATTTTAATGTGTCTTCTATCTTTACTGGTAATGTTGCCAGCAAAGTAATAGTTTAAAGGTCTTACTAGTATTCCTTAAATAAAAAAAAAAAATATTTACAGCATGTTAAAAAACGAATCTATATGATGGAAAGACGCAATATCTTATTGTCACAAGTGTAGCAACAAAACTTGAACCCACATTGTTCACGTAAAACATTTCTAAATAAGAGGCTATTTTATTCAGTAAAGCTGTGGAATTACATTTTAATAGAAACACTGACACAACCCTAACTACAACAGCACAAATGTCATTTCTATAATGAGGCAGAATTCTCTGCTGCTTTTCTAATCTCTAGAGACATGATTCTACAAGAAAACAAAATAATATAAAATATAAAAAAATAAACCTCGAAAATATACAAGAAACAGGCTGGTGATGGTATTCGGGTTTTTTTTTCCTCTTCCTAAAGGACACGTTGCCAAACCAAATTAGGCTAAATAAGATTTGAAATTAGTTCAGTCTCTATTAACAGCCTAGTAGAAAGAGATATGCATGGGGAGAAATGTGATTAACTAGCTGAAAGTTATTACAAATTACAAAAGAAGAATGGACCATTGGACAAGCACTGTGTGTGTTTGACTGAAATCAGTTTGAGTATTGTGCAAAGGAAAATTTTGGAAGGGAGCAGAGAAAAATTAAGATTGTTTGTATCTGTTTCTAAATATATGTAGAGCTGATTCTAAAACGGTTTTTTTAATTCTGTCTCACAGAAGTGTTTATTGCAGACCTGTAAAAGGACTAACCCTGTTGATTCTATGAGTCTTTTATGCATTGTGACTAGCATTACAATGACTGACGCAACACTGTGAGTAAAAAAATAAAGTTCCCTTTCTCCCTCAATCCCCCACCTCTCTCTCCAGCAGATCAATATGCTTGAAGAAAATGTCACAGACTCCATTGAAAGTAATAGGTTTAGATCACCATTACATTTTCTATTCAATGAACTGAGTCTGTTTGGTCCATTTCTGCTGGAAAATTCACCTGTTTTAAAAGATTCATTTTCTTCAATGCAGTAGAACATAACAGTAGAGCAGTGATGCCTGCAGTGTATATATTATAATATATTATATATATATATATATAATATATATACACACACACACACATATATATAAATATCTGTGGTTCATGTGCTCTCCTTCTACTACATCAGGAGTGGAGAAACAGGGAGAATAATAAAGAAGAGGTAGAAAGGAAGGTTTGACCAACTTGAATTAAAACACAAGACTGAAAAGTAAAACAAACCAAGCTGCTCTGTGTTCCTAGTGCTGTCTCCAAGTAGTGGCATTTGTTTGGAAAGACAGGCTCTGACCTTAAAAGAGGCTGCAATAGGTTCAGACCTGGTCCTCTGAAGTCAGAATAGCGAATACTTTACCTAGAATTTAAATGGTGAGGACTAGACTTTTTATTTTTTTCCTTCTCTGACCACAAACCTATTTCTCAAATGCTTAGGGTAAGAGACTTCAATAAAATAGGGACTATCAGATCTCAGTTGTGTGCAGGGAGCAACAAACAATTCCATATCAACTTTGTGTACTGTATAAGGTAATAATGTGTGGAAGAAAAATAACAAGAAAGAGATGACTGGATTTTTCTTTCTAAATTTTGAGACATTGCTTAATTAGACTCCTCAGCCTCTTGCACAGCATGACTGTCCCTGTATTTAACACTTTTTACATGTGTTTATCATCTTTTCCAAGAGATTTTTCACTTCTGATGTGGACATATCTGTGACAAAGAACCTATGACTCCTTACGCAGCTTGTTCAGTTTTTCTCAACTGATGAAAATGTTTGATGTACTGTTTGAGTTTCTATGACTTCTAAAAATTTTCAGGGCTTTCTCTGCTAGAAGAAAATGCACTTCATTAGCTGATATTTTCCCTGACAGGGTATGTGCACCTTACAATGATATTACCCAAATCACTTCTCTCTTTTTGTACCTCCTTTCTTTTCTGTTTTATTTTTTCATATGTTAAACTTAACTCAGTGGTCATAAACTTAAAATTATTCTTTAATTTGGTCAGGGTACAGATAGGCCTTTTAACTCTAGAGCTTTAACATGCAGACATCTCCACCAAGAGAACTCTCAGAGTATTAGATACCTTCATAATAATAAAGAGATGTAGTAAAATAAACAATACAAGGTACAATTCATCTCTTTAGTTTGTTTTCTAAACCAAAAAGAGCTAAATTCTCCCCAGAAAGTCTATTTCTCTCCATGAAGCAAAAGGAGACCCAAGTTCAGGTGGACACATACGTGCTGCAGACGAGTAATGGCACATACCACCTGCTGCAGGTACAAACAGTCAACATGTGTTTCCACTCATTGCATTTTCTTCTTTTCTGCAAAGGCAAGGTTTTTTTTTCTATTATTATGTCAAGATATTTTTTATCAAGGACATGGAGCTCCACAAACATAAGCTTCATTGTCAAAATATTAGTATTTTTTAGTGATTTTACAAAAAAATCCCACAAACCTTTTATTTACAGGACATGATTGGTTCCTCTACAGTGCTTTATATTTTAATCTTTTTAAAAAGTATTTTCATACAAAAGTTCTTTTTTTATTTCATTTTATGTTTCAGAAGGAACAAGCTACCTTTTAGGATAGACAGCTAAAAGATTGTGTTAGTTTTCTTTTTTAAACACCTTTTTCAAGTGCTGTTTTTGTGAGTCCAAATCAAAGCATCATCCAACATCCTTCCTCTTTCATGTTTATCCTAGATATCTACTTTTTAATTTTAAATCATTTTACATTATGTTTTACAACTTTCATAAGTCTTCCTTCCCTTTTAGCTTCTTTCTAACCATGCCAGAGTACTGACTTGTAATTGTTTAGTGACCCAGGAAAACCAATAGCAGAATGGAATATGGTTCCACCATAATAATGTAGTTTCAGAATGGATATATGCAAGAGAGATGAATTAAGATTAAAGTAGCAATGCTGGTTTTTATAATGTTTCCTAATTTGGAGTGTTTACATTTACATTTTGTTATTCTTTTAATGCAGTATTGCTGGCTAAAATAAAATATTGGAATGCATGCAGGAAAATGTGAATGCAGAAACATCAGGGAAAATTGAAACCTACATTAACCATAATTTCATGAGATCACAGCAAAACTATTACTCTGAAAACACAGAGTCAAGTTCCTTTTTGTTAGGAGCCCTGCACCAGCTGCGATTATTCTTTTTTCTATTTTTTTTTATTTTTTTCTTTAACTGTTGGAAGGAAGGGTACGGCAGGGGGATTTTTCAAATTTTAAGGTTCAGAGAAAACCAGGAAAAAATGAAAAGAATGTACTAAGCAATTAAAATGTGAATGAAAGGAAACATTTAAAAACAGCACTAATTTTTGAGTTGAACTCATCCCTGTGGCTTACAGTGCATGACCATAAATAAAACCGGGGAACTGTTTAAGTTCTCTCTGCCTACAGAATATTTAGATTACAGCACCTAGAAAACAGAAGTACTTTTGATTACAACTTGACTGTATGTTCTCTGTGAAGGCTGAGGATTAGCAAAAGTTCATCACCAGATGCTTTGAGCACACATAAGAAATACCTGCAATCATTTAGCAGCACAAAGAGAATTCTGATGCTAATGAAGGCTAAAAATTGGATTCACAAGTTTACAGAGTACACCAAACTGAACAAAATTGTCAGCATAACATTTAAATTACTTTTTTGATAAGCTTGGCTATTTACAAATCATCAGACAATTACATCTTCCAAAAACTATTTAACATCAATTCACTCTGCCTTTTCAACACTGCACTTGACTAATTTCAAATAAATTGAAAAAAATTACCTTTCAGATTGCAAGAAACTGACCAAAAACAATTGCTACAGTTTTAAATTGCGTATCGTTAAACTAAATCCGCATAATAGTTTTCATTTGCATTATCTTGTCTGCTCCAAACATTAACTATTTCACAGAAGGACAGAAATGCTTGGATTTGATTAGTGTGATACACTGAGAGGACTGTTTTTACCCTCAAACTGTCCATGTATTTTGCCAATTAAACAATGTCATTGAATAATAAAGTACTGGAAAACTATGTTTCGTCTTTTCCTTCTTTTGAATTGTTATTACCACTGCTCTGCAAACCTAAAAGATGGCTGTAAGAATACGTATCTCATCATGGAAATGAATATTGAATATACTGGGTATGTCTTCACCCTAAAAGGGGGATTCCCAGATCTCTCAAACATGAGAAGGCCAACTGTAGGAATAGATCATTACCGCAGAGGCAGAAAGTAATAAATATCTATGAGTATTTCAAATGTTGGACAGTGGTCCATGTTCTGTGACTATGTTATTTTTAGCATATTGTCCATTGGTCAAAAGATGCCAAGGAAGCCCTGTGGAGATGAGGGGTGAGGTTGAACTCACCAGTTAAACTATTCTAGATATAAATTCTTACACTTCAGTGTTCACATCACTGAAGAAGTCATTGGTGAACTTAGTTCAGTTGCCCATACGTGGGAGTCTGACATTGCCAAGAACATCCCAGATATGATGGGCTGACCAAGAAGCTGACAGACAACCTGTAATTCCTGTGACAGCTACAATGTCAGGACTGTTATTTCCTGGACCATCAGCTGAGGACAGACAAAATACCCCACCACATTTGAAGTGGTACAAAACATCTGCCTGTGCACAGCTGAATTGAGCCCAGCAGAGTTAATGAATGTTGAAAAGCTGTTCTGCTTGCTGAATGTATGTGAATTTTAGGATAAACTGAACAGTTCTCATGGGTATGATTTATAAATTCAGACACCCCACTGGATCTTGCCTTGCTTCTAGTTGGCTTTCCAGAAGGTTATAGATTTCCTGCATCATGTTTTTCAGGATCATTTGCTTGTCTTCCTTGACATCAGCCCCCATTTTTATGGTCTTGGATGAACAGCTATCCCAGCAATTCAGCATTGTAAATGGGGTTTGGACTTTGCAGCTGCTGCAGTTGAACAACTGTGGTTGCTACAGCTTAGCTTTACATTAAAGGTATAACTTAGACTAAGTAAAGACATATTAACAGTCTGTACTTTAAATAAGAGAAAAAAAAAAAGGAAAAATATCCACTGCAGACATTTTCAGTTTTAGTGCAAGTGTAATTAGTTTGATTTACTATAGCTATAGGTCACCAACTCCACCTAAGCTTCCAATGAACTACTAAAAAGGAGAGGCAGAGAGCCAGAGGCAGTCGGGGGAGTAAGGAAGTGTGTGGTACCAGCTCTGACACCCTTACTCAAACATCGCAGCGCCCTCGAGTAAGATTTTCATCAAAAGGACTCAAAGGGGTTTAGTGCTCGCATTTCTTTTTTTTTTTTTCCCTTCTTATGTGAGTGCTTAAAACTCCTTAAGATTCTTTATATTCTTTTTGCATGGAGAGATTTTGGTAACAGAGGGACTATAGGAGTGGCTTCTTTGAGAAGTTGCTGGAAGCTTGCCCTGTGTCTGATGGAGCCAATGTCAGACAGATCCAGGCCTGATCCAACACTAGTCAAGGCTGAGGCCAACATGGGTTCAAGGTGGTGGTGCTCCTGGGGTAACATAGTAAAGAAGCACGGAAAAAATCTGAAAAACAGTAGCTGGAGGAGATTAGTGAGACCACTGAGAGAAACATCCCTGCCAATGAAGGGATGCCAGAAACAACCCAGGCCAGTGAAGAAGGAGGAAGTGCTGCTTCAGGTCCTGGAGCTGAGATTCTCCCCCAGCCTGAGCTGCAGCCCATGGTGAGGCAGCTGTGCCCCTGCATCCCATGGAGGACCATGGGGGAACAGAGATACACCTGCAGCCCGTGGAAGAGCCCACAGAGCATTGTGATGCCCAAAGAAGGCTGTGACCCCATGGGAAGGCTGTGCTGGAGGAGGCTCCTCGCAGGACCTGTGGCTCCATGGAGAGAAGAGCCCACACTGGAGCAGGTTTTCTGGTAGGACTTGTGACCTCCTGGGGGACCCACACTGGACCTCCTGTGTCTAAAGGACTGGGCCTATAGAAGAGACTCATGTAGGAACAGTCTGTTCCTGAAGGACTGCACCCTGGTGGGAGGAACCCACTATGGAGCAGTTTGTGAAGAACTGCAGCCTGTGGGAAAGACTCAAGTTAGAGAAGCTCAGGGAGGACTGTCTCTCATGGGAGGGACCCTACTCTGAAGCGGGGGAATGGTGTGAGGAGTCCAACACTTGTGGAGGAAGAAGTGGCAGAGACAATGTGTGATGAACTCTCCACAGTCTCATTCCCCATCTCCTTGTGCCACTGTGTGGGAGGTCATAGAGAAAATCAGGAGAGAAGTTAAGCCTGGGAAGCAGGGAGAGCTGGAGGTGTTTTAAGATTTGTCTTTCCATCTCATTACCCTACTCTAATTTGATTGGTAATAAATTAAACTAATTTCCCTCAGTTGAGTTTGTTTCACCCACAACAGTAACTGGTGAGTGATCTCTCCCTGGCCTTATTGTTACCCACGAGCCTTTGTCACATTTTCACTGCCCTGTCCAGCTGAGGATGCGAGTGACAGAATGGCTTTGGTTGGCTCCTGGTGTTCAGGCAGGGTAAACTCACCACACTCATCTAAAACACTGTGCTTTATTCCAGACACAATCTATATAGGATATTTCCAGAATAATGCTCAGTGATGTTAAAAAATAACACAAGTCTTGTGGTTTTATTTCTGCACCACCAGAAATAAAACTAACTGGCAAATATTAATGTAAAAGCATTTAATCACAAACCTTTGCATTCTCCTTTTCCTCATAGAAACAGCACTGATCACTCTTCATTCTTTCAGTCCTTACCAAGTAAAATATCCCTGTTTCACAGACAGAGCAGAAGGCACTGCTTCAGAAGTCCTTTCAGGTTTTCTTCCTCTTATTTAGTCTTAATTAAATCTTTTCTCCCACTGCAGGACAGCAATAGTTATCTCATAGTTAACCAGTAATGAATAACTGCTACTGGTTAATGAGTAATCATTACCTCGACTGAGGCCAACGGGAGCCTGGGGTTTCCTAAAGCAGGCCTCCTTCCTATTTGCATGCTGCAGGGTAACATCCCTCTCAATTTGGCCCAGAGACTTCACTTGCTGACTACCTTATCAGCAGCATAAATGCCTCTGTGGTAGCATGGGGTATTTGATAAGACTGTGTGTCACATAGCACTCAAACTCCATAATCGTCTCTGAGCCACAGGAGCTTAAAAACAGAGTGTGAAGTCATCTTTCAAGTTTGAATGCACAAGTAAGCAAAGACAGTAATTAAACTTCAATTGGTATTTTATTTTTAATTCAGCTGCAAAGAGTAGAATCTCGCCTTCAAATTTAATTAACAGCCTTCCCCTCAGCCCCCTCCCACATACACAGCCAGCCATCTATCAACAGGGAGCTAAATTCTCCTTTCTCACAACCCCAATGAAGTCACAGCAGAGAATTAGGTCCAGCAGTTTACAGAGTGCTGATGAGAGCCCTATCATGAAAGGAAGAACATAACTTTAAGCTGAGACTCCCTCCTAACTGTTAAGAAATAACAGAGGATTTTTTTTTTATTAAGTATCAGTGTGCCCTGTCTTACACCAAATCTTTTTTATCCACTGAATTTGGTCTTCTTTCCCTGTTTAGAAAATACCAATGAAAAACAACACTAAAAAAAAGCCTTTTAGATGTCACTGTTCAAAGGTGCTGTATCTGCATTTTTCTCCTTGAGATTGTCCTAGAATATTACAGGCAGATTCTCATAGACAAGATTTCCAAGTTCATGTCAGAGATGATTAGTGGGAAAGAATGGAAAACTTTCTTCATTTTCACCATGGGATAGGGCTGGGAGGAGAAATGCAGCAAGGCTGAAAAAAACACAAAATTACTCTTCGAATTGGGAGCTATGGATCTTCCTTCAACTTCCCTTTTCTGTGTGGAGTTCAGACCTGTTCTTTAGGCTACTAAAGACCTCTGAAAATATGGGTTTGAGACTTCTTGTCAATTGGGGTCGAACACAGAAGGTAAAGTCAGACATGGGATGAGAAGAATCAGGAGTGTTCTCAGTGTAAATGGTGGTGGAGCAGGGGAAATAATGGCTATCAGTGGAAGCAGGTGATAAAACAAAACTTAGCTATCTACTTTCTGTTCCTTCTGTGATACTGGCACATGGTACTCATGGATTCTCTCTTTTCATGCAAATGACCAACCTAACCCCCCAAACTACCTTTTATCCCTTTTAGTATTCGAAACTAGTGTTCATTGTTCTCCCATCTTGTACCTCACTATTGAGGAGATACTGGGAAGTTCATGTGCCTTGGAGAGTAACTGAGTGATAGCAAAGTACATATCTGTAGGATTTCCCAAGAAGGACCAAGAAAACACTCTCTAAAATATTAATCAGCCAATTAAAATTATCCAGGTTTGAAAGACCATCGTGTTCAGCACAGGTGTACACTGAAGCTGTATAATCTGCAAAAAGGTGTTTATTTGGATTCTGGTGAAGAACTGGTTGTGTTTGGACTACTACAAATCCAAGTTCTCTCTTGCTTGCAATATGTTATGCAAGCAAACACAAAAAGCTTGAGAAAGATATGAGTTTTAAAGGAAATTACATGGCAGCTGTTCATTACAGGTACACGCACCATCTTTCTGAATTCCTGTAACTGTCTGCTGTCAGTAGCAAACTGCTGAAATAAACAGGCCAGTGGTCTGGTCCACTCTGCTAATCCTTGCTTTTGGATATACCAATTACAGTGAGCTCTGACCAGCAGCAAAATTAATTAGAGGAAGAAAGCTATTAACTTGTGCTGCAAAATTAGGTGTGTTAAGCTCCCTCTCACACACCCCCTCACACAGGTACAGCTTTGCTAATTGATTACTGATATTATTACCTATATATACAGTGTATGTTTTAAACTCCAAGGAGGGATTGAATAACTTTTTTGTTCCTGAAGGCACTACTAAAATTAATATTAAAAATGAGAAAATTGAATGCTGCAACAGCATGGCATGGAACTTTTTGACTATAAAATGCTGTTTCTATATAAATCTAACAGAATTTAAGTTGAGCCTAGCTGAAATTGATGATGTTGCCCTGACTGTAATGTATTTTCCAACTACTTAATTCTTATCAAACATGGAGTCTCAGGATGGATCGCTACAGAAATCTGTTCACCTTCCTCCTGTTAAGAGCTCCATTACATTCCAGGTTGTCCAAATCTGCTGAAATAATGAGAGACAACACCCCCCTCCCCCCGGATGAAAGGCACATTTTAAGCATTTTTTGCCTTTTCTAAAAATAAATAAATAAATAAAAAATAAACCCACAAAAACAAACACTGAAAAACCCCAGGTTATTACTTGCATTCCTCACCCAGAATGAAAAAATTTAACGACAGACCTGATGATTGTCTAAACCATTAAATAAGGATTAAATGGGAAGAGGCTGTCCCCAATATTTTCTTTTAATGGATGAGGTCCACAAGGAATCAATCTTCAGAAGAAGACTGATCAGATTGGATCCCAGCAGTAATTACTACTTAACTTATTGTATTGGTATCCTATGCAATCAATGGACAGAAACAGACATTATAAAAAGCATATGCTAGTGTAAGTTATTTTAGATATCTCCAGCTCCCAGCATTTCAAATAACACACATCCATCCATTAATGCAACAGCAGCATTCTGAGTTTATATATCTGAATTTAGAAGTGTTGCTTCAAACAATAAGGAGATGTTAGTGAAAGGTGTAAGAATATTTATTGTAAAAATATTCAATATACAAAGATTTATTAAATAGTCATGGCATTATGAGAGGTTATACAGAATACCAATACAAAAATTCACACAATATTCTCAGCTGTATGCCGTCAAATAATCAAAGGTCTAATTAGTGCCAGACTCTGTTTATGTTAGATGTAGTCTTTCTCTGCCCTTTTTATTATTATTTTATACTCTAATGTTCTGAACACGAACTTGAAAAGTTTATAAACATGTTTATATGGCTGTATTAAGATAATTTCTTTCCTATTAAGGTCTATAGCTAACATGGTGACACTCAACAGAATCTTGTTTAGCTGGCAGTAGGTAAATATAAATAGCCTTCTAATAATTATAATATGTTGAATAACAAGAGAAGAATATTAGAAGTGAAACAATATTGTCAGCCTAATTGAGTAGTGGAAGAAAGTTAACAGCCCAATAATGCAATATAAATTAAAATGCCATGAAATCATGATAATATAATAAGAGTCTAAATAAGATTCAGTGACAGTAATATTTCAGACCAAAAGCTTCTTTAAGATAGTTCTGTCTAAAATTGCACACACAAAACTGCATTAAAGGGACATTATTAAGGTTGCAAAGTCAAGCACTCAAAACAAGTTAGGGAATGCTTGAATTAAGTTTGCCCGCGCAACATTAATTTGGCACCCTTGTGTGGGGGCATTATGGCACAGTCTTTAATTACATGATCACATGCTATTTTTTCCACAGGGTGCCTGCCACCTTCAGCTAATTAAGGTTCAGAGGAAAACTTAATTTTCACATTCTCTAATTTCTGCAGGCTTGACTTTGCAACCTTAATGATGTTATTTTAACACAGGATTTTAGTTTTGTATCTGTGTGGGAAAGAAGGAGAAGGAAGGGTGAAGGGGCAAGTGTGCATGTATTTCTCTAAGTTAAGAAAGCAAACATTTTAGAGGTGATAGGCATCCCACAGTCTCATACTGACAGCCAGATAGATCTTTGGCAAAGATGAAAATATAAAGTTAAGCTCAGAAGTTAGGCTCATTTTCCTCAAAGCAGTGCTACTGAGGAAAACAAGTAAAAGGGTAGCAAAAGTGGGCTGTCACCTGCATTTGGCTAAGTGAAGGATGCGTATTTTCATTGCCTTCCTCAGTACTGACTGGCTTGCTAGAAATGGTTGAATTCAATATTATTGGGTTCTTCATTAAGTTTTAGGAAAATATATGACCTGGACTGTTGATGTCCATTGACACTGGCCTGGTCCACTTCCCTTTCTCTGGGGGCACTCAGTTCTTCACATATCTTTACATGACATTATTGATATACTCTAAGTAAGAGCTTTCTTGATCTCCTTATAAGTGAGTTTAACAGTCTGTGTCCTTGAAGTAACAACAATACATATAATTTTCTCCATTTTACATATCTTATATCTGATTTCAACATCTTTGTTAAAAATTTGATACCATGACAGGGTGGAGTTTTCCAGCCCAAATCTCAGATCTGATGCTTACAGCACACTCCTGACTGCATGCTCAGGAATCACAAACATTTCACACCATCATGCCTTTAGCAAGAGCTCCTGTTTGAGATGTTGAGGCTGGATCTTCCCCCTTCTGTAAATATACACCTGTTTATTCTTCACATTTTTTGTCTCTGTCTATAATGGTTTGTTTGTCTTTATGTCAGTGTGCATTTACATGTCATATATACATTTGGCAAGTAGGTGGACAAACCTTACTTTTGACCTCCTTAGAATACGTCTCCTTTGAACACACTCGTGGGATGCTAAGTGGGATTTTAGATTTCAGAGATGTCCAGTAGCCTGGATGGATTAATTTAGTGACAAACATAAGTAGAATGAAACAACACTAGTGAAAAGTATGATCTCTGCATGCCTCAAGGAGTGGCTGAGGGTGACTGTGTGCAGTGAGGTAGGTGATGTTAGGCTGTGCTCTGGACCCTGTCAGGCAGCTCACAGTTTTCTTCCAGCTCACTGTGCAGCCTGCAAATCTGCATTTGACTTTGCAAGATCCCAGAGTCACCTTTTTTACTCTTCAGCTGTACTTGGACAAAACAGTTTGGGAATAACCCTGCAGTCATATAGCTATTTGAAACATAAATTAGCTTTAAGTCAACAGACTTCAGAACTGACTGCAGTAGTGCTCACAGCTGCTGAAACTTATATATGAGCTGGTTTTCTATGTATGTATTCAGAAACAAAATGGACTTCAGAGTTTTCATTGCTTTGGTGCTGGGGTACTTGCAGATCTTGCAGCAACTGAACTAATGTCTCCTGTATTTCTGTATAAAGCATCAGACATTTCATAGATTTCAGCAGCTAGTGGAGTCTGACTTGAGCATTTGGGGAAACAGGAATTGGAGGACAAGTATGAGATACTCAGGCATCCTCCAATCACCTGAAGATGGGTGGAAATGTTCAGAGAAAAAAATCCTGGCATCTTTTAGGACTACAGCATAGATCACATGGTGGTCCTGTACAGTGGTTGTTTATTCAGACAAAACCAGGGTAAATACAGCTTTTTCTTTCTTTTTCACTTTTTTTTTTGTTTGTTTGTTTGTTTTCTTTTTCTTTTTTTTTTTTTTTTAAATTATCATTATTTACTTAGCTCATTGTTTTAAGTGAAAACTTAAGGATGATCCTTCAGCTTCTTCTTAACCAGTCAGAATAGAATACCTATGGTCAAATTAAGGTCCTGTTAACTTGTTTGTGTGTGAGTTTGTGTGCACACATTGTTCAGGGGAAGAACTCCTGTTTTCCTTTCATGTATACTGATGGAAGGGGTGACAGTATTGCAGTAGCTGTTGCATTTTTTTTTTTTAGATGGATCAAATTGGTGACAGTACTGACATTTTCTAGACTGATTTGTTTCACTTTTCAGATATCCTTTTGTTTTTTTCCCCTTGTTTGTTTTTTAAACAGGTGATGAATACCTGCTTTTGCAGTAGCAAGGTTCACGTTGATCGGTACAGCTGGAGGAAGTGACCTGTGGCCTTTCTCCAACAACAAGTTTCTCTGCTTGTCTGGAAAGACCTATTTCTTTTGGAATGACAGATGCACTTGTATACCACCACATTTCACACTTCCTTCTTTTTTTTCTTTCCCCAGACGGAACATTCTAAATAGTCCGTTACAGATGGCTGCATGAATTGCTGAATTGCATTGTGCAGAAATGTGGTGGAAACACTGTAGGTTGGAGCAGTGGTCTATGACAACTGGAGTAGTTTTTCAGACTACTCCTTATATAAAAATTTTCCCAGCAAGTTGAAAAAGGCACTGAGCAGTTAACAGCTGGAGTGAGTGGGACTCTTTCTTTTTTTTTTTTTTTCTCTCACTGTGTATTGTTTGGGGTTTTTTTGGTTGGTTGGCTGGTTTGTTTTTCTTTTAGTTTTGGAATTTTCTTAAGGTGGGCTTGTCAAGAGGATCTTCATGAATAGCTATGACTGTTTTCAAATGGGTGAGAACCAGTGCATCAGTCTTTCCCAGCATTACCTCCACCTTGTTTATCTCACTCCCTTCTCACAGTTCTGTGTTATTTACTTGCTTGTTTTCTTCTTTCCTCAGGGCTGGTGGACAGTTCCTGGCCATGGGGAATGGAAGGCTTGCAAACCAATGCTTGGGAAGGCTTGTAGACTGAATTCTCTGTTGAGCTACCATATGATCCATGACTTTGGAGTTCAGCTGACTCCCTTTGACTTCAAAGGTACTAAGTCAGGCCTGTAGTGTTAAAGGACTCCAATTAGATTTAATTACAACTGCATGTATTTTTTTAACACGAACACATGCCTGCAAGCCAAAGGAGTGGGGAAAGGATTTCATAAAGGCCACTCAGTAGACACTATTAGGTTATTTAATTAGTTTCTCTAATTTCTAGAAATGCTTTTAAAAAGACAATATTACATCTGATAAGGCAAAATACTGATCACAATTAATATCTGTCCTTTGTACATATCTTTAATTACAGTAATGAAGGGATTCTTGCAGACAAGAAGCTGTGTTAGCTCTCGTGATTTTAAAAAAAAAAAAAAAAAGAAAAAAAAGAAAAAAAGGAAAGGAAAAACAAGACATCAGATGAAATGCAGTGTGTTACATGTTATGGAAAAAAATACATGGTGTCTGCTGTCACCTCTTTTCTTTAAAACAATTAAATAAAATTCTTTAAAACAAAAAAATCCCATTTAAGCCAGCAGACCCACCTGCATTCAGACACAAACCAGCATTAAAAAAATCTGCTTCCCCTATTTGGGGCAGATCCTGGTTTGCAGTATTTGTGGTGCTTTACAGGAGGGGTGAAGGTCATCACAGAATCATGGAATATCCTGAATTGGAAGAGACTCACAAGGATCATCATTGAGTATAATTCTTGTTCAACTTAACTCAGTTCAATCTAAAGCTAATGCTATAAATACGAGCCATGCCAAACTGAGCTACATCAGTCTGTCTGCCCAAACCTTAATCCTACTCTAAGAGAACAGAGAACCAGGAATTTGAACATACTCAAGCAACCTCTGTTAGTGCTGCAACTCATCTCTGTCAAGGCACCTGAAGAGAGTTTTCACCGAGCTTCAGTTTGTGCTGGAAATAGATGAGGCTTTGCTGCTTACCTATGCAAAGAGGATAGACAGAAACTGTATTTCTTCCTTAATTTTTTTTCTCACTGACCTTCTTGCAAGGTTTAAGGTTTGCCTCGTTCCAGAGGATTGGAATTTTCAGTCTTATAGCTACAAACTCATACTTGTGTAAGAACAGATTTGATCCAAAGACCTTATATTCCCTCACCAATTTCATGAGCCATTGCATTTCCCCATCTGTAGTGATTTAAAAAAATACATTATATTACAAGATATGCAAAACATTAGCTATGAAAATGGTTGAATCTGAAGTTTTATGGTTTATCACAGGAAAAAAAGTAACCCAATAGGCAGAGTGTCCATTTATGGAAATCACTGCTAAAACTCCATGTAGCTATGCCTAATTATTTTTTTAAAATTATTTATGGGTTCTTTTTCCATCTCTTATACCACCTACTTAACACCCGAGGCTTTTTGCACCAACAAAATGAACTACCTTTAGTACCTGAAAGAAATTATGATTGCTAATGTACTCCTGTTCTGTATGTGCTAATATACTGTTTTACAAAAATGATGAGCCAGGTACTGAATGAGGTTCAGAAGCCAAGGGCAGAAATTCCCTGACATATAATTTTCTAGGCACCAAATAAAGAGAGAAATGTAAGAAGAATTTCAACATGGTTTGTTTTCACTTTTATTTGGCTGTAGAACCAAATGAGACATTTTTAATGAGTTGAGGAGTCATCATCTTGGCAAATGGACTTCAAATAGAAAATATTAGCAGAGAAACAACAGGGAAAATTTGTACCCAAATATGACTTTTTCCTGCATAATACTGTAAATGTCAAAGTCCTGGCTCCTATACTATTGTAGATTGCCATTAGCTTAAGTTGCTAATGCACAAAAAAAGGGAAAGGTTGAAGGGTTTTGTTGGTTTGTTGTTTTTTTTGGGTTTTTTTAGTATATTGGGATCACCTCAATCATGTTTATGGCCGTGTCATCCTGTTCTAGTTACAAGACCAACTTCCTTCTGAGGTCATGTGATTTCTTTGGTGATCAAATATATGTTAAAACAAGCCTTGAAAAGATCTCCTTGCATTAGGTGGGAAAAAAGAATAAATAATCTTGCTATGAAGAATGAGGAGAGAGCAGACCTTACCTTTAATAAATTTAAGTATATGTGATACTTAGACATATATTTATGGTACACCTAATTAATGGCAACCCATTAATGCAGCCTGTATTTCAGAGAAGTCTCTATGTTTAATCTACTAATGATAACCACTGTCTTGGAAATAGCCCATAGTCTGATTTTGTAGATTAACTTATTTTAGATACAAACAATATGCACCATCAACAACTAAGATGATGTTCTTCACCACAATGGATTTTTTTTCAAAAATATCCGACCTTTTAAAGAACTCTGTGCAAGCTGCTTTTCTTTCTACTTCTACAATAAGAAAGGAGTCTACCTGAGAAATTACCCAGTCATCTACAGGAAGTTTCGGGACTTTGTTCCTTCAGCCAGGAAAAAAAAAAAAAGGCAAAAGAAAAAAAAGCTAAGCAGAATACAGTTTTCAGATTTTAGTTCACTGATAAGTTGATGAGACCAACTATTAGTCTTTAGACCAATTTGCATATAACAATATTTTTGCCGACTTTGCAAATTTCCTATTTATAAACTGTAAGAAAACTAGGTCCTCTACTTCCAGATTAGCACTTCTAGTTAGCAGGAGTTACAATGAATAAGCAAGTCCTAATGCTAAACAAGAAAATGTTAGTATATCAAGTTACTTGATGGAGAAAGAGAGCACCATGTTTCACAGACCTGGAATCATAGAATCATAGAATGGTTTGGGTTGGGAGGGACCTTTAAAGATCATTTTGTTCCAAACGCCCTGCCACGGGTAGGGCCACCTTCTACTATAGCAGAGTTGAAACAGAAACTTTTTGTATCTGTGAAGGACAAACAAATCATTTTTGGTGCTGGAGTAGCTCTCAGGAAGGTATAGTCTGTGAAGAAGGAGTGTGCTGCCCTGAGAAACTAATGTCAGTGTGTTCTGTTTTTTCCTAAAGGAACAAAACACAGGAACCCATCCAGGTAGAGAAGTTTTTGAGTCAACTCCTATCAAATAGGATGTACCTTATTAATACTGAGGTTATCTAGACATGAATTTCAAGGAGAGCTCTTCCCAGTTTTGCTGAGTTTCAGTGAAAGGCTGGCTGGACCAGCCATCTCATCTGAAGTATATACACAGAAGACCCAGCCTTTTGTGATGAAGTAGGACCTTTTGATTAAATTTAGTGGTTTTCAGACAGCTGTTTCTGCAGGACAATGCTGCCTCACTGGTATAGCTTAAAACTCTTACGACTTAGAGGGATCATCTTATGCTATTGTGATCTGAGTACAGGGGGGTTCTCACGACAGAGGTACCAATCTTGGAATAATTCAGCATATAAATGACTGAGAATCAGAATTTTTGTTTATCGTAGTCACGTCTGTTCCTGTGTTGAAACAAACAGTCAAACTACTAAATGGTTTGCAGCATACCAAATTGTCAATTTGTTCAAAATTGACCAGAAACCACTTGAGCCAAGGTAGTTTCTAATTAAATTTTCAGAATGGATGCCTCATGTCACCATGGCTCAGATATATATCTGATGTTAATCTCCCATGACTGGGACTAGAGGATCAGAACGGGATGTAAAATTCAACAGAAGATGCCAGCTCATCCAAATCAAGATTATAAAAACTTTTCAAAAACTTCTTCCAGGGCAGCTGAGATTAATACTTTCTGACTTCAACTGACATGAAATGAATCACTTCATCTTTGTTCAGAAAAACAAGAAAATTGAAATCACTATGACCAAAGACTTGTGTATGTACACTTTTTTTTATTATTGTTTTCTTTAAATCATGCTTATTAAATATTTTGCTAAAGGAATTCCATCAAATTTAATTTCAGAAGCACGTTTTTATATTTTTAATTATTATTGTAATTACTCTTATCTACATTTTTCATTCTCATTTATGACCAAATATAATAAAAATATTACTATTCATACAAAACTTTGACCTTTTTCTCTTCTATATGACCCAAATTTGCATCGCCCTACTTAAATATTATTGCACATCTCTTTAATTAAATTGATGCAGAATGAATAAACAGTGTCAAGGACTGAATTTTATTGTGAAGAGAACATGCCGTGACACCTGGTGTCAGATCCCCTGTAATAATATGTACAGTAGAGGTGTTCACCCGCTGTCAATCACAGACAAGAATCACTCTGTTGCCTTTCCAAGCTCTTCTAAAAACAATTAATTTTTTTTATATTAGGATGAAGAAAAATATTTTTCCCTTCTAATGCAACTATATTCCAAAACTGAGCGCTATGGTATAATGAGCAATGCAAAGGATAATGGCCAAGAATTTTTTTTTATTTTATTTTTATTTTTTGTTTCTTCGTTTCCCAAAATTTTCTTCCGCTCAAGTTGCGGTAGTTTGCTTGTTTTCTTTTATGATATCTATGATGTCAAGCAAAATAAAATTTTATTTTAGGGTCGAAGCAACATATTTCTCTGTATACTCTTAATAGCATAAATATAAAAAGAATTCTTATTGTGCTCCAAAATTCCCACACTAAGTGGGAACTGAGCCTAACTACGCAATATCCAACCTCTGAAACTTTGCAAGTCATTACAACACTTAGACATCATGGGTATATGCCTCTGTAGGATGGGCCCTTAAAACATCTCCCTAATCTATATAATAATATCAATAATGAAGCTTTCAGTAGATATCAACCTCCTGCTAAGTGCACTCTCTCAGTTTGAAAATCTTGCTAATTCAAGACCATTAAAATAGATTCTCTTAAAGACTCCATTCTGTCAAACACCAAAACCAGAGATATATAGAGAAAGGGATTTAATTATCACTGTTCTATATCTCGAACTGTGAGTTTTTTCTGAGTAATAATTGCCTAAGTTTGTCTTCAAAAGGCATTTTAATAGTGTTAATACTAGTAAATATTGCTCATTTTGGTACTGATGTGCCGTTTTAATAGTTCCCACGGTTTCTAAAAGTCATTTCTTATTGTTTTACTGTAGAAAGAATCTCACTTTAATTATGTCATAATTGTTTGTAAGCCATAGAATCTTAATTAATGCCAATGGCTTAAAGGCACACACTGAGCACAAACTTTATGGTTCTGTTTGTTTTCCAGGCTCTTCCTTCTGTAACAAAAGCCCCAGCATGAGTTCCTATGAGCTGCCTCTTTCCTGTGGTCCTTTCTCTTTGTTGCTGATTTTTATATTGATATTTTTTAGCCTTCTCCCTCTTTCTGCTTCCCTCCTTCTGTCAAATTTATTCGTAGGTTCTTCTTTCTCTTTTTAACCTCATTTCAATGCATGATTATCAATAGATTTCTAGGCACAGCACCAGTATGGGATTCAAAGCTACGACTAGGTAGGAATTATAATAAAACCAGAGAGTCTGAAATTATGTTTCCCTAAATATCTATTTTTCCATGCTGGGAAAGCTTAGCCACTTGAATGAAGCATCTGTTTAAAAAAAAAACCAAAAAAAAACAAACAACAAAAAAACTTCTTTTTGCAATATACCTAGAACTGGAAGACCTTAAGGAATTCTTCTGATTAGTGCAAATATTCTGGTCACGGCTTTGATGTATGAGAAAAAGTATGAAAAGATATTGCAGAAAAAAATTTCCAAAATTTCTGCTGGAAGATAAATAATCCTGCTTCTCCAGTTGAACCAAAGGTAAAGAGACAGAAAATGGCTGTAGCAGACTCCCACCTGGATTTACTTACAAATGATTTTCATCACAGTAGTAGCTCAAGGTCTTAAATCCAGAGTCTCATGTTCTGAGTGCTGCCTAAACACTGAAATTATTCTGTTAGAATGCAAAGCCAAGAGACACAACATTATCATTTTACAGGACACAAAGAAATGATACATAAAGAGATTAAAGAACTAAATTTTCAAAGACGTTCACTTGTGCAAGTGAATATAACTCTTCTTTTTTGTGTTTTTTTTTTTTAAATTTGAAATGTCTCAGTAAGTTGCATACCTGAGTGGTCTGTGTGTCATTATTTTCCACCCCAATCTCCATGCACATCAAAATAAGTATTCACTGGTATAACGTCAACCAAAAATCACATTAAATTTGCTAGATGTTTTTTGGTTTGGTCTTTTTCCCCCTCCTGGAGTATATTTCTAAGCTTTTACTTAGAAATAATGTCCTGACACTTTTTTTCCTCACGGGAATGTATTTCAGAAAAAAAAATACACTATATAAAATTGTGTTTGTTTTATTTTAATGTAATAAAAATGTGAGATTTAATTAAGTGGCAAAACACCCCAATTTTTTTTTTTTTTTAATCGCAGGGTTTAATCCCAAGTTTTTTTTTTTAATCTCAAGTTCACTATAAAAGTTGTTGGCTCTTGAATTTTCCAAATCTTGAATCGTTCTTGAAAGCAGTTTGTCTCAAAAGTACTGAGAGACATGAGTATGGAGCTAAGGCAGTATGATATATGTTGTTCCTTAGTCTGAGGATCCTGAAAACCATACTGGTCATCCATGGCCAAGCTTGGCCATCTTTGTGTAGGTATGGAGGGAAAAGGTAAATTCCACTGGGCATCCACTGTTCACATTTATTTCCAGTTCTGATCACATTAATTGAGAATTAGTACAGTTCTGTCATACCCCAGCCCAGTGATTAGGCTTCAAAACAAACCTCTTTGCACTGTAAAGGGAAACTTCCACTAGACCAGGTTGCTCAGATCCCTAGAGTCCACTCTGGCCTTGAAAGCTTCCAGGGATGGGACATCCACAGCTTCTCAGGGCAACAGAAGGACAAGTATTGGGGAAAATTTTTGTTTGTTTGTCCCTGTAAGCAAACAGTATAGTTTTAGTTTTGTATTCAGATTAATTTTAGACAGAAGTAGCTTCCTTCTTCTAGATTTTTTGAAGAGACTTCCTGTCTTTTCTGCATTACTCTGTCTTCAGGTGCTTAAAACTCGCCAAATGTAAAAATTGCTGGCTGGAATTTCACAGCCTGGATTACAAATAGAAAAGAGGGGAAAATAGTTAAATTTCATCATTCTGGAAACTGCTAGTAGACACTTTGGGAAATCAGAAGCGCTTTTCCCACACAGAATACCCTCCCAGAGGAGAGTGTCTTGTTTGCACCACACTTGGAGTGCCAGGCACCAGTCACTAGTGAAGGCAGGACACCAGGCTGGATGAACCAACACAGTTCCAGTGTGGGAGCTCCTAAACCTTGAAGCACGGTTGTTGCTGGAGACCTGGCAGGTTCTCCTCCCTTGCAGCAAAAACCCTCACAACTGAGAGATGCTCATAGTTGAGATCCTGCAAAACTGATATTAAACGTAAAACATCCTGAAAGGGAAAGTACCAGAATGTCCCCTCCCTTTAGGGGAGCAACAATTATTCAGGCAAGCTGTTTTCCTTTAGTCGTGCTTTACCATATGACAAAGCAACTCTTCAATGCCAGTGGTGTAAGATATTTGCAAGTAAAAAGAGACAAAATATCTTTTCCAGGACCTCAGACTCTTAAATGTAAGTGGGATTTTTGACATCTGGTTTAGTACAGATGTCTTTCCAATGAAATATTAAGACCTTTCATGACAAGCATGAAGGGGGAAATCTTTGTGGGAAACACTTTTAGCTATTTAATTACTAGCCTTTTGATTTTTCCCTTTTCTTTTTTTCTTTTTTACAAGAAAATGCAAGATATTAAGTGATGTCAGTATGTATGTGGGTGAAACTAAAATGGAATGCAATTAGATACAGAAAAATATCTAGAATTAAGTGCAGAAAAGTGTAACTGTGTACTGGACACCATGTAAATTACTTCTGTGGGAAGATAGTGTTGCCATGAGTTCTTCTAAATATTTGGGAGTCACTCATTGGAGTGACAGTAATGATTTCAACTTGAGTGTGAAAAAGTCTGACATGCCCAGTACCTGTCAAATGCCACCTTCAAACAAGTTCCACTCATTCTAATGAAGTTCTTGCATTACTGTCCAGTTTTATAGACAAAATTTCATAGATGCCATGAGCTTCCCTGGGGCCAACACCTTGAAAATTTTCTGTAGGGATCAAGAACATGTGCTTACCTAAGCACTGAGAAAATATTTTCAGGAATATTTCTTCAGTGTCACAGAGTGACAAGGGAAAGAACATTTTTTCTTCTTGTTTATATTAGCTTTAACATTTATTGGGGGAAAAAAAATATTTTTAAAAAATGGGCTCTGTGTCACATTTTCAATTGGCGCAGGTTGCTGCAGCTCCGCTGATCTGTCCTATTACTTGCAATTCTCTTCAGGGAGAGGGAATCTCATGTTTTTCTGGTTTCACCAAATATCCTTCCATTTCACCTTTCATTCTCTAGGGCAGTGATTATCAGATGTTGAAGACAACATGTAACTTTTTGCCTCAGGCAAATTCACAAATGTTTGCAGCTTTGCTGCAGGGCAGAGGTAGAATGTAATCATATGTGCCATAAAAATAGTTCTTTTCACAGTCAAACTAGAGAGCTTTTTAGGCCAAGATTAGATTTGTCAATATTCATGGAGAAATTAGTCCTTACGCACAGGGACTTGCAGAGTCAGAATCACTATATTTTTAATGTAAGGATATACACCAGGATGGGAGAGCTCTGCCTACGTGTAGACATTTCCAACTGAGCTACTCACCGAAACTCCTTCACATCCTGTAGAGAAAAATGGGAGCTTTTGGGACAATATTCATCTCAGGCCCATATTTGAGATGTGTCAAATGAAACATGCTCATAAAGGGTTGGGTGTTCCCCCCCTTACCAGTCCATGGTGACCACTTCACACAGAATCATCTTTATTCCAGCATCCACGGTTAGAAATAAGGAAATCCCATGCTAAATTTCGCATGTGGTGATACCTGTATAAATTGTGGAGATAGGAAGCAGGTGTGTGAGACCAGCCTGCCATTTGTTTGTCATGCTCCCAGTGTGTTTAAAGCCTGGATTATTTTTTGGCCTCAACTAAGAGCTTAAGATCCTCTTGTGGGGTGCCTTCCCTGGTACAGCACAGCCTAAATGTGCCTCCTTCCTTGACATACCACCCACATCCCTTCTCATCCCTGTTTCTCTGGCACTGAACAGCAGTGGGAAGGACCCTGCCCCACACAATGTGACGTGCACTGTCTCCACCATAGGCTGGGTGAGTGCTGCATCACTGCGCCATCACAGCCTTTCCTGTGCCTTATCCATAACCGGATTACTTCACTCTCTTGAGCACTCTATTTATATAGTATTATCTTCAATTGTACCATGTATTTTAAAATCCATTTTAGCCACTCTCAGGACCCTATTCAAGAATTGTGGCTATAACCTACTGAAGTTATCTGGCTTAGTGACATGAAGGGAAAAAAAAAATAAAATGAGTGCCTGAATTACCACAGGGTTTCTGCTCATAATGGGTGACTAAATGCAGTACAGTGCTCTGTTTTAAAACTGTCAGTAACCCGTGGTCTTTTTTTTTTTTATATTTACTTTAATGAGAATAACTCACAACAACAGCAGCTTGTCATCACTTCCATCTCATTGCTCTTGTTTACACATAGGGCTGTAAAACTTTACCTCTGCAGATTGCTTTAAAAACACAAATAAAAATAAAATGTAATTTACATTTTTGTTCCAACTGGTTTTCTTGACAGACAGCTATCCACAGCTCAGTGGTTGCTCTGTTCAGTGTACTTTAATTTTCAGCTTTCAAGTTTTTCTGCAGCCCATTCAGAAGTAAATTCTCAGGGAAAATTGAGCTCTGTCATGGATGGATTAGTACTATAATAGTTGGTCACATATCTTGCATGAAACCTTTCAAAAGCAAGGCAAATGAGAAGGAAATGAAATTCATTTCATACTTCTTCAAGCACGCTAAAAGACTTTCTCTCCAAGTAATCTGTGAAGTACCACTAGTTTATTGGAGGTTCACATAACTACCATTACATTATACCTTGTCACAATCTCATATATTGGGTGACTGCTTTTTCTGAACTGATGGTAACTGCAAAGTGTGCTCCATAGGCACTGAGGAGAGAATACCATTTCTTAGATCAAAATGTATAGGTCCTAGGAACGGCATAAATAAAGGTACTTGAAGCAAATTGGGACATTACAGGTCATAGGTCAATGAAATCTCAAAGGGAGATATATTGAGAAGAAGTCATGTTTACTATGTGATGAAGTGATAGGCTGAAAAAGAAAAGGAGGAGGGAGAGAGAGGAGGGGAAAGAGCAAGAGAGAGAAAGCATAATAAAATTTTTTCTCGACAGTTAAGGTGCAGAAGCTGCAACCATTTCCCCTTGCAGGGAGGGAAAAGGCAATATTGCTTTTAGCAATCCATTTGGTTTCTTTGTCATTTGCAATGAAGGCAGCGCTTCATCCCTTAAGCACATCTGTGTGTGTCTCCCACAGTGTATAAATGTGAGCTTTATTTCTTCTTGGGGTAAGATAAACAAATATCTGCATTATTTTGGATAGTTATTTGATTCTGCCTTTTTGATGAAAACTATTTGCAGGCAAGAGGAAAAAAGAAATACCTGCAGAGATCTTGTTCATGTGTTGGTGGTGTCACAAAGAATTGTAAGTAGAAACATGGTTGATGTTTCAGCACTGATGCAGAAAGGGAAAGAAGAGATGTAAGCCATGATTCAGGCCCTGGTGCAGGTAAGGAATTAAACATACTTTTAAGGCTTCTGGAATACAAAACCCTACTTGAAGGCCTTGATAAATCGGGGGTCAGTAGTGCAAATTTGCTAGCCACAATTTTTTTGTTACGATTTAAGTGGGAGAGTGTGATAGTTTAAAAAATATCTTTAGTATAGCTGGTAAGTGTGATTTAATTGCTAAGAAATTTAGTTTTCAGATTGTCAAAGTGTTGCAACACTAATTCAAACTCAGTATGTTAGCATAACAGTGTTGAAAATAGGGTTATTTTTATATACATATATGTATTATATACTTTAGTTACAAAGTTTTTTTTATTTTAAAAAAACCCTCCAAACTATTGTCAACAGTACAATACATACCAAAACACCAAAAGTGTTTGAAGTCCCTAAAATAAAATCTGGGGACACTTTATGTGTTCTGTAATTCTATTTTTCCTCAAAATTCCTATTTGAGTGAAGAAAATTTAACTTTCCCCCTCTCCCCAAATATTATTAAGAAAAATAGATTTTTTATTAATAGTTTAAGTCAGTGAGACCTTTTGTCTCATTAAATAAACTCCTAATAAGCGCCAAGGTCACTCCAGAAATTTAACGTTTAGATATAAGACTTTAAAGTCTAAGAAGAAGACATAAAACTAAATACTTTCCCCAATGCAAATACTGAAAAAAACTACTTGATTTTCATTGACTTACTTATGTCAAGAATATGGTTGATTTTCCCAATCTATCTATTAAGACAATTCATCTTCTAGAACTATCCAAGTGTTTCAACAGAAGGAGGACCATAATTTTTTTATTATTATTATTATTATTATTATTATTATTATTATTATTATTATTATTTTTATTATTATTCAGCATTAAATTTCTGTTCATTACAATCTTAAGTTAAAACATTCTGCTCCCCCTTATTCTGTGTTTATTTGAACAAGTTAAGGCCAGGTTGGATGGGATCCTGAGCAATCTGGTCTCATGAAAGGTGTCCCTGCCCATGGCAGAGGGGTTGGAACTGAATGATCCCTAAGATCTCTTCCGACCCAAACCATTTGTGATTCTGTGAAGATATGTCCCTCAGCATATATAAGAAGAGGGTTATACTCATAAAGCAAACACCATGAGATATGGGTAAACAAGTAAAAAACATTGCAAAATCTTCTTGTTTTCACCAAAAGGTTTCTTCAGTTAATAGCCTTGTTTTCATACCGTTTTGGAGGAATTGCTGAATGAGAAAAAGCAGCAGTAGACAACTTCAGGGACAAGAAAAATCCATGCTCAAGGCTCCTAACTAAAACACCTGTGTGTGGAACATTGTTGGCTTAGACTTTACTTAGATACATCCCACCAAGGAAGAAGACATACAGGATGTGCTGTTTGAACGACTAGAGAGGGAGTCAAAAATAATAATTTATCTAAGTACTATTACTATGGCCACGTTACCTTCTCAGTAGCAGCTATGACAGTATTTAAGAACAGCTCCTACATACCAGAATATTATTGAGCTGTTTGAACAGAGATCAAAAAACAAGCTCTGACCTAAAACAAGTACCATGTAAACATAAAGATGGGGAAAGAAAAGGAAAAAAAAAAAAAAAGCTATATTCAGAGAAAAATGGTACCATAAAAAAAATCCAAGACAAAATACGGGTAACCCTATGAGACAAAACTTTCTGTATGTCAGAAATGCCTCTCTTGAGCTGCCTGTACTGATTTCTGTAAATAGAAATGGTTATAATAGTCAAACCAAAGGCAAGTGCTCAGGAATAAAGAGATGAACAGCAGAAAGCAGCAGAACCTTTTCAAAGATATGTGCCCCCACAGAAGGTGGGTTTGATAATTAATAACAGGAACTATCCACAGCTTTTTCCCCTGGAGAAGACCTATAAGGTAGGTAAATTTAACAAAATGAGTAGAATTTTTTTTTTCACATTTAACCATTAATCTGCCAATATACCACCAAAACAATCTCTGCCCAAGAGAAATGTGCCAAACAGACATCTGATTAATAAAGGTGTGCAACATATTATTTGGAGAACTCTCAGCATCCTCCTCTACTTCTGTTATAGTCATTGATTAATAGGAGTTGTTGTTCCAGGTTATCATTTCCAGAAGCCTCCAGGCAACCTAAAAAAGCAGAAAGTGGTAAATAATAGCTATCAGAGACCTGATAGGTTAACCCGCCAGTTCTCCTGGTAAAGCAAAGGATTTTTCTCTACACTATGTTTAAGAAAGGCCAAGGCTGTCCAAGAGAGAGCAGTTTCTAATCACAAAGTAGCAAAGTAAAACTCTCTGTGTTAAACTTATACACTGTCAACTAGGAGAAGAGAAGGAGGGAAGGAGCTGCAGTTGAAGAGGGAAGTTTTTCAGAGAGGACTGTGGTTTCTGTTTTGGGGGATGGATTTTCTTTGTTTTGATTTGTTTTGTTACAATCACAAAGGCATGCTGACTTTTTGGCTTGCTCTTAATTCAATAAATAAATGCAGTTTTTGAAGAAATACAACATCAAAAAATATCAGCTCTAGAAAAATAAGAATGAAGAACTGCAACAAGCTCTACAGTTTAATTTTAAAGAGGTAATGTGTTTTCCAGCTGGCTTTAAAGGTAAGGCTTTAAAGGTTTGAGGGCTTTAAAGGTAAGAATCATGCCTCTTAATTTCATCCCCACAATCTGAACAGATACAGTGAATGAGGGAGATGTAGGCAGAGAGAACAATATCTCTCATTCTAAGACAAACAGGAGAAGGGATGAATTGCCTTCTGGAGCCTTGATATCCCTTCACAGACTAAAGTAGGAACCTATTTGGCATGTTAGACTACACAGGTGAATTTTTGTACCTGAAGTTAGGGAAGATGAGTATCTCCAGATGTACTTTGATAGACTGTTCCAAAAGACAGCTATTACCTGAAAGAATCTTTTATCTTCTGCTAAAAGTGTTAAAGATTGTTCAGTGAACCTAAATAGTAGGTACAAGATTTGTTTGCCATTGGAGATAAAAGTCAGAAGTACCTCATAAGGCTTTTAAAAGGCAAAAAACTTAGCTGATATTACTATTGACAGTCCTAAATGGGTAATAAGCCACATGCATCACTAAAGTTTAGGCCAAAATTATTCGTGTGTCCAATACTGGTGTCAACATAGTCTGGAGAAAGAAAGTTTGGTGTGGAAAAAAATACAAACAGAAGGCTTTTCGGTGGCATTTCAGCAGGGGGCAGTGTGCATTCCATCACTAAACAAGTTAGAAATACACCTCAGCAAACCTGAAGCTGCCTGTAATGCAGGGGTATAAGGAGGTCAATAAGATATGCTGGACTTAGGGCCATGTAGCAAATTATAAAGTGAGCAATGCTAAAATCAATATGATATTTGACTGTCAGCCAATGCAATTTGTTCAAAATAGGTTAAATTCACTCCTGCCATTTCCTCTTTTATAAGGAACTTGGCAGTTTCATTCTGTTATCAAGTGCAAAGCCCTCCCTGAGATCTGACTGGGATAGAAACGAATGCAATTTTGAAATATTCCATAAATGCAGAGTGATACAGGGGCTAAGATAGGCATGAAATCAGACTGAAACTTTTTATCTGCTGTATATCAGGTTAGCAGTGAGATGAGACGACCTTTGCTGGATTTTTTTTCCCCCGAAAGAGGAAAACAAAAGATATGAGCATTTTGCACACTCACCACACTCTTCATCTTTCATCTTAAAAAAAACATCAGAGTACTTAATTATTAGTACATTGCCACTGCTGAGGTGGCATACAGGCCAGAAATTAGGGCTCTGCTTACTGAGTTCTGTACCTGCAAGTCAGAAAAAGGAACTGCTCGTATACAGTGCAATGAATTCCATAGTGGAATGGCAATTGCTGGGCCAATTGATTATGCAGTTACACAGATGTGGATCTGAGGCTGCTCTATTGAAGTCAGCAGTACTAGGACTAGGTAAAATTGGTGGTAGGACAAGACACATGCAATCTGAAGTTGTACAAAATATACATTTGAACAATGTCAAAGTGGCAGCATTCTGCTTAAGCATTTTTCTTCCTCAAAGAATAATGCAAGATGTCTGTCAAAGATTACTATTCCTTCCTTTTATATGGATATCTTAATAAAAAAAATAATTAAACTAATTATAATTGTTACTATTATTACTACTACTACCTCCTAACTGAATATTTATGATTTTTATTTTTTAACAAAATTTCAATGCATTCAGGCTAAGGGTGGAAATAAAACTGGTAGTTACCCACAGAAAATGAATTATGCACCAAATTGTAAATATTCCATTTCCTTTTCTGATCTGAAAGTCCCCAAAGAAATATGAACACTTTATTTAAAATTCATCTGCAGTGACATTTCCTGGCTGCACAGAGCACTCCCACAAATGCACAAGTATTTGCAAAAAAGATAGCATTTTATGGGAATGCTACTGTGTGTTAATTCTGGTTTTTGCAGTCAGTCAGCTCTCTCCTCAAATCAAATGAAATACTTCCCAGTGATGCGCTGTAAAAGAATAGATGTAAATAAATGCATCTTCAAAAATAGGACTTAACTTATTTATACAGTTGAATTTATTTAGACTATGAGATAAAGATTCATTCGGATAAAATACTTATTACAAGATGCACAAAGGCTGAAGGACAGGTTTGATACACTATCAGCTGACAAGTAAACAACAGGATACACCAGAATAATACTCCAACTACAGAATAGATAATTTCTTCCATAGTCTTGACTATTTATTAAGGTAATAATATTCTCTATGTCTTTTTGAGCATTCTATCTGAAGCACGCTACCAACTCTGTCTAACTAGATTAGAATCTTTTGGTTATGATCATGTACTTTCAAAGAAAAACAAAAATCATCACTTTTTTCAATATCTTATAGGATTTATGGTATTGAAACCTAGTGTCTGTCATTTACTTTTTCTTTCTACTAAGGAAAAAAAAAATGTGGGCTGTTTTTTTCCTTGGTTCTTACTAAAAAATCATAGTTTTGTTGGATATTTTTTTTTCTAGATTAAGAAAACAAAACAGAACCAACAACAGCAACAAAACAAAACAAAACAGAACAAAATGGGAAAAAAAAAAATCCCAAAACCCACACACCCTAGAAACCACACACACACACAAAACCCTTTTTGAGGGTTTTTTTGAGAATTTGTTTGGCTCTCTGCATACGAGAATTTTCTGAAGGAATGTTTGTTTGTTTGGGTTTTTTAAGTTGCAATGAAATATTTCAACAAGCTTACTGAGAATCACTCTGAATAGACCATGGAAGGAGAGTGCTCTGACCTTCAGATCCAGCCAATTCATCCAATGCACCTTATATCCATACACCAGTGCCACTCACCACTTAAATAAGCCCTGCATCACCCAGTAAGTGTGACTTAGCCATGGCCTTCTATCTCTGTGAGCAGAAACAGGCCCATCCATAGGGCAAGTCAAGGATCCTGTGATGAGTATCTTGAATAATTCAGAAAAATCACCCTTTACAGGGAGCCTAGGTAAGTTTTGGGAGTCAACTACCCAAATTCTTATGTTAGAATGGATTAATTTCACCATGAATTTGTGGAAAAAGAATTCCCCATAACTAACTCAGAAAACCATAAGGCTGTAAGATTGAGAAGCTGTATTTCCCACATTTTGCCTCTAATACACCTAATTTTTATGTTCTAGAACATGTCATCTTCTAAAAAGACTTGAAAAGTGGAAAAAAGAAAAGCTGTTGTGTTTTCTTTAAAACACTGTTACTTAGATCAGAAAAAAAAGGGACATTGGTGCTGAATTGACCACATGAAATCCCAGCTGAACCTTATGATGAAACACACACTTTTATCACAGATCATTTTTCTTTTCTCCTACAATTACATCTGGCTTCCATTACAGCTTCTTCAGTACACGCTGCACTTTTTCAGTGGTTCTTTCTTGATGCAGAACTTTGAGCTCTTCCTTTCTATCTAGAGGTGGTTGCTTAATAGCAAAACCTCGCTACCTGAGGTTCAGACTACAACTTTTTAAAAATTAATTAGTATTAAAAAAAAAGTCTACTTATATTTTTTCCATGAAAACTAATTTTAAATACTTGTATAAAATAAATTCAAGTACGATATGCTGTTACAGCTTAGCATTTCCCCTTTTCCCCCTAAAAAATAATATGTGTTTTGATGACTCGTCTTTTTTGGAAAAAAATATGAGAAAAATGCAGGAATTTGATTTTGTAGTATAAAATATCAGTTTTCAATTTTACCTTTTCTATCCTCATTATATTTTTAATATCCTTACATTATTCCAAACTTCCTCTGAAATCATAGCATATCATATTTTAACAACCTGTTCCAGTGTTTTGTCACCCTCACGGACAAGAATTTCTTCCTAACGCTTCATCTAAACCTAACTTTTTTGAGTTTGAAGCTATTACCCCTTGTCCCATCATCCCATGACCCTGTCAAAAGTCTGTCTATTGAAGCCCATTTAGGTGCTGGAAGGGACCCTAAGGTCTTCCTGGAGCCTTCCTGGCTGAATACCCCTTGCTCTCTCAACCTGTCTCCATAGCAGAGGAGCTCCAACCCTTGGATCATCTTTGTGTCCTTCCTCTGGACTCAATCCAGCAGCTCCATGTCCTTCCTCTGCTGGAGACCTCAGAGCTGGAAGAAACACTTCAGGAGGGGTCTCACCAGAACAGAGTTAAGGGGCAGAATCCCCTTACCTAGCCTGTATTTATGCTTGGGATTGCACCGACACATGTGCAAGACCTTGCAAAATAATTACAGTGTTCCTAAAAATAAAATGACAAAGTAGTAGGACTAATCCCCCCATTTATCATAATATACTAAGACATTTGTTTCTGTTTTCGTTAACTACCACATCTTTAGGTTGGAATCTCTAGGTTTCTTCTTGCATTGTTTTTACTTGCCAGAGGCGGAAAAAAAATCACCTGTATGTCTCTTGTGATTAAAGCCTCACTTAAGGACTAAGGCTTCAGATACTCCTGAGGTTTTCAGGTGGTTTTACATTCTGCAGTCTGTCTCCATGGAGTTCCTTGAAAAGTATCAGAGGTTAGGGGAAAGGAAGAAAAAAAAAAGAGAAAAAAAACGGTGAGGGAGAGAGAGAAAAAAAAAGTAAAAATAAGATAACTAAGGAAGAACTTATTTTACAAGCTATCTTCTCAGAATATATAATATAGTGTATAAGGTTCCTAACTTAGAGAAGTTAAAATATAGTTTCAAAAACATCTCACAGCAAGCTACGTTCCCTCTGGGGCCCCACAGATTTTTCTGCTCTAAATCAGCTTTTAAAGTCCTCTGTCAGGTGAACATTTAAACATTCTAGTTCATTGTATTTGGCAAATGGTCCCTTGTTTAGACAACTTTTTCTTTTTCTTTCGCGCTTTCATGAGTATAAATACTTCTTATCCATGTTCTTTTGCTATGAATTATGAACTAACAGACACTATGAATTTAGACCTGAATTTAGTGAACAATCTCTGATGTACCATACCAGTTAAGCCCTGATGAGCCTGTTGAAATCATAGGGAAGATTCACATTCAGTGAGTCTCTTCAGTGAGAATTGGATCAAGACCTTAGCAATGTTTAAAGCTTTCACTGAGTTTAAGTTCCAGATGCAATATTGTATCTGCAATATTGATGGCAGTAAACCAGACAGGCAGAGCTGAGTTAGGACCAAAATGAGCTATTGGTGCATTCATCTGTTAAGATCATAGAAGTAATAAAAGAATGGAACAAAGTAAGTAGCACAGAAAAAGATTCAGTCATTGTATGCAGTTTCTTATATCAGCTAGTCAAACCTGACTGCGTGGGGTTTTGGTTTGTTTGTTCGGGGCTTTCTGTTTTTTTGGGGGGTTTTTTTGTGGGATGATTTTTAGGTTTTGTGAGGTTTTTATCCTTAAAGTCAAACAAAACCAAACATTTTAATGGAAACACAAGGACATGTTCTTATAAAGGCTACAGTAAATACTTATTTAAAAAAAAAAATCAGTATAGGATAGACTTGTCCCTTATCCCTAACACTTAGGATAGACTTCAACACACCTAATGTTATTTTCAAAAAGTAATGTTTTCAGTCTAAACTGGTTGCTTTCTGTAGTTCTAGTTAGAGGAAGGCACTTCCAGATATCCCTAACTCATTGTCCCCTGAAGGTATTTCCTCTGTTGTCTGTCTAGAGTAGACAGATGCTAACCTTTCAGATAGCCAAAGCTCCTTACACTGGTGGAAAATTTTCTGGTTAATATTTTGCTTTACAAGATATTTATTTGTCCAAGTTACTGGTAAAGTATATTTCAATATTTGTCTCATACTTATATAGCTAAAGTAAATATGTTACCACAGGAGATAGACAGGAACTAAAATGAGGTATGTCTTTTGCTGAATTTTCAAAATAACTGAAATGAGCCAGAGAGGTTGTTGTAGAAGGAGTGTCTCAGAGAAAGATACTTCTCTTACTGGTAGGAAAAATAAAAAGTGGAAGAGCTAAAAGAAAACCACTGTAAGGAGAACAGAAAGCAAGTAAAAGAAACAGAATGAAGACAGTCCTTTGCTCAGTGGTTTTGACAAAAAAAAGCAGGAAACTTCAAATTAGTGCTTTGAAGCAATAACATTTTTTTGTAATAAAAATATGGAGATGTTTGTGCTGGTGAAATTTAAGTGATGCTTAAACGCATTCTAGCTTGAATCCAGAATAATGTTATTTGAATAAAGAGATTTTTAATGAAATAAAACTCTGACAAAGCTTAAGAAAAAAAAAAAAGAACAGTCTCTGAGAACAAATGCTTGAAGATGGATTTCTGGAGGGGAAGGCAAAAGGAATGAAGAGTTACCCTGCAATACAGGGACTCAAAACTATTTTATGTGAAAAATTTTGTGATTTACAATAGAGAAAGAAGGTTCTTGAAGATCTCAAGAACAAAGACTTTCTGCTATTTATTTTCTGCATTTTGTCCCATCCTCCCAATGTCTCTGTGTTTTTTGCCTGATGAATCACTTTAACTATTGACAGAATAATATTCAAACCAAAGTGACTCTAAAGGATGAAAATTGTCATACATTTTGTGATTTGGGAGTAAGAAATTCAAATTACTTAGATTATGCAGAGGTACCCCAGCATTTACTCAGAATTTAGCAGAGTGCATGTTGGTGTAGCTCTGCATAGTCTTTATTACACATTATGAGCTGCTGTTAAATGAGACATGAGAAAATCACAAGAGTAAAAGAACAGCTGAAGGGAAGAACAAAGATGGGGCTTGTCCATTACATTGAAAGGCAGCAGACATTGTTTCAACAATACAGACAATATCTATCCAATATATACAACAAATCTCAGTTTCAACTACCAACAAGCTCCAGCATTGATTTCTTCCCATTCCTACCTACCTCCCACAAGAAGTAGGCTTCAGTGTCACAATCTAGCTTCCACAGACAAAATAAGGAAGTTTTCATCTTAAGGAACACCATTACAAACAAAATTACAAAGGATATTAAAAACAGCTTTCCCACCTCCTGAATGATGATCCACAACAAATAAATCAAGTAACAGACTATTTTCTTTGTTCTCAAATGTTTGACTGACATTCCCGATGTTTAATGGTTCATTTATTTTTGAAAGTCCCTTTTAGTGTGGTGACCCAAGTACCTTTGATGCAAGTGGCTGAATCTCAAAAAGAAATAAAGCTTCAAGTCCTCTCTCTTTGCTGTTTATTATTGCCTCATAGAGGTTTTTCCATGTTCAATATACCAGCTGCTGTGGGCTCTTTAACTCAGTTAACCACTTCTTTTCTTGGTGGTTATGTAGGGAGTATAGGCTAGTTTGTTAACAGTTAAAATAACTTCCAGGAACAGACCAGCTCATTTCAAGGTATGAGTTGCTCAAATACCTTTTTTTTTTGTATATGATCTTTAACACCAAATTAGATAGTAAAGTTTTGGTGCCTTACAAGCACACTTGATCTGGTAACCAAACAGGATTATAAAAGTTATACTGTAAATGCAACAACAAGAACAACAGCAACAACCACAATAAAATAATAATAATAATAATAATAATAATAATAATAATAATAATAATAATAATAATAATGTCATAAATAAATAAATCCTCATTCTTGCAGCTACTGAAGGCTTGATAAGCCAAAAGTAACTCAAGGGGATCAACTGATAAGTACAGGAGCCTGTGATATCAGACTACATAATTTAGTGGTTCTACTGGTGTTAAAAATCCTTAAATCTCTGAAATCCAGGAGATGGCATCTGATCTATTTACGTTAGACTCATAATTAGTTACACAGCTTGTTCCACTGCCCCCATTGGAAATATTAATGAGGCACAAATGATAAAGGTAAAAAATATGATTCTAAGTGGAACATCTATCAACACATTTAGGTTCTCAGATTCAGCTTAGACTCTCCTAACTTCAGATTGATTTCCTGAAATCAATTAAATCAATGGGTGGCTTGAAACCCAAATAGGAATCAGAACTCTAAAATCCATCTTTGGGCCTGTGCCTGAATTGCTCCATTATGGACGTTTGAATATATTCTTTGTCGACGTGGTTATAGTGAATTCCACTCTCTGGCTCATAAGTGTATTAAGTCCAATTCTGACTTTCTTGATGGCATTTGATTTCTAACTGTGAACATTACCTCCTGTTCAACAGGCTCCAGTGTAATTTTCCATTTTGTTTCATTGAATTAAAGGAAGAAAGGAAACTGTCTTGTGAGTCTTTCATTTTATAGACAGCTGGTCATTTCATTAACACTTTTCATATTCCTGTTTGTCATGATGACTGACTATAGTAAAAAGATTTTCTTCCCATTAACATATGATAGAGCAGCACTTTTTTCCCAGGGATGTATTGATCGGGTGAGGAGTACATTTATTAAAATGTAACCAGGATCAACTTGCTGGCTTGTGCGAATGGGGCACACTTTAACCAATTAAATAGTCATGAAAAAGAGGAAAATCAATATTTCTTGGATCTTTCTACTCAAGACTTTGCCAGCAAAATGGCCTATAGATTTACAAAATGAATAAACAAATGAACATAAATCTATTATTTTGATTTTTAGTTATGTATTGGGTCAGAAGAGAAATTCCACAGTTATCTGGAGCAAGATTAACATCAGTTAGATAAATCTAATTCCATGATTCATAAATTACTATAGTAAGGAAGCATAATTTATATGAATCAACATCAATTTCCTTCATTTTAAGAAGATCTTACAGTACTTCTTTTTTGTGTTCAAAAGTGACTTTTAATATTAGTTGTGAAAGTATTTTGAAAGCCAAATTCAGAAAGTAATGATAAAAAAAAATAATATGTAACAAGCACTGATGAGACTGAAGACAGGACACATTATCATGTTTAAGGGTTGCACCTCAAAAAGTTCTTTTATTCTCAGGTTTTCCTTGCATTCTTAGCTCTTTCTATCTCATTGTACTTTTTTACTATTTGACAAGTTTGAAGGCACCAACTCTCAAGTATTAGGAAAAGAAAAATAATTTTCATTTTTATAAAGTTTGTTTTAGCCCATATTTCTGAAGAACTGTATAGAAGACTTTAGGATATGAATAAATAATAGAAAAATATCGATAATGCTATATTCACTTAATAGATGAACAGACTTTTAATTAAAATCTCATGGTCTGGGAAAGTTTTAACTCAATGTTTTCAGGAGCATAGAGTTAACAATATTATGCAAAACAATCATAGAATTGTTTGAGCCAGAACTGACCTTAAAGAACATATAGTTCCAACCCTTGTGCCGTGGGCATCTTCCATTAGACCAAACTACTCCAAGATCCATCCAACCTGGACTCGAACATTTTCAGGAATGGTGATCCACAGCCTCTCTTGGTAACCTGTGCCAGGGCCTCAACAAACTCACAGTAAAGAATTTCTTTCTGATGTCTAATCTAAATCTCACCCCTTTTACTTTAAAACTGTTTCCCCTTATCCTATCATACCTGGTCATGTAAAAAGACTCTTTGACCCTTTTTTATGAGTCCCCTTTAAGCACTGGAAGGGCCTATAAAGTCTCCCCAGAGCCTTCTCTTTTGCAAACAATCCAAGTCTCTTCGAATGCCTCCACAGAAGAGATGCTCCAGCCCTCTGATCATCTTCATGGCCTCCCCTGGACCAACTCCAACATATCTTTCTTGTGACAGAGGCCCACTCTGCTTTTGATGCATCTTTCAGGACTACAAGCCTTATCCACCAAATAGTCCAACCTTCAAATCCTTGTCTCTCCAGTTCAGAGATTAAGAAGTCACGTTGCAACAATGTCAAAGGCCTTAGGTAACAAGTTGCTTCTGAAAATCTAGACCAGCAAATTTATAAAAAGAAATCATTCACAGACAATTGTCACAACATAGTTGGAGAACCTTCTAGATGTGTGATTATCTCCACAGATCTCTCACTTTTACATTTTTTCCTTGGTTAATGGATAATTTGACAATCACACTTTGGGAAAGCTGTAGTTTGGATAGTAAATAATTTTATGCTATGAAGCTCTGGGTGCAATTGTTCATAACTATTTTAAAGGATCCCAGTGAGATCCCAATACACAAGCTCCAGGGAGGTGTCAGTGTACAAACATGGCCTACAGTTGGTTGCTGGAATAAGGTAAATGAAAGATTTCTTTAGGAAGTTAAAAGCCAGCTTAACTCCAGAACCAGCTTAACTCACATCTAGATGTTGCCAATCATTTGCTTCAGATGACTGGTATTTCAATGTAATTCATGGCATCAGAAAGGTAGATTGAAAAGAACAGATAAGGGATGTAAATAAGATGCTGAATGGATTTTGCAGGACATTCACAAAGCCACTAACTGTTGTGTGAATACAGAATACTTTGCAAGAACTCCTAGGAGAGAAGCTGTAGTAATGACCAATTGAAAAATTCTGCAGCAGTCATTACTGCTCCCGAAAGAAGCCAGAAAGTCCATAAAACAATGTTTATTATCTAAGAGAATCTGCTGTCACATGAACCTTTCATAGCTACCACTCAAATCACAAGATGTACTAATTACAAGGAAATATTGGTGTGGTGTTGGTTTTGTTAGACAAGTTGCTTAGAGTTTTACCTTTCAACATTTATTGAAGTTGCACCTACATTAAAGTTGGTTTTTTTATTATGCATATTTTATGCGTATTTTATTAGAGATTCCTGCAACCAAGAGAGTGATTTGAAACTGAATGAAATTCTAGATCAGTGGTTCAATCAGCTTTGTTCACATATGCACCTGTTCCATCCAAAGAGCATTTTTTACGCTATGAAGTAGCACATCTACTCAGTCTGTAAATATGCACACGTGACCATGAACCCAGAGGGACACTCATAAAGGACACGTATTTTGGAAGACAGCCTTTCCTGTGAATTGGCACTAACTCATGACAAACAATCCAAGGGGTACAGTTCCTTTGTACAGGTGTTTATTACTAAGCATAAAGTTTAACACTCTTATTACCTTAACCTCTTTAACAAATATTTTGGATTAAGTATTTGCAAGAAAAGGGCCTGTAGTTAGACATTTAACACAAAATCAGTGGCAAAAAGGGAAAAAAAGTTTCCTTTTTGTGTTTCAGTGTGCAAAATGACTTCTCTTCAAATTACTGGGAAGAGTTTCAGGAGCTTCAATGGATCTTTCAGTGCATTAAATTCTAAAAGATATTGTTTTGGTACCATTGCTACTTTTTCTGTTATCAGTATTGCTGAAAACATAAAACTTGAAGAATGGTGACCATAACAAAAATAATTTCAGAATCTGTCTCTGTGAGCCTTAAAATTAATCAGCTGGCTTTGCAAGGGGTAAAGAGTCCCAAAGATCCAGTAACTAAAAAAGATACCTAGAATGAAATCAAAACCAAAAATAAAGTCACTAAAATGAAAGAAAAAATGAGAGGCACAAGGAGTCTTCAGATGAAGAGAAATTACATACACAATAAGGACCTTATCTGACTTAAACAGATGATAAATAGAAATCTGTTGCTTCACTGTGTGCAGATACATTTTGTAGTCTTACATTAGGGACAACTACACAGTGCAAATAAGGGAACAGGTAAGACAGCAGGAAGAATGCAGAATGAGGCAGGATTTTCAGTTGTGTTTTTACACTAAAAAGAGGTTGCTGACCATAGTTATATTGCAGCGCATAGCTGTATTAATATATACTGCATTCTCTTTTGTGGCATCAAATTACAGTAGGACTAACCATATTTAAGTTAGTAGAACCATTCTGAGTTAAACATCAGATACAGAAATTTAAGTGCCATGTGCAAGAAAGTCAAGCTTATATGCAGAAATAGGGATATTCAGAGCCACAAATGAATGGAGGATAGACAGCAGAGAAAGTCTCGTGGCTTCTCCCATCCCTTAAATACAAGAAGAACACAGGACTCACTTGACCACTGCACAGATCACAGGTGAAAATAATCCCTCTGGGGTTTTTGTGTATTGTTTCTCTACAGGCCACTCCAATATTTTAAGGTAAGCACTGTCTGTGATTCTTACAAAAACAACGCTGAAATAGTCACTAGATGTGTGGAAAGACTCTCATTTTCTAAGGTCTTGTTTTGGAAGGGCTCCATATGAACTTCAGAAGATTCTGCAGTGCTGGAAGGACCTAGTACCAAGCCATTATTTTCAAAGTATCTGAGCAGTAGCTTGATTTCAAGGTTTGTAAACAGGCATAAGCAGGGTTTCACATCCTGAGAGGTGCCTTGGAATTTCACACTCCAAGGTAGACTCAAGCAATGAAGCCTGAGACCAGTTCCAACTAGAGGGAAACACCCTTATCTTAATTTCTCCATGTGTAAGAAAAAAAAGCTTAAGAACAAATTGGAATACTGTTTCAGTGCAATGCAGTTCTATTGATTTTGATTGTATGATGAGGGACAATCAGGGAGATGGACACATAAACCAGCTCTGCCTTGTTTCACTTTCTCCATTAAACAAAGAGATTAGCTGGACAGACATGGGGAATTTGCTTCCTATTGTAATATGTGTAAGCTATTCAAATACAGATTGTTACAACCCTCTCTGAACCCTTTATTTTCATCTTATATTTGTAGGAACTCATTTAGTTTAAGTCTAAAGCAGCAGGTGGATTTTCCAGAGCAGAAGCAATTTTCTGTACTCTGTGAGGCCTCCAAAACAACAGAGAACATGGTTCTTCTGACTGCCTCTATTAGACTCTGTTTATTCTCTTTCAGAAAGTGCCTTCTAATCTGTAAATAAGAAATGCAGCAGACATGCTAAAGATGCTAATTAACTATTGTTGTGTTATGTGTTAATATTACGAAGCATTCATCCTTTCTTGTGATTGGAGACGGCAAATCTTCTGATCTTCCCTGTTTCTATAACGTATTAAACCATTAGAGTTATGTCGAGTTTCATGAAGAAGAAGAAAAAAAAAGACAGGAATGTGATGAAAATTACAGCTTATATCCATTTAAACTTAATGAGTCACTTGCCATCAATACATAAAGTGGCTCTGATATTTTGGGGGTGAGCAGGCTGTTATTAATCTTTCCCATTGCTTTTAATGCGTGATAGAGCACTAATGGGTATGCAGTAAACAGAAACAATTAAGTAAATTTGCTGGAAAATGTTTTGGAAGGTAACACCCTCCTCCACTTGACTATAACAGCCTTTCCACCATGATCAATTAAGCACTATTAATGAAACAAGATACTCAGGCAGAAATATATTTTTAACCTTGTTCTCTAAATGAAACAATTCTGGAGTCATCATCCCCCCTCTTTCACATCCAGACGTTATCAGATGTAAAGAGTGGAATTTGTTTAGCCTGAGTAAATAAGGGCCTAGGAATGGGAGAACAAGATGCATAACCAAGGGCATTTGAAAGGTCGAGCAAAAAACAGACAGAAATACTTTAGGGTGGTTCAAGGGAGTCCAGTTGTAACTAGAAAGAAATCTAACAAGTGAAAAAGTGAAAGTCCTTTTGCTTGAGGATTGAAACAATATTTAGCAAAGCATTAGGGATTGGCCAGTTGACATGAAACCAACCCAACGTGTCTCTGAAAGATGTTACAAAGTTGGAACAAAGGAGCTTTTACCTGTCTTGTTTTCTTCTCCTTCCTTCTCTAATGTATTTTCTCTACTTTCCCTTCTTTCCTTGTTCAATCCTTATTCTTCTTGTTATAGGCACTATTCTTTTCTTTCTCAACATCCACTTCTTCAGAATTCAGATAATGTTGGAAATGTTGCTTGTTCACTGGCTTTGGAACAGTGTTCTTCAGCCTATCTCTCTTTTAAAGGAGGAATTTTGGGAGGAGAGGTTTGAAGAAGTAAATTTGAGCCAATTGCCTCTGCTAAAAGGACATGCCAGGCTATGGACCTTTTCATGGAATGATCATTATGGTTAGAAGAGTGTTACTAGGGTTCAGTTCAAGTAGTGAAATAAAATAAAAAAAATTTGACTGACTATCAGAAAAACTTTTATGACAGAGATATGTTCTACCTTGTTCAATTGTCATCCCAAGGGTAGAGATGGAATCTTTAACTGTTTAGAAACTATGGGAACAATGCATTGGTGAATGTTCATTGCCAGAAGGAAATTTTGGTACTGAAGTCCTTCCTTCGTTTCATCTGTGAGTCTGTAGAAATTACTGCATACAGAGTCAGTTTTCTAAAAGCTTATGAAAGAAAGAAAGAGAGAAAGAAAGAGAGAAAGAAAGAAAAAGAAGGAAAGAAAGAAAGAAAAAGAAGGAAAGAAAGAAGCAGAAGAGTGAGAGGGTGAGAAAAAAGAGAGAGAGAGAAAGAGAGAGACAGAGGAATAATGAAAGAGAGTAACAAAGGAAAAAATTAAGATGAAAGAGTAAGAAAGAGAGAGAAGCTTGACAGATCTAGACTTGACTCAACATTTTGACAGAATTCCTCTTGAAAAGTGAAAGCAGTTCCTCATGATTATCATCCTGACTAAAATGGTTTAAACTTCTATAACCTTAGCAAGATTATCAACACTAATTTTATTTAATTTTCTTTTTTTTTTTTTTAATGCAGGAACTTTCTAAGGTTCTTTTCTTCCATCACCAGCTGCCTTGATTCTATGAGCACCGAAATGTCTATGTATAATGTTTTGTACATTGCGTCTCAAAAAATTTCTTCGGACTATATGGTGCTATTGTAGTTCAAATTGAGAAATAATCATAAGAGTCTTCATTTTTTCAAGTGCTCAATGGCTCAGTACTAGAATGAGCTATTATACATGTTTAGTCTTTTGAGTATTCCTTTTTCCCACAAGTAGTTTCTGATGTGGAACTGTTCTCTTTCTCTCTTCTACTTTATACAGAACTTTAACTAAACTTTCCTAGAAACTTTCCATGCCATATTCTAACACAAAATTTCCAGTTCTTACTTCATCTTCCTTCATATATGTTTGTAGATTCGAGTACATTCCATCTGTTGGGACTTTTTAAATTCTAAATTCACAAGTTAATTTGTTTTTTACTAGGCAGTTCTGAAACAATACTCAAAGGACCGGTTTTGTGGCCTTCTTTTTTTGCTATAAGTGCTTTCTCCCAGCTTTATTACTGATTGTAACTTCTATACTCCTGACTGGGATGGCCAGATGTCCAAGCCTTCAATAGTTGAGATATGAAAGTTTGCACTATGCTGTAATGTACTATTCATAATGACTAAAAATTCTATTTTCTGCTTACCTGAAGTTCACTATTTCCAAACTTATGTTAGAAACTGATTTTAAAAATAAAGTGATAAAAGGAGAAAAACAGTTAAATTAATACATTTGGCATGTCCTGATGATGTGTTTAACAGTTCTAACATGCCTAACATTAAATTTTTGTCAACAAATCACGAAAAGGACAATTGGTACACAGAAATCAATTTACCTTGCAGCTCTTCACAACACTTGCTTATAATTTGTTTTGTCTATAAAAGAATTTACTTTTAAACCTAATTTTGTTCCTCCAGGACAGTACAGAAGAAGAAAAAAACTACGCATTTTTCTTTCTTTGCAAGAGACAAACAGGCAACAGGACAAGTAGCAATAAAGATAAAGAAACTGGGTAGAAAATGAACATCTGTGTCTTCAGTAAATGAAAAATTAGCATGGAGCCACACACTTTCTCCTTCACTGATTGTTCGCTGTTTTGTTCCCATTGGGATACAATTTATTTGAAGGAAATGAAAAATTCTTGCCTTGGTTTGTTATAGGAACATAAGGGCTAGAGTTATGGCTTTCAAGGTCTTCTCTTGTCCACAGTTCTTAATCTAAAAATGTCAGATATCAGAGGCTTCAGACAAACGTATCTGAAAAGCTGTAATAAGCTAAAGGGAGGCAGCCTTCCCACACAGAGTCTTACTTCCTACTCACCTCACAGTTGCATGTTGGTCAGTTTTATTCATGTTACTTCTTTAATATCTTTCATTATCTGTGTGTTCATAGATATATACATAATCAAATGTATTTTTACTATGCATTTTGTATTATATATTATGTGTTATATATATAGAATTACACACTATATATGTCCTGTATTAACATGTTTATTATTTCTTTTACAAGATGTATCATTACATATATAAAGGCTTTATTTAAATAAAAGCTTGAAACTTGCTGAGCACATGGATGCAAAGACATATCCTATACAGGCCAAATGTTCGCTATGTACATCCTTTTAATGAATTTCAGTGTGCTACCTTTGATGAGTGTGAAGTCAGATGTGTGATGCACATCTCTATAATCTCTCATCTTAAAATGACAGCACCACGTGGACGCAGAGCCTTCTACTTCTGTCATTTCCCCGACCCCTCTTTTTTTTGTGTAGGACTGAGATTAGGAGGGGAGGAAGCATGGACTTAAGATCTGAGGATCATTAAGTGGAGATGGTCTTCCATTCAAACAAAAACATCTAACAGAATAAGCTTTCTTGTGATGAGAACCACTAGGTTGTCAGGAAAATGGTTGCCCTGGTAACAGTATCACTTGGTAGGTGTCTCTGGTCACCTGGAAGAAGACAAATTGGTGGGGTAACTATGGCAAAGGCCATAATAAGGCCTGGCCATTCCTTCCTTGCAGGTCATTCTGGAAGGGAAGGGAGATGTGGAAGTGACTTTGCTCATTGCATTTTCACCCTTTGAAACAATATATGTTTTCCCTAACTTCATCCATCTGAAGTGTGTCTGTCTACTCTAGATCAGATTTGGGATAGGACGACAGGGTTTCCAGAAGTATCTAATTTTCTTCATTATCTGTGGAGACAGCACAGTCAGTTTTTTATTGGGTGGCAAAAGCTGTGTGGTATGAATTCCAGCCTTCTGAGATTCACCACTTAAAAATTCATCCCTAGATATTGCCACTTGAACAATATTAAAGTAAACATTAAGGATATCCTAGTTCTAGCTCTTACAGTAACCTCTAATTCTATTGATAAAATCATCTTTCCCATGAAGTGTGAATAGTTAAATCTCTCCCCTAAGCCTTTTATTTTTTCTGAACATTTAGATGCTATTCAATATTTATAGCTACATTTCCAGTTGCACTTGTAAACACCAGAAGGTGGGAAGATTTGAAGCCTAAATACAGGTTGCTGAGCCTGGTCAGATGTTATATTTCAGATGCCAATAAGGACATTTGCATATAAACTGTACTATCAATATCTCATTTCAGTAGACTAAAAAGCTTGCTGTAATGGGTGCTTCATTGTTTCTTGCCCATTTTATAGACTACATTTGCACTTAAAGATCTCAAGCAGGACAGAATGGGAAACTCCCAAATCCTGTGAGAAACAGAATGTTGAACATTATAACTGCTACTAAAAATAATAGTAATAAAAAGGAGGATGTGTCCCCCCCCCCTTTTCTAATCCCACAGGAAATCTGCTTGAGAAAATTGAAAACTATTTTCTCTTCTTTTATTTTGTTAACATCCAGATGTTACCTGAAAATGCTTTAATAAAAGTTTTTGTAGTAACTGTTGTAAATATTCCGCTTCTTTCTGGATCAAAATTTTAGGTCAGGTGGCACCTTCCAGCACACAAGATGGCATCCCATTCTTGTAACATTGTTTGTACTGGGGCAATAGCTCTTTGTAAAGGCGAGGTGCAACTTTTCTGAGTTTTGAACTGTGAGTTTTGACTGAGATATGAGCTCCCCAAATGTACTGAGGGGGGATATGTGAAACAAAACTATTTAACAAAAATTTTAGAACCTTAAGTAAAAAATATTTTAAGAGTTGAGCTAATGAGAAACAAAGAATCTGCAGGAAGTTCTTACTTTTCAAAGCAGTGTGGGCACAGTCAGAGGAGACATGAAGGAACCATTTTCTGCCAAAGAAAAGGAGTTATTTTCTTTCATTAGAATAACACCTCATGGTGAAATTACTGACCACAGGAAAAGGGAGAATGGAAAGAAGAGGTTGCCCTCATAAGCATTTCAATCCCAGAAACCAACATCAAAGAAATATCTATCATATTTCACTCTTTTACTCATGTTATTGGAGCAAACATATCTCATGGAGTGGTTGAAATTATAGTTCCCTTCCATACTTTGTTGCTCCATCCCTGATCACAGGTTAGCAAAATCCTCCAGGGAGCAGAGAAGACTTTAGTCATTATGCAATTACTAAATACTATGGTACCTTTCCAAAGATTTATTTTGTCTAACTTCAGTGATCCCTGTGATGATGTTCCTGTCTCTTCCTCTAAGACTAGTTCTATGATCTTATTTTCTTCTCCTGATATGTTGACAGACCCTTTTGTCCGAATTTAGTCTGATCCAGAATATTTTCAAGTGATGAGTAAAACTTCTTTTAACTTCAGGAACTTTTGAATCAGATAGCAAGATTTGGGCTGATTCTTGCTGCACCTCCTACCCTTGTTGAACAACAAAATGAATTTATATTTCTTTGAAGTATTCCTTTTCCTAGCATATTTCACAAACAAGAATAATCAGTGCTTCCCTAAGACATCAGTGCTTCCCTTAGACAACATTTAGATAAAAAAAATATTTTTAGAAGACTAAAAATTGCAGTTTTTCCTCTCCACCCTGATTGCAAGTGTTTTGACAATCCTTTCAGATTGGCCACTATTAAACTTCTCAGGTTTTGTTTGTTCTGTTTAAAGAAGGGAAGGGACAAATCCAGTACAGCTTAAAAACTATCTGAGCCCTCCAGCAAGTGTCAGCATTATCCAAGATAAACTCACATCAGAACAGACGCCTTAATTTACAACTGGGTTTTATATTCCACAAATAATTTATTAAGATACAGAACATTCATCCATCGGGATTTAGAAATAAGCTCATATCCTGTACAGATTGCACATTTCAGATTCAAATTGGAAACAAAGGAGTCACCAAATATTATTAACACAGCTGCAGTGTTGTAATGGATGCTGAGGGTGGCTTCCAGCTGAGACAGTATCAGCGTGGTGCTTACTGGCACGACCACAAGAAGGGTCCCATTTGGCAGGCCTCGAAGAGCCCTTTGGAAAGACAGGGATCTGTGCTGAATGTTTTTCTTTAGCAAAGCTCAGAAACCTGGCCATGGATGCATGCAAGTGCTTCTGTGTTTTGGATGAAGCTCCTTTTTCACTGATGTTTGCTTGTCTCATTGACTGAAGAAGAAAGTTATGGGGCAGAGAAATCTCCTAATTCAGTGGATTTGCTTCAGTGTCTAAATGTCAAGTTGACAAATGAAATACAACATAAAATAAAACATTAAATTAGAACTGTCAAATCCATTATAACTATATCTTACATGTACTGTTGCTACCATGTTTTTGTGCTACTTGCTTCCTGTGCAGGAATATAGTCCATTTTAACTTGGCACTGTCCATGTTTAGGGATAATTGCTCCTTTTGGAAAATTGACACTAACATTTCTCAGGAAACAGCTGTAGCAAAGGTAGTCTATAAACTCTGCAAGTAAGATCTTACTTGCAGATTTCTAGCCCGTCTTTCTGGAATAGTTACTGATCAAAGACTGAGTCTGAGGTGGCTGTTAGGCTCCTCTTAAAGGCAAAACTTGTTATATATCAGTAAATCTGAACAATTCAGCTGATGGTTGACTAAAAAGCTTCAAAAGTGGTAGAATTAGCCTCACTTGATGTAACTACTGCCTCTAGTTTCATATATAAAAATAAATACCTCTGTTCTAAACATGGGCTTGTTTGCTTTCAAGGAAGTCTGGCTAAGCACAAAAACCAGCACAGTACTTCCTCAGCACTAGCTCCACTAACTAATGTGAAAACATCAGAATTGCCCTCTCTTTCCTACATTGTCTTCCATAGGAAACAAGCTTATAATTTTTAAAAATCTTCTGTATCTCACTCAAAGAGTTCAACCTAGTCTGAATGAGTAGCCAAAAAACTTAAGGAGAAAGACTGTGGTGATTGTCTTGTCTCTTAGGATAATCTGCTTGATAGTTGGTTGTGTCAGAGGCAGGATTTTCAGAGTCTAGATACAGACGATTTAAAAAAAAAGGAAACAAAAAAGTATAATGGAAAAAATTAAGGACATCAAGTTGTTTGACATCCAAATGCAATACAGTTTCTAGAGTAAACCTGGAACAGTAAGCATACTTAGGCATGTAATTAATAAAAGATGAATCCCTCTCTGTCTCAAAATCAAAATATAAAACCCAACAGAGAGGGGTCAGCTGCTAAACAAAAATCTTACCTTATTCTTCAATTCAAAGGGATTGACATTTTATGCATCTTTTTTTTCATACATTGTACCTACTAAGAAGAGAGTTCTTCACTATTTTAAAAGGGAAAATAGAGTATTCCCTCTACTGAGTGTCTAAATCTCAGTGTCATAAAAGAAAACAAAAAGTAACTCTATACATGTTGAAATTAACAATAAAGTATACCACCTGAATTTTGAAAAAGTGCTTAAAAAGATTTTTTTTTTAACCTTAAGATTATAGGCTATGTACCAAACTATTTAGAGGTAATTGGAACAGTGAGCCATTTTATCCAGTGTTTCACAAATATCAGAGATATCAAGAGCAGTGTTCAGACAGAGTCTGTACAAAGGAATAACTGCAGACCAAATATGGCTTTATATTTTAGCTCATATTCCAACATTTTCAGCTGTTCAGTGTCTATTACACATTCCATCTGTGTGTGAGCAAGGAAACATATGGATCTCCTACTCCTACCACCTGTGGGACTTCCACTATAATATTGCAGCAGTTCATAACCTCAATTTTGAAAGTCCCTCAACAGATCCCAGAAGTGATAGTTTTGTAGACTAGGTGATGTCCAACCCAAGTTCTTGGAAAGGAGAAAAGTTCTTATAAAGTCATGAGGTCATATCCTTCCATTAGTCCAAAACTGGACACTTGTGAAGGTTTGTTCTACTTTGTAGTTGTTGAGACCTCCTCAGTTGAGAATCCAGAGCAAATCTCCAGACCATTATGTACAGGTGTAGGTGTTGGATAGGGTGCTTCCAAAAGTAAACTATCTGCTATTAGCAATTCTTTAACAAAATTATTGCCAGAAGGCAACTTCTTTTACTCTGTATGAACATCCTGTTAATTAGTTACTCCTTTTAGTTGTCTTTCCCTAACAAATCAGCTGTTGAAAATAAGTAGATCCTCCATTAAACTGTGGAGATGAATATTAAAATGTGAGTGCCAAGGAATTCCAAACACCTCAAAGGCAAACAAAGTAGGGAAAGACAGTGAAGGGTATGGGGTGGGAAGGAGATTAGGAAGATGCAATGCTGAAAGTGTCTATTGATGTTATAAGACTTACTAGGTGCTTTGTTTCTCATGAATGTGAAATTATGTCCTCTGCTACAAGCACAGGCATGTCCTTAGTAAGGAGACCCATCGGTGAATTGTAAATGATTAAATATGACCTAGAAAATGTACAGAGCTCAAAACAGAGAACAAATACAGTTAATGACAATACGGGCATTTCAGATTCAATTCCTTATTATGACCTCAGGCTATGTTTGGAGGGGCTAATATAGGCACTTGCTTCGGTCTTCATAAAGTCTAAGAAAGCAAGCAGTGCTCCTAATAGCACACTCAGATCACACCTTGATGGTTTATTTCAGAAGCCTAATTTAGATTTCTCAACATGGATTCCTGGAACAACAGAGTGCTTCTGAGGGTGTAAACTGGAGGCACAGGCTCTTTGTACCACGAAGAAAGCATGTTTAGTGCTTTTGAAGAGTAATTCATAGTGTACTAGTGAAATGTCTGCCTTCTCATCATCTAGGTAGGAATCTAAGTATTCCTGTTGGTTGACTGAGTTTTCCTAAACTGAGTTACCATAATTATTGCTAGAGTAGCATAGGCTCAGAGACAGTGAAAGACACTGGTAGTTTGCAGTTTCACTGTAATACCTTCAGGATTCAGATCAGTTGCAATTGTTCAGGTGAATATGGAGTGGTTATGACTTACACTGCAATAGTCTAGTGTTTGTGGCTTATCCTAAAATATGAAGTACCTCAACTCCTGACAGGAAGAAGGGAGAATCATAGATGATCTTCTCTTATTTCTCAGGAAAATACCTCTAACGTAGGTAAGGCTGGGTAGAAACAGTGCTCTTAACTTCTCAAAGAGATGGATAGGGCTTTGCATGTCTAAAGCAAAGTGCAGCATAATTACACTTAGTGCTGTAAATATGTGGAATCAAACAGGAGTTTTTTATGTTGCCTTGCAGTGGGAACTGTCAGCCATCCTGTCCTTAACACATCCTTTCACACACATTCATTTCCCTTTCCATAAGACTCAAAAATAGAAGATAGGAAGTAGGTTGGGCAGGAAAATAAACAGTGCTTCCAGAATCAATTCCTTTTAGTAACAGAGATTCTCCTATGAGCACACTCAGATTGTAGGGGATAAGTTATAAGGGGTCTTCTTGGCTATCAATACAGTGCTAGTTAGCACCAGTTATCTCATGTTGTGTGCAGGCTTGTTTTGTATCTACAATCCTGTAAGAATGTTAAGTATATCATCACAGATATTCAGGACAGAAGAAAATGCTTTACTCAAAAGTTTCCTTAGGAAGCTGTCTTCAAAAAGAAAAGAACTTTCTGATGGCTTGTGGATCTGACTATATTTTTAATTTGCAGAAAACTAACATATTCTAACTCAAACTGTGACAATCCAGAGTTCAAAACCAGCCTGCTGATTAGGACACTCCCTGTTCTAGCTACAGAACAAAAAACATGAAAGAAAAAATGCACGGTGGTTGTGTGAAGGGGTGTGTATGAAGGCAAAATATCCCAACTCAGAGTCTGATTTTGTGAAAATCCATTTTCTCTCTTTTCTCTGTGTTTTTCTTCTTGTTGTGTTTTTTTTTTTGTATTGTTTTGTTTGTTTGGTTGCGTTTTTTGTGTTTGTTTTTTTAAGGGAAACTGCTGTCGTCTTTGTGAAATGTGGTTAGCAGCTCTGTTTACTTCAAAAGTAATCACTTCTTGATTCAAACTGCTTCGCCAGTAAATAGAATATCTTAGGACATTAATTATATGGGAGAGAAATCTGTGTGAAGGAGCTGTTACAATTCATTACTGTACAAGAACTATTCAGAGAAGAGAGAAAATGTAAGGATAGAGATAATTGTTATTGCCTCAGCTTCTTATGGTATTGGGATAGATGGATTGGAAATGGGTTATCTTTCTGCCTTGTAATAAAGTGGGTACATACACAGAGCACAAAGAGGAAAGTTAAAGCGTAGCCAAAGAGCATTACATCAGCAGAGCTGCAGACTGTCTGCTGGGAGCTGGGGAGAGCAAAGCAATTGCAGGTGTGATACTGTGCTAGGGGATTAACCTCTTAGCAGCTGGTTTTCTCCAAAAGCAAGAAAATAAATTACAAAATGTAACAGCTAGAGAATACAGCTAAAGGGAGCTATTCTGAATTTCAGGTGACTATTCTGCTGCTTTTATTTCATTTGTTATGATGTGCTCTATCTATCTGTTTATTCATGTGCCCAAGTATAAGGAATGGGATATTGCTTCCCCTTCCACAAGTAGGCTGAATTAGTGCATGTGAGTTCATTTTTTCAGTGTTCAACACTGAAAGTTCATTATTCATTATCCTATGTAAACCTTTAAGCTAGAAGGTCTCAATTACCACCCAAACTCTGTTATTTAGCCACTACTACTGGACAGGTTGAATAGTAAAGTAAAAGTACTGTCCACATGGAATTTACCTATGTAATGCTTGTGGTTCATATCAGTGTGTATGTGTGTGGAAAAGTAAGAATAGAGTTCATGTTTGATACAGTTTTTAATATATTTGTACCAATGTTTTTGATAGAAAATACTGAGGGTTAAAAGAAAAAAGTCCAACTTGTTCCTCCTCCTCTTCTCCAATCTGAAACAAAATTCAGTTGAAAATTGCTAGAGGGGAATGGGAACTGCAGCTTAAAATAAGTTTTTCAATTCCAAAATGGAAAATTTCACCTTTTCTCTTTCCTTTACCATTCGGTGTGGGGGGGAGGGAAATCCAAATGAAACCAAAAGAAAGCATGTATTAAACCAATTCTCTTTCATCACAGAAAAGATGTTATTTATCAAAACACTGACAGCTACGCCAGTATATCCTGTAGCTGCATATGCACATCCACAAGTACTGTCTCACCTATTTTGGACTGTAGAACTTCAGTTTAAGATTGTGAAAATATTTACAAATGTCTCTTTAAATGATAAATGTACTTCCCCATTCAATGTCTTGTACCTTATTCTGATTAATTTGCAGATCAGGATGAAGTATACTTCAATTACTGTGCTCAGTAGGGTTTTTTTTTTGTTTGTTTGCTTATTATGATAATAATATTAAAAAAAAGGGTGCTCCACATTGTAGAATTCTCATTTGCAAACCCATTCATATTTAAAGAACAATGTTTCATTCCAAAGCTGATCAATGATTTTCACTTGGGTCCTACCCTCCCATTTAGGCCAATATTTAGAACATGTTTCCACAGTGAAGTATTCCCAGTAGAAAACTTGCAAGTCTAGAAGTGTGCAATTTATTTCAGTTTAACTAGGCCATAACAATGCCCTCAAGTGGATACATATCTGTAATCTCTAGCTGTTCATCAGAGCACTGTGTTTTCAAACCGAGAGCTGAATTCTCTTAAGTTGTGTAGTACAGGAGAGTAGGAACACATCCAAAATTTTGTTCTGTGGCCATGAAACATTTTGTGTTCTCACTGTGGTGTGCTCTAAAGAAGGGAAACAATTCAGCAACTGGATGAAATAATTCAGATGGGCTTGCAGACTTCTGGGTAGGAACAGGACAGTGGGCATGAATCCAGTGTGTCATGTGCAAGATCAAGGCTGGAAAAAGAAACCTTTCATCCAAGAATGATGACAGACACTGGTGTTTCAAAGCTAAGTGGTGATAAGAGGTGGTGATGTCTCATGATTAAACCTGTATTACATGTAAATAGTCAAGGAGAGTATCACTCTGGTTTTAGAAGCCCCTGTGCTTGCTCACAGTGCAAATCTTTCCAGTATTCTGGGCAACACAAACAAGATGCTAAAGGGTTTGCTGGGAGTTTTTTTGCTGAGTTCGAAGTCCCAGTGTTTAGGGAATGATGCATCAGGAGCGACTCAGATACCAACTGGCTCCCGTCCCACAAATTTCTCTTTACTAAAATTCATTATGTTTTCTTTATGTAGAAACTGACATAGACTGTTTGGCATTTACAGTTTCTCTCTAACCTTTACAACTGTGTTGTTGCCCTACGATTTTGAGTGAAATCTCCCCAGCTTTGCCTATTGTGAACCATACTCATAACTTCTTAGTCTCTGGACTCTTTTTTTTCAGATATTGAGTTCATTATACTTACATTGTCCACTTTTCCCTCTGTACTTTATAATCCTATTTTCTCTTGGCAGTAAAATGGGCTGCCTAAAACTTTTTTCCCATTTTCGTAGCTCACTTTGACCTAAATTTTCACATTCTTAAACACTTCTTTTCTTCCCCATGACTTCTGCAAATTGCCTAGTAGAAACCTTTGGGTATTTGTCTTCTCCCAGTGAGCATCTATCAATCTTATTCTCATCTCTTCAGACATAACTGAAGTTAATGCAAAATTTCTCAGACTTTTCATAGAGGCTTAATGATTTGCCAAGGTAACCAGTATATGATCATCTGACTGTCCTGAAAATGCCCCAGTGCATTGCAACCTCCTGCCGTGCTGAATTGCCAAGGTACATCCCCACATTTCAGAGATTTCAAAGAAAGTTAATGGTTGATGGCAACACAGCAGGAATGGAAAAGGAACTGTGATCCTTTCTATAAATACTGAAGCAAAGACACAGACAAACAATTGAAGCAGTAGCAGCGCTGGAAACAAAAAGGTTCTTTAACGGATCCTGAGTCATCCATTATTTCTGCATGTTTTATATCATGGCCCCCTGCACCCCACGTATCAAGAGCAAGATGACCCCATCACAGAGATGGAAGGGAGAGTTTAAGGGCCATTGAGCACTGTGATTTTTCTCACTGTAGCACAATTACCGAAAACCAGTGTTAAATAACATGAAGTTGGTTCGCTGTGAAAATTCACAGTATTTTGTGTGCTAGCCACATTTCTTGCTGTCATTCTCTTTTGGTGCATGTAGTTTAGCTCTCTCTTTGGCCTGTGGCACCCAACTGTGTAAAGCAAGGGCCAGATTTACAGACTGAAGGTTCCTGCCGTGTACCAATGTACTTTATTCTCTTTCACATTGCACTAGACATGGGCCCAAAGTAACTCCACAGACACGAGCCTCCTTGAATGCCTGGGAACTTAATATCCAGAACCAAATATGAACTTCATGGTTGACTGACCATGCATTGAACTAAGCCTCTGTATCTAAATGTGATAGATGCTATCTTGGCCAAGACACTGACGTCTGAACCAGGAACTTCCAGTTCCAAATAAAAGCTAAAGATGTTGCAGCTTAAGCAAAAAAAAAAAAAAAAGAAATGCTTTTTTTCTCTATATTTTGTCTTGTAACACATAGCTGGGTGGCAGATACCTCCAAAATTAAATGGCAGAAAGCTCAGGTTTATCTATGTTTTATCTTCATTTCACAAGCATTTTCACCTGTTTATCATCTAAAAATCATATTAGACTGTACAGCAGATAATACTACAGAACTTCTCACTTCAGAAAATTACTGTTAGGAGTCTTAGTTATGGTTGGATGTGACAGAATACTGCCCAGTTCTCTCCTTACAGTGGTCAGGCAATCGTATAAATCATTTTTAGCTGCCCACTATGCAAATTAGAATTTTTAAATTCTTAAACTTTACTATATTCTGAAAGAAAAGCCTAGAACCACTACATCAGTGGCAGAGAAACAACAAGAGAAGCAAAACTGATTTGTGAGATGTAGATAGATTTATAAGAACAGAAAATAGTATTATCATGATGTAGTTTAACCAATGAATTTCATTCATTAGCTTGTACAGCAAAATACTTATGTTGTGGATGAGTTATAACATGGCCTTCATATGGTGGGGGGAAATGAAATCTTGATGAAATGATATTAGGTGACTGTGAATTCATCATGACTCAAAGTTATTCTAGTTTTTCTATTACAGATGGCTTTTTACCAGGAAGGTCTTCCAGCCCCTAAAACTTTTATGCAATGATTTCCAGCTTACAGCAGTCTCTGTGAGAAATTTTCTGTATATGTATTGACTACAATCAAATCATCTTTTAGCCTTCTCTTTAATAAGCTACATAGTCAGAGCTGCCTATGAGCCATGTTTAGAAGGCATGACTTATCCTTTTAGTCCTTTTTCTGAACCCCTTCCAATTTTCTTTCCATCTATATAGCAGGAACAATAACGTTTTCCATATCTCATAAAATCAGGCCCTATTATTTCCTCCTAATTACTAATCTCCAGGATTATGTTCAAACAGAAACATGAAAAGTATATTGTTATTGACAAGCATTTGAAAAAAGAAAAAAAAAAAGTGAATGTCCCATTTGTTAGATTTAATTCAGTCAGCTATTTATTTTCCCTCTTAGAAAAACCTGGAATGGGCAAGAAGGGAGAAGCTGTAACGATGGCACTGGTGGTGAAAAACTTTTGTCAGTGCCCTCTGGATGACAACCAAATGTGCCCCGACCAGCATTGCTATCTGGGCAGTTAAACTGATATGTCTCCTCCCATTCCAGTGCCATTTGTTGTGACTCAGTAGGCACTTTGGGGACTCTTTACAGCTAGCATGCAGGTGTAGGACATTACAGGAATGAAGTGAGGACAGTTTGCGTGATGATCACAGCTGCAACAGTGACAGTCATTGACCCTGGCTGTTGAGAGTTATTTGCTTTGCATTAATCGGTAAAGCACTTCGGCTATTTATTTTTCTCCACTTTGCAATCCAAAGACATTAACACCAGCTTCGGAATGATTGCCAGAATAGGCCATTTCACTTGTCTTTTCCACCTTCTCGCTGGGATATTATTCTAAGTTAAATATATCTTTTGCTGTGAGCCGCATGGAAGTGTCAGTGTCACAGCTCTACTGCAGGAGTGGGCTAGCAACCAGCTGCAATTTGAAAGCTGCCGATGACACAGCCTTCTGCCAGCACAGCTCTGTCAGTGAAGGAGAGTCAGAGACTTCTCCTTTTACTGAGAAAGGGGTAAAAGAAGGGAAATACACTTTTAACAACATAAAGCATTTCACCCCTGGGGCTTCACCCTCTTACACTGCTGCAAAGACCAGTTTTGGGAGTAGGGCTGTGTCTGGACTTGGACAGTCAAACACTATGCAAGGAAAATACCCCAGATGAAGCACAGGTAGAAAATAAAAAATTGAAGCAGGGAGTTTTGTTCCCTATCAAGGTTGCTCAATTCCTGTGATGAAGGTGACAGTGACTAATTCGCAGCTAGGAAAGGCCAGTATTTTACAAAAGTGCAACCATGTTAGAGGTGCATCTGGGCTAATGTGCAGGGCAGCAAATATGTTGAATCCTCAACAATTTTTCATAGACTCTCAGAAAAGTTTGGGTTGAAAGGGACGTTAAAGATCATCCAGTTCCAACCCCACCCTGCCAGGGTGACACCTTCCAGTTCCTCAGAACTCCATCCAGCCTGGCCTTGAACTCTTCCAGGGATGGGGCATCCACAAGTTCTCTGGACACCCTGTTCCAGTATCTCACTGCTCTTCCTTTATCTTGATTTATTTCTGTTCTTAAGAGATCCAGTTTAACTTTAGGTATCTAAACGAGATTATGGTGAAAACCAGTAAAATGCCCATCCCACCAAAAAAATAGATCCCTCTCAAAAAAAGAACACCCCCCCAAAAAAAAACAACCCTGTCTAAAGTTTCTTTGTTACTGATACAACATTTAAGGTATATTTCTTTTCATGAGCATCAAAGTCAAGTTAATCTTGTCTACTACTACATTTTTTAGAGACAACTAATAAGTAGCAGAACTTAATACACACATCTTTATATATAATTATATATGTATCACATATTTATATGTATATCTATACATACAGAGCTAATTTCCTCATAGAATTCAAACTATTCTGCATAGCTGGGAAAATTTTTTATCAAGATGAAAATGAAAAAAAAAAATCCCAACAAAAATGTTAAATTGTTTGAATCAGGTTACACAGCTAGTGAAATAAAAGTCTTCCCAGGTTGCACAGTGTTTGACTGGCCACGTTCAGATATAGCCCTACTCATGAAATTGGTCTTTTATGCAATGTAAGAGGATGAAGCCTCAGGTGTGAAATGCTTCATATTGGTAAAAATGTTTTTCCTTTTCTGTTCAAACGAGAACTGGCCATGGTTTTTCTAGAGTAAATATCTTCTTTGGCTGGAAACCACCAATATCTTAAGTCATTTTTTTTCTATCTATCTGTCTATCTATCTGTCTAAAGTGACTTTGTGAGATTTTGTCAAACTCACGATAAAATTTCTGGCCAGAAACAACAATATGAGAAAGATAAAAGGAACACATCCATCTGCAATTGCACAATTTGAAAATGGTCTCCTAAGATAATGAATCAATTTTCTCCTCTGCATGTCATTCTCTTTCTTTTCTTTCCTACCTTTTCTTCACCAAAAAACGAAAAAGAAACAAAGGAAAAAATGAAACAAAACAAAACAAAAACAAACCCTCAACAAAACCAAAGGGAAAAAAAATTTGAAAAAAAAAAGAAAAAAGAAAAAACCTAAACACATAAAGGATCTTCTCAAAAGTAGAAATTAAAGAAAAAGTTCTTAAAATTTTCTTCTCCTTTGATGAAATACTGGTCTTGTTTTCTAGACAGAGTCACACAGAACTGCAGTTGTGTTAACAGGGAATAGGAGAAAAAGATCCTGGTACACAAGGAACCCTTCCCAAGTGCATCATCTAGATCTCCAGGTTTTTAATTATTGGCAAAGAAGGAGCACAGAGCACAAAATTCTGCTAAAATCTCACACAGATCTTCTAGAAATCTTGGAAAAGCAATAATAAATTGCTGGCACTACCATAGTTTCATGCACACCGTGTTTTCTGCTGAACTGATGTAATAAGAGCAAGAAATGAACTTCACAGGAATGGTATTTCATATCTGCTCTTTTGTATCTTGCAATATCCTTTCTGATCAAGTGCCCTATCTCTGGAGCAAGTATTGATTTTCACAGCTGAAATACAATGTCTCAGCATGCTAACCCCCATTCACACACACTTCCCTGTTCCAACACGTTCTGCCTGTCTTATAATTATGAAATGTTAAAGGTACAGCTGCACATTTTCTTTAGTGTGAAGACATTTGTTCAAACAAACCCACACCCCAAGCACGAAAAAACCTCAACCTTCAAAGCTTTCAATATCATTGGTATATTCCAGATATCAACACAACCATTTTAAACCCTTCTAGTATTTTTTTCTCTATTTTTAGAGGTAAACTTTTATTTGTCCTATGATTCATCTTTCAGATATTTCAATTTCTACTGCAATTTTGTACTTAGTTGTATATTAATGTATATACCTTCCATGAATTGCTAGGGATGTGGAGTAGACAGCTGAATGCAAGGTGAACTGTACATATGCCTTCTACTTAAGCCATTAAGGCAACTGATGAGGGGCATTCTCCTCTAGAGAGGTAACTAATTTATACCTGTAATGGTAGAACTACTGTGTGAATGTGACACAGGTTTTGAATTCATATGCAGTCTTCAGCTCTGTTTCTCCAACTGCAAGTAAATCTGTGGATGTGAGGACTGCTGCACATCTGTCTCAGACCTATAGCTCCTACTGAGAAATAATATGAATTTTAGAAGTCTTTTGTAATATCTGTGGTAGGTGAAAATGTTTAATACTGGATCCATGCAACCAATTCTCTTTAAGGTCAATAAAAACCAGCCCTATATCTTTTGAGGTACTTCACCAGACATCAGCAATTAGAATCTGACATGATAAGGTTCATTAAATTAAATCCTGATCCAGTTTAAGCTGTGAGTATTCAATTTAGGGGATCCTATTCTGCTCCCCATTACATAACTGCGAATCCAAAGGGACATCACAGAAGTCACAACTGTTATTCTGTTCCTGGGTGGAGAAAAAAAAAAAAAAGTAACCCAGACTTCATTATTATAGAGCTAAGGTGGCCCAGTAGTACCTAATGGCCTTCCAGAATGGAGACAGTGCCTAAAATTAATCTTCTGAAAACCAAGTAATGAAGCGTTAAGGTACACGTCAATCTGACCTTAATTCTTCCCTCCTTGAGCAATGACCCAATACACTCATAATACATAGACTTATTCTCTGCCTTTTTGGATAGTGAACAACTTTGAGGGAATAGGGTTTGCGTAGGGGGGGAGGGGATATGAAACCTTTCTGCTGGGAAAATCTGGCACTTCTGCGTAAGATTTGAAAACAAGTTCTCTCCACTTGCTCTGCCCAAAGCTACACAACTCCCCAGGACACTTCAACAACCCCTCTTGTGTCTGACATAATGTGTCTATGTGGACCTCATGAAACCTCTGCATGAATCCTGTTTCCCCTTTCACTGCTGACTTTCCCTGCAGGAAGGGAAGACTTAGATTTTTGACTATGGCATGACTCAGCAGACCACATCCTTTCAAGTACAGATTTAGCATGCTCATGGGGTGTAGGAAAAGCTGGAACTCACAGATCCCCAGACTACAAAAGCAAATCTGCTTTGCTTCTCCAGCTAATCTCTCCTTCACTTAATACAGCTTTACTGAATTCAGCTGGAAAACAGATAATTCCCAGGGGCTGTTAACAGCACCCAGGAACTGCAGTTGTGTTTCATAATTTTGGCCTAACTCTTGTTTTCTTCCTCTGCTTTACCTTCCTCCCTCCCTCCCTCCCTAGTCTCTCTCTCCTCTAATTTTGTAGCAGTGCTTCTGCATACCCTTAATTCATCCAACCACCCTTATTCCATTATATTCTTCTTCATAACCAGTATAATGACAATGTTACTCCATCCAAAAATGTTGTGAGTTTTTCCTATTGAGGGACTGCATATTAGCAATGCTTGACCTTAAGCACATTCAGGTCCACTGTTCAGCAAACACGATTATATTATCCTCACTGTCTTTCATCTCCCCCTCTAGTTAATCAGAGCTGGCGCACTGTTATAATAATTCCCCATGTGGAAAAGGAGCAACATGTCCAGCAGCCTTTCTCATACATCTGCCTCGAGAATGTGTAATTTATTATCTTTCAGAATTGGTTAGATTCCCTTCTAAATTAGTTCTACAAAATTAGCAAAGCACCTTTCTAAAAGTTTGTGTTGTGTTTAGTTTTGTGTTTGTAGTTTTTTGGGTTTTTTTCTGTTTGGGGCTTTTTTTTTAGGTAGAAGAACCCAGTTCCCGTGAGAGAGACAAGATCAAGGGGATGAGATATCTGTCCCAAAAGGTCTCTAAGAGCACTTTAACAGTAGTTAAGATGACTGTGAGGAATGGCTTGATTAGAGGTGACTTTGCTGAGAGGAGAAGGATGTGCTCCACTTCAGTCTTTTTGTAACACAGAATCATAGAATCACAGAATGGTTTGGGTTGGAAGGGACCGTAAAAATCACCTGGTTCCAACCCCCCTGCCATGGTCAGGACTCCTTCCACTGGACCTGATTGCTCATACATGTCTATGGATAGTTCTTTATCAAGGAACTGTTTCAAGATTTTCATGTAAAGTCACCTTTTGTCTTAAGCCAAAGGGATACTGGTTCAGTACAACAAATTACCAGGAACAATAGAAAAAATATGGTTCCCCTGCTGCTTCTTCAGCTAAAGTATGTAAATGGGGTTTGGTTTCAATTACATCAGCTTCCCTCTTGCAATGACCTAATGGTTGCCACCACAACTGTTAGGAAACCTACTACTTAATCTTGCTGTTTCTGCATATGCTTTTACAGAGAACTGAATACATCTTTTGTTAACTTCTCCAATATTTATTTTCCTCACAGGAGTGAGAGGAGCTGTACTACAGGCGAGGTAAATGGAAACATAGTTAAAAATGGAGGAACCATTCTGGGTTTTAAACTTGCCAAGAGAAAAGCACACAAACCAACCCAACCCAACAAGACTCCTCTGAAAAGCAGCTGATCTGAATGCTAGGGCTGCAATCCCACATCTAAAATACCACGTGTTGGAGCATCAAAATTTTTCCCCAGAGACACAGTAAATTTCAACCTCACAAAGTATATGGATTTTATACAGATAAAAACTCTGGTAGAAATGCCAGGAAGAAGAAGGATCTGAGAAGAACATATTTGACCACATGTTCTCCATGATGGTCTGTGATGTTTTTATCAGAAAATGGGTCTTAGGCATAAACATGGGAGATCTTCCTCCGAAGTAACAAGAGAATAATTTTCTCATAGTCATATTATTTTTGTATTCAGTTTTATCATTCAGCTACAAGCTTCATTTTCATCAGTTTGTACAAGGACATTTTTGAACATCTTTGAAGACATTTTGATGGTCCTGCCTTACATTGGTCTCAAACTCCTCAAGCACTGGAAGGTGCTGCCAACCCTACTTCATTTTAAATAGGATAGATTTCATGACATCAAGAGAGATATTAAAACAACTTACCCTTAAAATGTAAAAGGTTCAAAACCAGAGTATTACAAACAACTTGTTAATGATTTTTCAAAGAAGAAATAGAAATACCTCTGGAGCTAAAAAAACATGTGCAGGAAACTTAGCTACTCATTCTCTCACTCTGCTCCCTTTGGTTTATATCTGTCATGTTTACATGTGTAAAAAAAAAAACAAAAAAACAAAGCAAGACAAAACAAACCAAAACAAGATTAAAAAAAAGGGAAAAAAAAAAGAGGAAAAAAAAAAAGAAGATAATAAAAAAAAAGAAAAAGGAGAAAAAGAGTTTTAATAAACTTCCCATTTCAGAATCAATGCAAGTCTGGACAGGAGTGCTGGATTCTTCTCTGTCTCATGCATCATCAACAAAATTGTCAGTAACTAATCTTGCTTTGCAAGATCCTCTTTGCTGGCAGTGGCTCAATGACAGAAGAACATGGCTTGATTTTCATATCCCAACTTGCAGCTGTACTACTGGCAGGGAAGGGAAAAAAAAAAATAAAAACTGTTTTGATATGAATCAGGCACTTTTGATCTGAAAGTCACTGTGAGATTCTAAAAATGGCATTTTCTAGACACTTTTCCAATACTTTTTTGTTGTTGTTTAAAACTACAGTTTAACAGAAATCGTGCTTAAACTTTCTATGACATCTGATAAAATTACCATGGACGGTTTTGTTTCTTAACTGTTTGTTTGCTTGGTTTTTTTTCTGTTGATGTATTAGTAAAATTGTATTAATATTCTATTTTTTATATGAAGGGAACATTCCTGCTAGGATGAACACTTCTCTCCCGTCTGACATTAATTTCATTGCTTAATATGATTATTCCAAGAAATCGAATAGGAAGCTTATCTCTTTGAAAGTAGTTAGTCTTATATATATATATAAACATACTGTAAGCATAGAAGTTATTAATTTGCTACAATAAATAAAAAATTGATATGTTAGGATAAAAGTCGGGAAAAATCCTCTGCCAGCATGTTCATAATCTTATTATTAAACATTTGTGATATGTGATGGGGAATTATCCGTTAATCCAAAATATCCATGGAGTGCTTGAAATACCTGCTCTTCCCCCGATCAGATATATCCTTTCAAAGCAGGTCTTTGTTCTGAATGTAATTCATCATAGTTATCACATGTCACAAAGTGTTACACCGTGTCATTTTACATTGCAATGTGACATGACATGGTGCAATTAAGGAAACACAATGCAATAGCTCCTATTAAAAAAAAAAAAAAAGAAGAAAGGGAAAAAAAAAAAAGAGGAAAAAGGAAACTTATTTCCCGTATCAGTTAATGAGTTTCAGTTCCAAAAGTCTGTGTGGAGAAGAAAATCATGCTGATTAAAACTGAACAAGGGCCTGAGCCAATTCCCACTGAAGACAATAGGTATCTGCACATCAGGGAAGCATGCATGATTATGTTTTTATTAAAGCACAACTCTAAGATCAAAATTTTAAATCTGGATTCACAGGGCTAAAGAAAGGAATTACCAGCAGGATCTCTTGATTCTCCTGACAAAAACTGGCATACCATTGGTATTTATTATTAATATGGTTCTACAAGGACACAGCACTGTACAGTGTATTGGTTTGGTTCAGAGGAAAAGGATGAAAATAAACAAGCTTCATTGGTCCCCACAGTGAAAGAGCTTATAGGCTAAAGATGCAACTATGAATTGCCATTCCGTTGTCTTTGACGTTTATTAATCTTTGAAGGGGTGGATTTTCACCCAGTGTCTAATATATTTCCAGCTTAACAGATATTTTAACAGTTCAATATACATCAGGGAGAGAGAAGAGCTTTTTAAGCTAAAGGCCAATACTGGCACAAGAACAAGTGGGTATAAACAGCTCATGAATAAATTTAGCCTTGAAATTAGAAAGATTTTTTTTTTACCATCAGAGGAGCAGAGTTCTGGAACAGTCCTTCAATGGGAGTAGAAAGATCAAACAGCATAACCAGTTTAAAAATGGAGCTTGGTAAATTTATAAATGAGATTATACACCATGGCTGCCTACAGGAGGAGACAGCTTGATTTTAATGGTGCAGAAAGAACCTCCCAGTCTTACAAACCCATGTAGGGGAAGAAGTGGCTGAATTTGAAATGGAGAACTCCCAGATGTTCAGCTCATAAAGAGTCATGCAGAGACGCAAATTTTCTAGATTTCAAAATCAGGGGTGTTGCTCCAACCACCTTCAGGGAAATGTGACTTTAAGAAGCACCTTCTTTATCCTTTCTAACAAGGATACATACATTTTCACCTTCCAGTACTAGACTGTTCTAATGCATGTACAACAGAGAATAAAAAAATTTAGCAGATGCTAGGTTCAGGTTTGGTTGGTTCTGAGTTTACTTTTTTTTTTAATTACCATATTTTTAATTTGACATCCCAGGGTTAATTTTAATGAATTCCAGAGCTAGCATGGCTTAAGTATAATAATTTAGATAAGATATCTTTAAGTCTTTAAGGTTTTACAGAAAACGTAAGTAAACCATGGTGTTGTCTTTAAACTAAGGTTACATTTATGATTGCTTTGCTTCTCTCATCCTTTCACTTCACAGCTTTGATCTCAAAAATGACTTTTTTTCAGATGAAAAACCCAAACAGAAATTATTTTTGCAGGAAATACCCTTCTGTTGGTATTATATTGATTGGGGAGTTGGAGGATCTGGATTTTGATCCCAACTCCATTGCATGGTTATTTTGAATCATAACTTCATCACAGTTTTCCATCTTTTCATACCCAAGAGTTGTTTGAAAAAAAGATTTATTTTCACTGCCTATTTCATACATAGTTTGTATTACACCTGTTACAGACAAAAGTAGGAGAAAGAAAAGTCTAACTAAATGTTAGAAGTCATGAAATCAAGTATTACTAAAAAGTTATAACCTTTCAGCAGAGACATAACAATTGCCTGCATGTGAAGCTAGTCCATTGCAACTGCTAAGCTGAAAAAATATTTTACTCCATTTTTTCCAATAAAGACTTAAACAGATGACTGGAAACGGTTTAAACTAATGTACTTTTAATATATATTTCCAATAGACCCTGATCAATTCTTTCATCTCTGGTGATAAGAAGTAACTCCTAAGTGACATTAACTCTGTCCCTTGAGATAATTAGAAAAACAATTAATCTCAAATGACCAACACAAGAAAATGTGGAGTTTACAGTTAGCTCAAACCAAATGGAGTGGAACTGTTAGAAATACTGAGATTTAACATGAGATATTTTTTACTAGGATCTTGTTTCATCTTCCATTTTTTATTTATCACATTTTTGTGGTATGCTAATTCCTAAGACCTTAAGAATAGAGCGATTAATCTAAAATATTATTCCATAGAAAAAAAATTATCAGAACATCTTTATAGTACTTATGGCACCATCTTATCATGGTGTTTGAACTTGAGCTTTTTTAAGTCTTTATTTTTTTCCCTACAACTTCCCACATTATGACCTTAGCCAAAACCTCACATCTGACTGAAGATCTACTCCAGATGTAAGCAGTTGTAACTGAGAGAGATTCTTAATAGATGAAAATATCCTAATACTGGTTTAATTACACAATTCTCTCAGTGATCCTGTGCATAAGGAGAAGGAAGGATGGTCTGATTGCTGACCTTGAGACTGGTAAAACTGTTATATCATACTCCTTATGTTCATTAGTTGCGTCTAATTTCAAAAGAGAGATAGATGATGCAGAGTTATAGTTACCCATATCTAGTTAAGCAAATATGTACACATTCATCTAAGATACTTGACTTTGGCAGCCCTACTCATTGACAATATGACACTGATCAAAACTGTTAGGTTTCATAGTTGTTACACTTATCTGTCCCAGATATATGGAATATTTTTCTTGTTATTTTCAATATCAGCTCCCAAATCTGAAATACAGGTATGCAAGCACTTCCTCACCTGACAGGAATGTTCTCATCCATTCATTAACATTTATGATATATTCACAGATTGTGAGAACACAGACTGCACTTTATTTGGAGTTTCACCTCAGTGAGATCCCATCTGATCACTCGTGGCTGAACCAGAGCGTGACTTGCCTGTGACAGCCCTCCTCAGGCTGCCGAGACCTACCCTCCTTACTGTAGCCATGAAAATAAAGCAAAACCACAGCTGCAGAAGTCCTGTTCTCTGAGCTGCTCCTGTGAGGATTGTATTAATTTTTCTGGTTTTGATTTTAATGTGGCATCATCTTATTTGCCCTCTCCTCAGACATGGAAAACCATCCCACATACATTCCCAAAATGTAGCTGGGGAGAGAATGGACTTTTGATCTAGGAGCAGCAAAGGGAACATGTATTTATTTTTGCTCCTAAATCCCAGCTAAGAACTCAGAATATATATTTATTATATATAAATATAGAAACAGGAAATCTTGCCATATTCAATCTGTCTTTTTTGTTGGCACTATGTCCCCCCTGGCAGAAGATGTAGAAACACAGAAGCCACACTTTGTATTATGGTTTCTTTTGTAGCTTCTAAATGGTTAATAAATGATTAATAGAGGTTTTTATAAATGGTTAGAGTAGGTTTTGGAGGCTAAAATGTCAACAGTTGGCTTATAACAATCTATAATACATTTCACTCATGTCCCTCCAGCCATCCATAACACAGAATTCTTACATCTGCAGCTTCTAGCAATCATGTTTTAGTTCTTTGTAAACTGTTTATAGGTGGGATCCTGATATGAAATGTGACAGGGAATTGGATACCTTTAGCTGAAGTGCCTCAGACCAAGTCCAAAGAGGCCTCTTTGCATGGTGTCTAAATACTTTTGATCATTACAGTCTGCAGGACTTTGGAGCTCTTAGAGCAACATTTAAGTAATATTTATTGATTGATTTTGGAATTCCAAGATACTTTCTTTTTTTTTTTTTTTTTTTTTTTTTTTTAACAGAATTAGTAAGGCAGATAGAGGCTTAGCTCTTGCTCATACTACAGGTGGACTAAAGGTGAAAAATTGCACATGGGAGCCCCAGCTCAGGAGAAACATTTTTTCCTAGGGATGAGACACTGCAAGGGTATTGCCCTGGCACTACCACAATGAATAAAAAAGGAAGATGGAGAAGGAAATTATTTTTTTTCCTCCAGGTAGAATATTAGTATTTGATATGTAAGAATTTTCTTACTCATCTGCTACAGCCAGCCTGTAGCCCAGAAACTATCAGACATTGTGAAGGAGGAGAAATATCTTCCCAAAAATATTAATGATTTAAAACTTTATTTACCACTCATAGAAACTCCTTTGTCTTACCATAGCATTGCTTCAAGCAATTTTTCCAGCATTCTTGGTCTGCTGTGTAAGAACAGTTTTGCCACTGTCTTTGGGGTTCCTTAGAATTGTGTAGGGCCTGCCAGCTTTACATTGACTTTCCTTCCCTACAGTACTTAAAAGAATGTATAAAATACAGAATTATGCATCCTGTAGCCCAAACTCCTACTCAAATCTGAGCTACTCAAGGCAGGTTTTTCAGGCATGATCCTGCTGATTCCTGAATGTCTCTCAAGGATGTAGGTCTTGCACCTTCTCTAAGCCTTCCTGCTACAGAACTTGACCATTTTCAGGTGAGGGCCAGGAAACCAATTGTAAACCCTACACTTGTATCTAATTGGAACTTTCTGTGTTGCAACATGTAGGGTTTTTTCCCTTTTGCTGTGCATCTTCTAGGACAGGTTGTTCTGATTTTTGTCCTTCCCTCTTGTTAGGTCTCCCCAGAGCCATTCTCTGCTGAACACTGAATAAACCAAGTGCTCTCATTCTCTCCTTTTCCATGTGTGCCCCAGCCCTCTGCTTACCCTGGGGTGTCTCCCTTAGGCTTGTTCCAGTCTCTCCATGTCCTTGTCTGGAGACCACAAAGCTGGACACAGAAAGGCTCCTGATGCAGTCTCACGTGGGTCAAATAGAGGGAAAGACCACTTCCCAGGAGATGCTGTCTGTGTTGTTGCTTATGCAGCTCAGGATGGGTCTGACCCCTTTGCTGCAAGGACATGTTGCTGACTCCTGTTCAACTTGTTTCCCACCAAGAAAATCTGCATTCTTTGCTGTCAAGCTGCTTTCTACCTGGTTGACCCCGAACAATGGCTGATACAGAATTTAATATTTTATTTTCTGTGACATTTACAATTTGAGAAATTAAACCAGGTAAACCAATTTTCCTATTCCAGTAGCCTGTAATTCAGATTTTTTCCTATCTCCACTATAAAAATTACTAACCTATTCATTGTTTATTCTTTTTCAAATCATGACAACATCATTAAAAAAAAAAAGATGGAGCTTTGCCTATATGAAAAGAACCTAAAAAACCCAAGTAACATCCTTTTCTAGAGGCAAGCAAATTTCACACTGCTCATAGACATAGAGTTTATTTTTCTTTCCTACACAAAGAAGTATGGACTGACTTATTTATTTTTTTTAAGTGTGAAAGATTGCTTGCCATGGTTTTCTTTTTATACATTTTAAGAGGGAAAAAATACCAACTGGGGAAAAGAACACTGAAGAAATAAATAATATTAATGTAGCCTCATACTCTGTGATTTTTTTTTGTCTGTAGCAGAAAATACATGGAGATAGTTTCAAGGTTAAAAAAATATCAACCAGAGAGCACTAGTGCCAGAACTACTGTACTGTAGGGTTAGGGTTAGTTAGCTGCTCAATATCTAAAGCCAGCTGAAAGGTATGTGAGCTGTAAAGATAACTGAAGGTCATTACTGCAAGTACACAAAAAAACTTATCAAAAGTGGAAGAATTGCACTATATGTGTGATAGTCTGACTTGTTGGCTGACTTTCTGAAACTTTATTTTGGTCTTTATTTGATCCAAAAGGATTATAATTTTAGAAATATAAAAAAGGCAAAAAAAACCCCCAAAAAACACTTCTATGTTTTGTGGACACCTCTTGGAGCATGTTGGCCCACTGCCTGTCATTCCTTGCCACAGTGTTATTAACATACCACATGATCTTACCCTTGTGCAGAAATATGAGCTGTTATTATTCAGCCATTCAAATTCTCCAAACTTAAGCATTTTTCCCTCAGCACATATAATAATTGCATCGGTAGTTAATTTTAGTAATCACACTTCTTTGTTTGTTTTAGACAAACAGCAGCTTTGGTAGTCTGATTAACGTGTAATATTTCTCTGAACTACCACAGGGCTAATGGAAAGTTATTGTCCTGTGTATGCTTTGAAAAATACAGGGATATTCTGGAGATATTGTAGTTTTGAGATGTACTTTAGGGTAATTTCGGTACTTGGTCCTTTAAGAAATATTAAAGAGTTGAATAATGGAAGAGAGATTATGGTTATTAAATACGCAGAGGATCTGCAAGCACTTTAGAGTACAGGATTAGAATGTAAAATGATCTTGACAAATTGGATAAATGGTCTGGAAAAATATGATGCAGTTTAAAAAGGACATATGCATTTAAAAATAACTAACTGCACAAATACAAGCTGAGGAACCAGTGATCAGAAAAAATTTCTGAATAAAGTAGATTTGATGCTTTTTTGTAAGTCACTTTCCTAACATGACTCAACAGTTCCATATTTAAATACAAACCAAGGAAAAAATCCCCACCAGAATATCAGTATATGTATGCAAAACTATCACATGCAATATATACAGTTAATCTTTCTGGTTTTCTTTCATTGGCCATTTTTTAGCTAAAGTGCTTCAACTGGTTTGAGGTGTCACATTTGAAGAAATAGATGAATCAGCTCAGAAATGCCCAAAGGAGAGTAAGGTGACCTGTCAGATCCTAGAAAAATTAATCAAATAGAAAAAAAATTGCTATTGTTTATTACAGCAATAAAGTGAGAAAATATACGTTGGATATGTAAAGAAAAGGTAGATGCAAAGGTAAAGGTAAAACCTGCTTTCCTTGTTTGACACAAGAAATGTAGTGCACTATAACAGATTTTAGTCAGATTCTAGAAGAAACTCCACACAAGTTAGTAAATACAAAGCTAAACAGATATCTGTCAGGATCAACAGCTGTTGATCCCATTTTAGGGAAGAGGGAAGGACTATATGCCCTCTGAGACTTCTCCTAAGCCCTATCATCAATGATCCTATAAATCAGATCATTACAAGTAAAAGAATATAAAAGACCAGAAAATGTTACCAAAATTATTTTCTCAGAGTGGGAAGTATATGCTTTTCAAGTGCTCTGAGAATTTAACACAAGTTAGGAGTAGCAACAAGAAAATCAAAACTTGTCTTTTGAAAGTTTTCTTTCCTAAGGAAATGCTCTGTTCCCTTTGTCTGGAGACAATAAATTCATGATTTTTTTCTCATGCTGCATTTCTACAAAATGTTTTTCAGGTACAAAAAAGGACAATCAGGCTTTCTTTCCTTTCCAGAAGCAGTAGCACTGCAGAAAATATATAGTATTTTTTGCAAATCAAGGTAATGAAAACCTGCATAAGAATTTTAGTGTTGATGTTGGGTTTCTTACTGTGTTGGGTTTCTAACTAAAACAATAGTAATGTGGATTATATGTGAGTGTGAGTGTGTGTGTGTGTGTGTGTGTGTGTGTGAAATAAGTAAATGGATTTATGACGTACATTGAGGGAGCAAGGGCACAAACTGCTCTTCATGCTCCATTTCAAACTACATATGGGTTGAATCCTTCCCATGCTTTCATCACATACGTGATTTTGGTTGGCATGTCTCAGTTTGGGAGGTATTGAAAAACAGCTGTCAGTCAATGCAGTCATCAGTCACAGCCAGCACGGCTTCATGAGGGGGAAGTCCTGTTTGTTGAACCTAATTTCTTTCTATGACAGGGTAACACATCTAACTGATCAAGGGAAGCCAGTAGATATAATAATTTTGGATTTCAGTGAAGATTTTTATGTGTCCCTCTGCATATCCCTGTGGACAAAATCTCTAGCACAAAGCTGGAAAAACACATCATGAAGTGGGTGAACAACTGGGCCACAGGTTGGGCACAAGCAGTTATAGTGAATGGGGTGACATCAGGCTGATATTTGGTCACTAGTGTGGTTCTGCAGGGCTCCATCCTTGGCCCACTTCTCTTCAATGTCTTCACAAATTATATGGACGAAGGACTCAAAGGAATACCAAGTAAGTCTGCTGATGAAACCAAGTTGGGAGGAGCTTTTGACTCCCTTAAAGGCAGGAAGGCCCTGTAGAGAGACCTCGACAAATTAGAGAGGTGAGCAATCACCAGCCATATGAAGTTTAACAAAGGCAAGTATCAGATTCAGCATCTGGGAAGGGGCAACCCTGGGTGTATGGACAGACAGGGGAATGAGATGCTGAAGATCAGGGCCAGAAAAGGGCCCTGGGGGTCCTGGTCGATGGCTAGTTGTCCATGAGTCAGCAGTGCCCTGGCAGCCAGGAGGCCAACCCTGTCCTGGGGGTACCAGGTCCAGCATCGCCAGCCGGGCCAGGGAGGGGATTGTCCTGCTCTGCTCTGCCCTGGGGTGGCCTCACCTCAAATATTGGGGCAGTCTTGGGCACCACAATATAAGGAAGATATTGAGCCATTAGAGAGTGTCCAAAGGAGGGCAATGAATGTGATGACGGGCCTTCAGGGGAAGCTGTGTGAGGAGCATCTGAGGGCATTTTGGTCTGTTCAGCTGGAAGAGATTGATGGCAGACCTCACTGTGGTTACAACTTCCTTGTCAGGGGAAGAAGAGGGGCAGGCACTGATAACTTCTCACTGGGGACTAGGACTTGAGGAAACATCATGAAGCTGAGTCAGGGGAGGTTTAGGTTGGATATCAGGAAGAGGTTTTTCACCCAGAGGGTGGTTGGGCACTGGAACAAGAGCTCCAGGGCAGTGGTCACAGCACCAAACCTGTCTGAGTTCAAGAAACATTTGAACCACACTCTCAGGCACATGGTGTGACTCTCAGAACCATAGAATAGAATAGAATATGCTGAATTGGAAGGGATCCATCAGGATTCTAGTTCAAGAAGTGTTTGGACAATGCTCTCAGGCACATGATGGGATTCTTGGGGTATCCTGTGCAAGACCAGGAGTTGGACTTGATTGTGATGGGTCCCTTCCAACTCAGTATGCTCTATGATTCCATTATTCTATGACTCAAGCTGATTGAGAATTAGTGACTTTCTCTGTGTGATTAAAGAGCTTATCAATTACTAAGTGGTCCTCACTGAGTCAGTAGTTCAGTTTCTCTAGCAGTTCACTGAGTTGATGAAATCAGTTCTCTGTGGTTTGATTTAGAGTGTGAAGCGATGCTGTCATTGACATAATTCACTATTTTGACCTCTAGAATCCTTGTTATTCTGGAACTAAGTTCTGAGTCTTTTCAGCTGAATCTACTTTTTTTAGTTTTCCCTATAAAATTAATGAAGGTTCAGAAGAAGAAAGAGGACAATTCTTTGTGCTGATAGTTTAAGCATGGCATTCAACTTCACATTCATTTTTTATTAAAATGTAACCAAAGTTGCTTATTCCAGGTCTGGTAGGGGTTTGTTTTGAATGTGTGTCTCATGTCTGGCATAAATTAAACAGCCTTTCTAAACCATTGCAGGGACTTTTGGGGTTTTAATGTAAAGTTTTAAATATCTCAGGCACAGACATGCAGAAGTAAGACCATGCATATGTTTGCATTTTTCACAAAACAAAATCTTATCTTTCAACCACTCTAATTTTAGCTCCTTTGACTTTCAAAAAAAATTGTTATTTTTCTGACTAGCCATGCAAACGATTGTAACAGATTGATCACTTTTATCTCTTGCAGGGGTCAGTAACCAGAACTCAGTCATATTCTTTTCTCATCATATCTGGCCAAAATTACAGAAACGCTGCCCCACCAGAGCTGAGCCTTCAGAGGAAGCAACAGAGAAAATCCAGATGGAAATAGCAGTGGCCAGCTATTATCGTAGCTGATGTGACATTTTTTTGATACACTAGCTGAATTAAAAAATGAGATGAGAAGGAAGAGAAGCCAAATGGAATAACCAAAATAATGTATGAATCTAGTGGTAGAGGTGGAAAATCCAATCTCCAAATTCTCGCCTGAAATTGTACCTTTCAAAGTTAAGCACATCTTAAGAAGTGCTGTACAAAAGAATTGCTTAACTGGTATTTCAGAAATTAGAGATATATACAAGTGTAGTAGGAACACAGTGTCCTCTCCTTTTTTAAAAGTTAAACACATCGAGACAGAGATAAGAAATGTCACATCAAAATGGACACTAATTAGTAGTCTTATTGGCAGTCTTACCAGAGGGGTCAAGAACAGAATTTAAAACTACTCTGAAAATAAAGTGACTGTCCAGCAAAACCTGGTATTTCAGTATCTCTGTTTGGAAGCACAAGGAAAAGTCAAAGTAATGAACATATTACAGAAGGAAAACTTCTGAAATCTGTCTTTTTGGAGAGGTCCCAATGCAAAATTCACTATTTTTAATACAAATGCTACAGTTTGTTGATCATTTTCACTTAATAAAATTGCCAATTAAAACAGTATGTTCCATTATCTTTCACAATCTTCCTTTCCTAGGCCACCAAATCAACAGTTTAAAAGGAGAAGAAGGAAATTACACTGATGACGTCTGCTAAAAAAAATAAAAAAATAAAGAGAGAAAGATAGTGTTGTGTTGTTTGTTTGGATTTTTCTTTTGATTTTGTTTTATTTTGATTTTGGCGTTTGTTTCAGTTTGTTTAAGGAGATAAAGAAAAAGCATAGAATCATAGAATGGTTTGTGTTGGAAGGGACTTTAAAGATCATCTAGTTCCAACCCTTCTGCCACAGGCAGGGACACCTTCCACTGGACCAGGTTGCTCCAAGTCCTATCCAGCCTGGATAGGAAAAATCAAACAGAACACAGAAAAATCAAACAGCTTCACTAGCAGTGTTATGCTTGCTGTAGAAATGGACATACAAATCTCGTTTACAGAAATTTCAGTCTAACTCTTTGGTTTTTTGTATCAAAAATGACAATTTTTTTAAAATATTCCCTTGTTGTTTTTTTTTTTCCCCTACATAAAGATAAAACCAAACCAATAATTTCCTTAAACAGTATGGAATGGATGTTCAACTGTCGTGGTTGTAAAAGTGCAGTGAAGTAAGTGAAGCCTCACTGATTTACACCTGCTGAAGGATTGCATTAGTATGAAAAGTCAAAGGAGTTACACATTTATCACATTCCTCCACCGTCTCATGTATCACACTGCATTTTGCTATTGCAAGGGAAGTTAGGAAAGAACGGGTGAAAGTAGATAAAAGGTTATTAGTTAATACATTCATATCTTTATAGAAGTAGCATTCAGAAGAGGAAATAAAAAACTGCCCTGTCCATGATGAAATCTGCCATACAGTACAAGAAATATCAGAGAACCCAATGTACCATATGGAAAGCTCTCTGCAAGACAGCATCTCTGTTCTACTAGAGACCAGTGTAGAGAAGAGATGGATTTTACATTTTTCATTAGTGTACAGCTTAGACAGTTGAACTCTATTATAATGTCTTCAGGAAGTATCTGATCCATTCTATTATCACTATGACAAAGAGAAAGAATTGCTTATGATTTCAGAAAGGTCACACTAAACTGATGTTCTGCCTGTATGTGCTTTAGCTATGATGGTGATAATAATAATAAAAAAAAGTTTAAAGATGAAGTTTACAGTCAGACATACTGGGGGCAGTGGGGAGAAGACTTAAAAATTAACATTTGAAAAGAAATTCTTATCTGCAAGACATTTTCTAACTTTCTTATTTTTCGTCAGCACACCTGCTGGCAGTTAGTATATTTATACATGTACATATAAACAGGGGACAAGATTCTGATAGCAGTTCCTAGAGGGTAAATGTAATGTTGTTGTAATAAAAGCACTGAAACAGACCATTATTATTAACACTTATGTATGTACTAAGATCTATCTGCCTGGCTGATCTGGGACAGGTATGAGAGAGTTCTGACCACGGTGTGAGACACGAGTGAGCTCCAATTTAAAAGGTGTGTGGTGGAGTTACTGTGTTGTTCAGTCCAAGATAATTCAGTCACCCTCCCACCAGAGCTTATTATTTTTGGCTCATAGCTCAACAGCAACTGCATGGTTTGGAGCAAGGGCAGGTCAAATTCTTGCATGTGTTACAGATAGATAATATCACATTCAATATATCCCCTCTAGTGCCTCGAAACAAAGGTGGGCTCCTTTTGTGGTAGATGCTTTGCACATGCACAGCAGATGATGATTTCGCCCTGCAGAGCTTGGTAATAACCATCTAATAATTGTTAATTCTTTTTGTCATCTTTGTAATAATATTAATCATGATGAAGATCCTAGGCTGCTGAGGTAGTTGTGTTAAGGAAAGAATGAAGGAATAATTCCAAGGAGCAAACCCAAGCACCAATGAAACTAAGGAGACAACCAGAAAAAATTTAAAATGCATAGAAATGTAGTTGCTTTAAAATGTATTCCCATGGAGTATAAAGGAATGAACTAACATCACTAGATGGGGGAAAAACAGATATAAATCCATTGGAAGAGGTGGTTTCTACAGGGCCTGAGACATTTCTCATTTTCCTGTTTAAGTGCTGAACCTTTCTCATTTTTCTGGTTAAGTTCTGAACCTCTATCCAGAGTAGGGAGTGGCAAAGAAACCACAGCATGAATGAAAGGGACACAGAAAACAATAGAAAAGTTTTCTTGGTTATTTAGATGAACTAACAAAATGAAGAAATGGAAAAGGTAACTTTGACAAGTGACATTTCAGAAGTTTTGAAGTCTGAAAATTTTTCAAAGTGACTTCTTCAGCAGAAAAACCACCTAGACAGTCATTGACCTATAATAGCCATCAGTATAAAGGCAAAAACAGAAAAAAATGAATCACAGATAAAGTAAAAAGCACTGATTCAGAACTCAGTAGATTCTTTAGCATAATTCTTCCATTTTCATTTTGCTTCTTTCATTTTCTTGTTGCAAATATAGCTCTATAAACCATAGAAATAAGCTGCATGCAATTAAAATGGCATAATAGCTGAAAGGAAAGCATTGATAATTATGTTAAAATCTATAAAATTAGAAGAGTCTAACACTGCTTAGAGTTCATGCTTTGTCATCTGTCAGCATTTGCAGCTCTATTGTAACCTAGATCTAAAGCTTCTCCTTCCTGGGCTAACTTCTCTTACAACTTATAGGTTAGTGGTGATTTTTTTTCCCCTTTCAGTTTGTGCAACATAGTTCTCGATTCTTTTAACAATTTAGGGGTCTTAAAACAGACGAAATAACATTCAGCTTTAATGAAATATTTTGTGATATATTTTTGTGAGCTTAGAGAGTCCATAGATCTGCCACGATCCATCCTGTGCTCTTTCCTTCAGTAAAACAGTTGGGGAAGCAACTTTCATCTCTATACACATCAGAGAGTTTGGAAAAGTATTGTCCCCAGTCACCATTTTAATCACAGCAATAAAAGACAAACTGCACAAAGAATCTAGAGAACTGGAACAGGCTTTATCTGTGACTGGATCCAGCAATGAATTTAAGCACAGGCTTAAGAGCTTTGCTTGGATCGGGGATTTACAGTGCAATCAAAAAACTAGTGAAATCAATAGAAAAACTGTTATTGATGTCACTAGGCATTGGATCGTGCCCTTAATGAACTAACTAGAGGCTGCAGTGCTGCATCTTAAGGGCCTAATCCAATATCTATTAAACTTAACTGAAGGGGAGACTGGATTTAGATATTATTTAACACTGTAGTTTGAGATTTTCAAAAACAGTTTAAGTGATGCTTGTCAAAAAGGATGTTAATTTCAAACAGGAGACAAATAACTACGAGCTTCTGTCTAGACATCTTAGATGCTAAAACCTGTGAATACAATGTAGTATAATCTATCAGAAAGTAATGAAAAAAGTACAAGACTAACAGAGATCCTGAATTATACACATGTTGGTGGATATTCACTTCTTTTTCATTTCTGTCAATTCACTCTGACTCCCTCTAAGGTCATAGTAAGCATTGGTCAAATATATGCACCTCCCCCCCCTCTTACTCCTTCAAAACCTTTTTCCATTTGACATGAGGAGGTAACCTATATAGTTCAGAGTCACTTATTCCACCAACACTCATAAAGCTCCAAATTCAAAGACTGAAATGCAGTGAAATGAATTAAATCTTCTGATCCTAAGGAAAGTTGCCATTTGAACAGTCATCTCAAGTCTTCTCTGTTGAGAATAATGTCTGCTTCATCCTTTTTCCTCTTCTTAGTGTCCTTATTTCAGTCCAGATTTTCAGTCCCAATTTCAGAAGACAGACTACCCCCAACTGTAGTTGAAATCCCTGAGAGTGTTTAAGAACAAAGGATGCATTTTCTTGACAACAATTTTGCATTCCATACGATGATGAAGGAAAGAAACGTCATTTAAGACATCTGCTTGAAATCTAGTCAGTAATAATAATAATTAGTAGGCTACAACCACTTCAGAATTGATCAGAATGATTCAATTCCAATTTTTCCCTTATGCATTCAAACACTTTGGTCTCATTGTTCCATTCCATTCTTCTTTCTGTTGTGAGGGCTTGAAGACTCAAACAAACAATTAAGGAAGTGGCGCATTAGAAAGGACTACTTGACATCCTGAAAAAAAACATATACATACAGAAAGAGGAAACAAGGTTTAATCTAAATAATAGTAAATGTATTTGTTGCTACTACAAATAGGCACATTTTTTCCATGTAGAATAACAACAATTGAGTGTCCTTTAAGACCTTAAGTGAATGGCAATCATTTTTCATATCCGAAGTGAATTGCTCATTTCAGTAAGTGTTTACATATTCTGGGCTTTCATTTCTGAAAATGCATCATTTTTACCATCATAAGAAGCTAATTAAGTGCACAGCTTCCTTATGGAAGTACATAAAAAAAGGGTTATGATAGAATCATTGTGTTCCTCCTTCTTAGATAGACACTTGAGAAGTTGATCCAAGTTTAGAGGAAATTCATTTCCCAAAGATGACTTCAACTGTAGAACAAAGAAATTTAAGGATGCTCAAAAAGCTCTAGAGAAGTTATTTGTATATGTTAAATCCTATCAGACCAACCCATAAAGGGTTCAAGAGATCAAGTTCATTATTTAGAACCTGAATTTGCACATGCAGATTGGGTAATTCTCTATGCATCTGACAGTATCATCTCTTTAGGCAACACATAATTTAGATGGCCTAAGGGTATAATCCACAGATTAATCATCCTCACAGACATAAAAATAGATATATACCTTTAGAAGACAGTTTGGCCCCAAGGATGAGAAAAGGGCTATTGAACATATCTAGTTTCCACATCTAGGTCATGGGTAAAGCCCAGTTAGATATCATGCCAAAGATATGAGTACTCAAGTACTGTTCAATTATTTGTTTATAATGCATTTAGATTAATGCTGAAAATGTAATTCATAAAACTAATACAGATTAGAATTGTAAGTCCCATGTTCAAGCTTTCAAAAGGAAGACTTGTGCTGCAGAGGTTCGTCTTTGCAACTCCTCAGTCCTCACACAGTCTTGCAGCTACACTTTTAAGGGCTCTCTAATTTATCATCTATAAGTGAGCTCTCAGAATCATAGTTTTGAAGGGTATGATGAGATTTTCTTCTTTTCTCTTTTTTTTTTTTTTAAGGAAAAATGAGAGTGCATGGTTTCATGAGAGAAAACAGTTCTTTTAAAAAGCAGAAATTAAACACAGATGCAGAAAGAAAAGATCATGCAAAGAACCTGAGTTTTATTATGTACTTCGGTTTCCCAAAATCTAAGTTTTGCTCTTTTTTCCTCTTTCTGTGAAGCCAACATGCATACATGTTTCTGTCAACCTTCCGCCTTCTCTGAATTTATGTTCAACCTTGGACAACCTTCATAATCATTTTTAACCTCAATAGTCATACCCACAAAAAGAAATAGTGGTGCTGCTGGTATCTCTATTAAAGAGTTTGAGCTCTTTGGACAAATGGTCATTTTATATGGAAACACCGAGTGTCATTAATGAAAAACAATTATTCTCAGTAATTTGAAAAACAAAACAAAACCCAACAGCAGCAAAAAAAATCCTCCACATCCTATTGGAAGACCTTACTGCACTGTGACAACTTTTCTTGATGTTATTGTTGAAATAGGAGGGCTAATTTAATCATATCTTTGCCATCTTCCGTAAACCACAGGCAGTACCTCTCCCTGCGGACATAGACTTAAAGAAACACAACAAAGCAGCAAAGTTTAAAAAGAATTTAGTATAGATTTTTTTTCTTGTCCAGACGTGAAAGGTCCTCTATAACCAGCTCCTTAAAAAAAAAAAAAAAAAAAAGAAAATAAAAAAAGAAAAGCTGCTGCTATTATTTTTGGCAGTGTGCTAGCACAGAACACCATGCTGGCACCACTGTCTTCAGTCACATGCACTCCTCTTTCCAAAGTCTGCCTTATTTTTATCTGGGAAGATCCTGTTTTGCTGGGTTACCTGATGAAATCTGAATAACAAACATCTGGGACAACAGGGGTATTATCTATTTCATATGATCAAGAGAGGCATACCTAACAAACACTTCTCATAATTATTCTGAAATTCATTATGGAGACAATGAACAAAAACAGCACTTTGAGTTCAGCTAAAAATTAGCTTATAGTAGGAGCTAGTACTTGCTAAAAAAAGACCACAAAGGGGGTTGACCACTTAAAAAATAATTTAATAAATTATTAAGGATAAATATCTAAAATAAGCATTATATTATATTACCTGGAAACTTGTCACTTAATTTTTCTTTTAGTATTGCTCAGCTGAATACACCAGTGTTAATGATAGAAAATTCTCTTTCATAATTCTGGATATTTGTAACAGACGTCCTACATCTCTCTGATGAAATCAAAGCTTTATTCCATTTTTATAGGTGACGTTAACCTGAAATCAATGGTTTTGGAGTTTACCTTTGAGAATCATAGCAGTGGGGATGATTTTCCCTCATCTATGCTAAAAGTGAATTCTGGGCAAGGATCATTATCTAGCTTGTCTCTGCAGTTAATGGAGAGAGGTGGAAATGGGTCACCTCTCTTAGGCACCATATTAGGATGAATCACTCTCTGGAGGTATCTAACTCCCTTCATTGATTACAGAAAGCCTTGACATGTAGCTTAGACAGGAGGCTAAAATTTTAGGCAACCTGTGTTATGGGAGATGACTCCTACATTTAGCTCTAAGTGAAATACCAGGAATCAGGTTTTAATGCCTAGATTTTTAAAGCTATTTCAGCCTAAGCATCATAAGACGCAATTCATTTAAATAGCTAAGATCCATTTTCAGAAGTAGCTTAAACACTTATATAGCTATTAACATGCATAAAGAGGCAAATAGACATCAAATGAGTATTCCAACTGTTCACATATGCCTAATTCCCATCAAAATCAATGCATAGATGGTTTTGAAAATCTCACTAGGCACATATCTATCTAAATACCTGAATACTCTGAAGAATCTAATCCTTGGTCTTTCACCAAGTAAAGAGGAACTAAAGTGAGGCTTACAAACACCTTTTCACCTGAGTAAAAATTTGTCTCTTATCTTCACAACTCAAAACCTTTTATCTTTGCAGTTCAACAGAAAGGTGACTTGCTACTCTTTGTCCCTGAAATAGTATCTCTGTGTATGCAAACAGAAATAAATCTATCATTTTTCAATCTGTTCTAAGTATATCATACTGCAAAAACTGACATCCATTCTGCTAAACAGTGTTATTTCCATTATTTTATTTTCTTCTTGCAGCACTAATTTCCAAGTGTTTTTCTCTTTCTCTCTTCTCTCATTCTCCATCTCATTTTCATCCCATGCTACAGCTTTGAATTGTAGATTATTCTTTTATCACCATGTCTCATATATCCTTTTACATTGCTCTTCTCACCTTACTTGGCTTTGCAACACCTCCCAATTTAGTTGCATCCATTAATTTAATAACTGTGCTATTGACTCTCATTTACAGATCATTAGTGAAGATAAAGTTGGACCCAGTGTTAGTCCTTAAGGCACGTCATTAGACTCTTTCCCCACAACTCAATACACCACTATTTATCATCACCTTTAATTTAAACTCCTGTAGTGACTTCTTAGCCTATGTGAATCTACCCATAAGCATCTGAAGTCAAATGAATTACAATTCTCAGACCTTGTGAAACACATCCGTTGTGCATATTCCAGCTGTAGGGTACCACAAAACCATCAGAATCCATCGTCATTCACACACACTGCACTGGCAGATGATACCAAGCATTCTCCAGCCTGTGGATGTGGAGATTTGTAGGCAGAAACAGTGAGTTTTGATCCATGCAAATAGATATGATTTGATTTGCGAGACCCTTCCAGGTTCTACGAATTACATGATACATCAGTTAATGATTTATGCACAACTCTTCTGTTGATGTTAGACTGGCTACACCCTCCCACTTTTTGTTTATAAAGGGTTTTTGTTTATTTTTTTTTCCTCATTCTTATTCCCTTTTTTCTGATGAAAGAAAAGCAGGAAATACTGAGATGCTGATAACAACTGTCAAATTCCAATAATTTTTGCACCCAGAACTGCAATATTTTTTGTATTACCACACAGTATTGCCAGGGTAGCCTTTCAGTGCTGCTTCCTCTGTAGTTTTCAGAGCACAGACAAAATGCTACATTCTCTCTTTATTGTCCATCACCCCAGGAAAGTCCTTTCTCTTTTGTACCAAATTTTCTTATGAAAAAAATGATGGGGATTAAAATGTTCCTCCAGCCAAGACATAATAATAATCGAAAAAGTAACTGTGGATTGAAACTAGCCCCTTTTTGTCACAGGCCACCCTGGGAAAGTCCCATCTGTTTCATGGATTCAGTTGACATTGTGAAAGCAAAAGTCAGATCAAAATGTTTTTTTTTTTCCTTTACACTCACTTGTCTTGTTTATCTATCTTTTTTTCTGACTTTCATTACCAGAGAATCTAAACTTGACTTTAAAAAAAAAAAAAAAAGACAGAATCATAATACTTATATTCCCAGCAATATTTTGAGATATGAGTATGGTTATTCCCATTTTAGTGTTATAATACCTAAAAAATGGTCAAGAAGCAAGTGGTATCAGTTGAACAAGGAAAGAGGACTTTTGAGTTTGAGCTTAGTTTCTCAACAGCTGGGTCAGTTTTGCTTTTATAGCTGATGGATGATTAGTAAAGCTGTTGAATGTGTTTGGCTTTGAAGCTTAATTCCCTTAAGCTTCTGGTGAGAACTGAGTTTTCATATCTCAGCAGACAACCTTGGTAATCCTTCCTTCTGTATTCTTGAGTGTAACCTGAGACATGTTTCAGTATCACCTGTAACATAAATTACACTTGCACTTAATACAGTAGTCAGGTGATGGGAGTTTTCTTTTGATACTGTGAAAACCATAAAGGTCACATTTATCCTTCTTTCTTTCTGATCTAAAAGGGAGAAAATGGTAGCAAACTCCTTCATCATTCAGTAGATGAGAAAATCTTACAATATTCTGCTGAGCAATTTAATTACTAGAGTTTTGCTACCTAAAGGTATACAGTGCAGATATGCCACGTGAATTAGGATTAAGTTCCTATCTACTTCCTACACAGTATTACATCATCAACCAGCAGGAAAGAAGCAAGAATAAATTAGTCAGTCATGGCTTGAGTGTTTGGAGACTGAAAACCAAGAGGCTCCACAACGAGGAAACCAACTGGTGAATCAGTGCCATGCTTTACCCACAGAAGAAATTAATCTGTTTATCTCTATCAACCTGATTGTTTAGCTATTTAGCAAAACTAAGAGTGTTTTATTGGCAGAAAATATTATCGGCAAATCTTGTAGTGTCCCTATCCTTATCAGTGACAAGAAGAATTCTCTTTCATAAACAGACTCTTTTTTTACTTTCCACAACATCTCTATGGATAATAGTAATTTGTATAAATAATAAGAAAAAAATAATTCAAAAAGATTTGGTCTGTGGTGAAAAATTTGTACCGATATTTGTATTTCCCCACCATACCATATAATTTTTAAATAATAATTAAAAAATACAGCTTAAGTATGTTGATTAAAATAGTTACATCCCACAGATGTGCCCCAGAGATATTTTGAATGGTGAATTATGTTTCCATTCTTCATCACAACTGTGGTTCTGTGAATGGATTATAGCTCCCACGATGTAGAGAGTTACATACCAATTTATCTGGAAAAGTGAGGACACACAAAATGCTGTATATTATTTGAGTACCACTCATAACGGAAGGGGAAGATGAACCCTCTAAAACTCCAGCATTGTTCCCAGGCCACCATGATGGTAACTGTTAAGAAGAGCTCCTACTGCTTCCTATCACTTTTGAAATCCGGCTCACAACTAAGTTTGCCCCTCTTCCTGCTGAAAATCTGCCTCATCCTGACAGATGCCAACCACATGGGAGGTTTCAATTAAAATTCAGGTATCAGTGTCAATGAATGATAAATGAGGGAATCCAACCCATGTTTGAATTCCCTCCACCTCCCATTTTCTTTAACATAATCACTGATACAGTCTTTTCAGCTTTTACTCATTTTAATTGTGCATGATTTATTTCCTTGTTTCATCAGTTCCATCTATCACAGAAAAATGAGAGTTATGAAAAGGAATCTGAAGGATGCCAAATACTGATTTTTTATTAATTTTTTCTGTGTACATGATTAATTTCTTCCTAGAACACTGGAGTGACAGTTACATGCACTATGACTCATGTTTAAAATAATGAAATGATGGCAGTATTTAAAACAATATATACACTTATTATATACCTCCCCTCCTTCATAAAGTTTACATACTGAGCAGTGAAAGGGTTAGACCTATAGACCCATTTAATGTGGCAAACTTAATTATTCTGTTCTTTTACAAAGACAGTGGCATTTAAGCCATATGATTTTAGAGTAAAGGTTTCACTTTCCCTAAGCAGTAAGACTTTTCTTAAAAAAAAAAAAAAATTAAAGGAAAGAAAAAAAGAAAAACATTTAACTTTGACATTTCATTTATAGGCATTTTAATTATCTGGATGGTTTCCTTTAAATGCTAGATGTAGGCAGTGAAAATTTGTACTTATAGAAGGAGAAACTGCTTCCAGGAGTTCCTAATTTTCATGTGTTATGAATTTTAATGCCTTATGTGGATCAGGTTTTTGCAGTCTTAGAAAAGGGAATACATTGGCCTTAAACTATTGTACAGTTGTAATAGTATTTTTAGTCTCTATTGGTTATTTGCGGGCAGGAGCTCTAGTTTGTTTATGCTTCGTTTTCCCTCTACTTCCTTTCCACAGTATCAGAAAAGCCCCAAGGCTTCAGAGAGCAGGCTACTCCTTTCCTTTTTTTTCCCCTCCCCACCTCCTAACTTTTAAAAAGACAAATACAAGTAACTATGAAATCCACTAGTCCATAGGGTCAGGAAGTTTTCGCCCACTCCTGTCAGTTTGGACTGCTATTTTTGAGATAATGAATCCCTGAACTCCCCTCTTGCAGTATCTCCCATTAATGAAGCTGAATTTTTATAGAAACTTTTTTTTTTTCCCCATCTCACGTCCCTTTTTCCCCTGTTTCATTCTGCTTCCTAGATTGTTAAGGATGTAGACTACTACTGACCCTGCAGGAAGGATTTGGAAATAATTTTATTTACTCTTAATTTGGTGCTATTTTTATTTCTTTCTTACCCTTGTCACCATTTTCCACCTTTTTTTGGGTTGACAAGTATAAATAGCAGGAGTAGCTCTAGGAACTTTAACCAGAACACTGCAATACCTGAAATCTCATCATCCCAAAACATTTAAACATAGTTCTTCTGTAAATCATAATGATGTCCTTCCTTGAGACTCAGACAGAAAAAAAAAAGAAAAAAAAAAAAAAAAAAAAAAAAAAAAAAAATGAAAAAAAAAAAAACAATAAAAACACACCAGAAAAGAAAATAAATAATAATAATAAAAAAAGATATTCTGACCATAATGCTGGTTTAAGTTACATCAGTACCTTTGTCTTGAAGAAGGAGCTATAACCACAGTTGCAAAGCATAGTACCTGAAATTAGTTATCAAACACATAACCATGAACAACCTGGTCTAGTGGTTGGCATCCCTGCCCCTAGCAGGGGAGGTGGAATTGAATCACCTTCAAGGTCCCTTCTGACCCAAACCATTCTATTATTCTGTCATAATTTAAGGCAGTTGTTTTTTTTCTTATTTTTTTACACCACAAAATCAAAACGGAATTGTATCCAAAGTGTTTATTTTTGGAAAAGGCTGAGCAGAAAAGGTTGCACTACAGTAAGACTTAGGGGTTGGTGGGTTGCTGGGTTGCTCTGACTGAAATTCAAGCTTCCATCCCAGAACTCTGAAATGGAGACACCAAACAAGAGTCTGCTGAGATAGGGAAATTTTTCCTTCCTGTGTTTTACCTACCTGACTTTTTTTTCGTCTTTAACAAATCTGGGATGGTGGGACACTGAACCCATCTGCTACTTGGAAACTCATGAAACACAAATAATTGTACATTTTACTCTCTCTGACTTTGGGGAAGAACAACAAGTACAAGTTAGCTTTCCAGACCACAAGTTGCCACAAATGTATGACATTTTTAATACTTGTCATCCTAGGTCAACAAATTAATTTTTTTTGGACAGCTCATGATTTTCCTTTCAATTTTAAGTTTTCTACAGCATACCCTGCTTCACTTTTAGCGCATGACTAACCCCTTCGACTGCAGTAACTATAAGCAGGTTTTGAATGTTATAAGCAAAAGCTGGAGTTCTCTTGCAAATAAGAAACATGCACTACTTAGCAGAACAGACATCAGTCCTTCACACACTAGCCAACTCGCAGCTTTAAATATTTCAGGAAAATATGGTTTCAATTTTGATGAAGAAAAACACAAAGATTAAATCTGGAAACAAATCTGTTCTGTCATATTATTTTTTTTTCCCAAGAACACTAAAGGTTGATGACTCCTTTTATTCCTTGCTTTTATTTTAATGCTTTCATCATATGAGTTCTATGCAACTCAGATGCAAAAAAATCCACAAACAAACAAACAAACAAAAAACCTCAAAACATAAAAAAAAACAAAACATAAAAAAATCCAAACAACAAAAACAGAAAAACAAAGCCAAACAAACCAGGAGTAGGGGCAAGTTTTACTGCTAAACCTTGTTGAAGTTCACTGAAATGAACTGCTTTATACCAACTCTGAGTCAGATATGGTGCATGGAGCAAATAATATGTTAAACAGTAAGATGAGCACTGAACTAAATGGAGCTAAGTACTTAATAAGCAGAGAGCTAATGAGTTTGTGAGTTAGCAATCTAATGAGCTGAGGTTCTCTTCTGCAAGCAGGTAATCTGTAGTTTCCAGATTGTGGCTTACCTTTAGCTAACTATTTCTAACTTCAGGTATTCTTTTCCAAAATGTGCTACTTCAAAATTGCTTCTTGCTACTTGTGTGAAAACTAGATTCTTATAAAGAATCTTTCCTGTATCCATCCACCATAACTGAAAACACAGGGAACTGCTTGGGTAGAGGAAAATTTAGCCAAAAAATTAAATAAAATCTTTTTGACCTGTATTATTTTCTTACCCTGCAATTCTTATGTCATGGTAGCAGCACAATAAGCAGTGTTAGAACTTAAACAGAGTCATTCTTCAAACTGCAATGAGCCCTAAAAAAATCAACAGACCCACCTGTGAAGTAAATTATTTGCCATGCTGGTGGAGTTTCATAATGCACTTTTACTTTCCTCATCCCCATAAAACCTTATGCTATGAAACAGAGGATGACCACACAGCTGAATGGGTTTTAAAGCACAGTGTCATGTGGTTACTTTTATAACAGTCTAACATGTTTGAAATTAGGTCTGACATCGGGGGAGAAAAAAAAAAGATTAATGGGCAAATAGGTTCCTCAGTATTTTAAACTATCCACTCTCTTTTCCAGTGTTGTCATATGCCTTTCAAATAATCTTTATCCTCATATTTATGAAATTATTTTTTCATGTAAGGTACAATTCTTCATGTTTTATTTTACGTTGTTTTATTTTGTGTTACTATTTATTTATTTTTCTTTGAGAGAGGTTTTCAACATTGAAAAATTGAGTCATAAGAATGTATAAAAAATACTATATGAACATAGGATTTTTCCTGTGTTTAGCCAACTGACCTGTTGTCCCTTCCCTTAATATCTCCTGGGCTGTTTCTCATCAGGTGTGGTAAAGCTCTAGGAGATCTCAGAGGCTTTTGTGAAATGTATGTGCATTAAAAAATTCCAACATATTACAGATAACCCCTGCATGAGCTCAATTTTTATCTCAAGAGTGACAAATGCCTTAGCAGAGAGGAACAAAAAATGTGGACTTCTCATCTTACAAAAAATAAAAAAATTAGATGAGACATGCAGGGCTGTAAGAAAAAAAAATGCATTATTCATTTCCTCTGCTAATAGAGGAATTGATCTTGATAGTCCTGTAAAAGTTGGGCCTCTGGTCATAGCTTGTCCCCACTGTAGTCAACAGAGAAAGTCTGCTTTGACAAAAGGCATCTCAGACCTTCTAAAGAAAAATCTCTAAACTAGATGAGATGATTAGGACTCTGGAGCTATCCTTCTCTGACATTTAAGGATGCCTAGGCTCCTAAAAAGCGCCAAAGTGATAAGTTTAAAAGGAAGGTTTAGCTTTCAGACAGCTGAGGCTGGATGAAATGTTAAAGGACAACCAGGCTCCAACAGTGGCCCACTCATATCTTCTACATGGGAGGTGCATCGAGGGTGCAAGAGTCTCTGTATGTCATTTAGAAGTCCTCAAAGAGAACTGAGTATGAAGATGAACAGTGCTCTAAAAAACACAGTTTATGAGGAAAGAATAAAAGATTAGGCAATCTTTGTGTTGAAGAAGTGAGTGTGTGAGCACTGCTGCATTCAGGATAATCAACTTGTTCCTGTGTTTGGAGTGGAAACTGTTAAGTTTTTGAGAAGTTGAGATAACCTCAAAAAAACCTTTGGAGAGTGAGGATTTAAAGCACTAATGTGACAGTCTGAGGATGCTACAAAGATGACTGAGGTCTGAGGATCCAGGAGATTTAACTGATCCCACATGGTAGTAGGGAAACATGCTGGATGATTTCTCAGGATTATTTATTGCCTTGTTTTCTGTGGTTCCGAGAGGACAATGTCAACACACATACTTTTAGTATGAACAGTGGTAAAGTGGTGTTGAGTTTAAAGGCAGAATCAGACTGTTGGTTTCCTAGTTTCTTAAACTTGATACATGGAAACTAAATACTTTTTAAACTGCCGTGGGGTTTTTTTTAACATAATTTTAAAAAGTGGAACAACACTGGTCTTGTTAGGAAAAAAAAGAAAAAAGAAAGAAAAAAGAAGAAAAGAAAAAAAACCCAACCAAACAAAACTATGATAGCCAGGATATGAGAGATTCACTGAGATGTCCCTGTCCTTAATGAGAAATCACAAGGAAGATTACTGCCACTGCTTGCCTATACGCTCTGACTTATCAGTTGGTCTGGGAGTTTAGGCTCCTGCGATATTGAATGAAGATTATAAGCCAGATGGGCCACAAATTCTGTCAAGCCTTCTTGGCAGCTGCTCTCATTACAAAAGCCAGCCAGCCTTTTCCAAAAATAAGAATGTGAAGCAAATTGGGCTTATAGACCCTTATAATGCAATTGCACGCAGAGATGGGGACCTGAGCGGGCAGGCAGAAATATTATTGATGGCTGCTGAAAACAGGGAATAAGATGTTATTAAGCCAAGTCAGAGATAGATATCGATAGCTAATATAAAGCCTTTATTGGTTTACAGGCTCCAGGAAAGAGGGTTCAGAGCTTCGACCCTTTGCTTTGCTTTTAATTTCACTGGAGATGCAGGGTTTATGAATAAAACATATCTTCACTCATGATTCTGATATTAGTCACTGCTTTCTGTGTCTCTCATTCTCTCAGAGCAAGCAACATGCACTAACTACATAAACTTTGAAAACACTATTTTACAGGGGTGGGGATGGATGCAAGCTGACAAAGAGAGAGTATTCTAGGAGGAAAGAAAGAAGAGGAAAAATAAGATAGAAAAGAAAGTCACTGAAGACTAGAAACCAGACAAATAGGATGAAAAGTAGAGGAACAGAACAAAGTTCTGAAAGACAAAACAAGATAAGAATTGATGAAAGAAAATGGCTGGAAGAATTCACATTGCCTTCCTCCTCTGATGAGGTATAATGGCAGAGTTGTTCCGATTCTGCTTTACATCTAGTACTCTCCAGTTGCACTTGTAGAAAACACAAGATTTTCAGCAAGAAGTATAGGGATTCCCAAAGCCATGTTGTACATAAGTTGACTCTATATCCTGTTTATTCTGGTGTGTGCATGGGCATATGTAGAATTATGAACAGTGATGTATAATGAGGTTTGGAACCTTTCATAGGCTTCTCGGACGCTCTCCAGAAAAATCTACAAAACATATCCAGAGTGTAGAATATTTCAGAGTGCTAATAAGGGTTGGGAGAGAAAATGTGTGAAAGAGAGAAAACAAAGATAACCTGTAATAAACTTTACAAACCATTAACAGCCCAAGTCAGTGGGTATATCCCTTCTGGGTAGTGCAGCAGAACCACCCCAAGATCCTGCACTCCATTGTCCTGGTTTTGGCTGGGACAGAGTAGGTTTTCTGCCTAGTAACTGGGATAGTGCTGTGTTTTGTGTTTAGTATGAGAATAATGTGTATAAGACAGTGATGTTTTAGTTGTTGCTCAGCAGTACTCACTCTAATCAAGTACTTTTCAGTTTCCTATGCTCTGCCAATGAGTGGGGACGCATGAAGCCAAGGGGCAGCATGGCCAGGAGGGTTGACCCAAATAGAACAAATGATCTTCCACAACACAGAGCATCATATCCAGTATTAAATCGGGGTAGTTGGGCAGGAGGTACCAACTACTGCTGGGGGACAGTTTAGGCAGAGGTAAATAGGTGGTGAGTTTTGTCTCGTGCTTCACTTGTTTCTCTTGGGTTTAATTCCTCTCTGTCTTTTTCTTGTCTCACTTTTCATTAAGAGATTCTATTATTATTATTACATATCTGAACCCACAAGTTTTAATTTCTTTTCCAATTATCCTCCCCATCCCGGTGTGTGGGCAGGGAGTGAGTGAATGAGTGGTACTCATTGGTACTCCATGGTACTTAGTTGCCTGCTGGGGTTAAACCTTGACACCACTATAAAATAACACGAGATTTGGTTGTAAATACTGTCAGTTATGCTATATTTTCTTCACACAGTTTGTTTTTTTCCTTTGGAAACAAATACACAGGGCCTAGTTTTTGCTGATGAATCTTTAGACCAAGACTGGATTTATACCTTGGGCTCAAATATTCAAAATGCTCCAAGGTCACCCAGTTTAGACAGACAGCATAGCTTCAATTCCCATGTCTCATCTAGCCTCATCCAGGACAGATTTACTTAGATGCATGAAAATGGAATTAAGATCCTTTTCCCACAATTTAGGCAGAACACATATGTGGTTACCATAGAGTAATAAAGTACACTTGAACTAGGGAATGCTCCTCTAAAGTGAAGAGCAAGGAAGGATGTGGCATTGACTTGTTGTTCAGAACCTACAAAAGAATGAACAACTACCGAAAAAAAAGACTGCTCCAGTAAGTTGTTCTTATCTCAACCTGTGATTTTTACCATTTTTTGCCTCCTGTTGGAGAGTGTAAGAGGAGTAGCTTGTGGTCTTTTTAGTGGGAGTACTAAATTTGGGAATAACAGTTTTGAACCACAAAATCACCAAAAAAAAAAGAAAAAAAAAAAAAGAAAAAAATGTGTTGATGAGATCTGATTTGAATAAAATACTGACAGTGGACATAAATGAGTTTGTTAGAAGAGAAATAGAAATTCTGAAATGCAGATTTTGTGGTCATACAAAATCTGCATGAAATAGTTATTCCATACTAAGTTGATTATTTGAGCCAATCTACAGCATAGTGTCAGCTATGAATTTCACCCCTGTGAAGCTAAAGATGTTCTTTTGGGTGTGGACAAATGTTTCAGAACACAGTAAGTCCCAATCAAGACTCCAACATAGAGTTAAGAGGAGTAGAGATGATAAATGTCAGAGAGAATAACTATAAGCTGATATTAGTGGTATTTCAGTGACCTAGTCACAGACAAAATAACTTTGCACACTTCTAGGATAGAAGTTGTGCAGGATTTTGTCCCTGTTTTGAATGGGTGGTTGCAAAATAAGAAATCCATAATTCCCTTCAAATCTGAAGTTTTGCTTTTTTGTTTAACTGTGATCTTTCAACATTGTTGTCATAGTTATATCCCAAGTTGTGGAGAAGTAAGAAAGAACCACTTTAGGTTTTAGGATGCTCATTTGCAAAGTGCACAGGATAAAAGCAACTGTGTCATTCAGCCTATGCTTCACAAATGAAAATAATAGCTGAAATGTATGCCAAATTGACTAAACTAATCAACCACCCTTTTGATGGGGTTATTATGCAATCACTACACTTTCTTCCAGAACATTTATGAAATCACAGACGATGCCATCCAGTTTTCATAAGTATTAGTTCAGAAAATAGACTATAATTCCACCACCTCTCTGCCTCCCTTTCTAGTGTGTTATAATTAATAATGAGCCTCAATGTTGTTTTGCTTTTCACAGCTTTAAATTCAAAACCGAGGCTGTTCTTCTGTCTTCCGTTCACTTCATAAATTTCATGGAAAGACAACTCAGGTATTAAAATAACCACTTGGGCTTCAGGCTCTACTTCCTTGTTCTTCTGTCTTCCCATTTCTGTGAGAAAGGGATGATATCACCTTACCTTTCTTCTTTTGTTTCTCTGGGCTTTCTATTATAAGTAACCTTCAGAACAAGCTATGACACTTCCTAAACAGGGACTGAAAGCAACTCGTTATCTGAATAGAAAAACTGACCATTTGAGTTGCATCTATTTTTGGTCTACTATGAAACACCAGAGGGTGAGACACCAGCATAGGTTGCCCAGAGAAATTGTGAATACCCCGTCATTGGAATTGTTCGGGGTCATGTTGGATGACACTTTGAGTAGACTGGTGAAAGGTGTCCCTGCCAATGGAAGGATTTGATCTACGCAATCCTTAAAGGTCCCTTCCAGTCAAAACTGTTCTGTGATTTTATGGTTCTACAGCAATAACAGCACCATGCAAGCAACAGTAATAATGAGCACTGCAGGAACTCCCAATGAATGTTAGACAGCTTTAGTTGAAACAAGGGAGAATTTCTCAGCTTTAGAGAATCATAGAATCAATTAAGTTGGGAAAGACCCCTGAGATCATTGAATCCATCCTTTGACCAAATGCCACCCTGTCAATTAGACCATGTACAGTCATTTCTTCAATACCTCCACGGATGGTAACTCCACCACCTCCCTGGACAGCCTATTCCAATGTCTAATCACATTCCCCCTAACGTCCAACCTAAAACTCCGCTGGTGCAGCTTGAGGTTATGTCTTCTTGTCCGGTCACTAGGTGGTCGGGAGAAGAGCCCAACCCTCCCCCCTGGCTACAACCTCCTTTCAGCTAGTTGTAGTCATAAGGTCACCCCTGAGCCTTTCCTTCTCTTGCTATATAACCCCAGCTCCCTCAGCTGCTCCTCATCACACTTGTGTACCAGATCCTTCCTCAGCTTCATTGCCCTTCTCTGGACTCTCCAGCACCTCAATGTCCTTCCTGAATTGAGGGGCCCACAACTGGAGATGTGGCCTCACCAGTGCCCAGTACAGGGCAGAATCACCTCCCTACTCCTGCTGGTCACACTATTGTTGACACAACCCATTATGTCCTTGGACTTCTTGGCCACTTGGGCACACCTGGGCTCATGTTCAGCCGCTGTCAACCAGCATCCCCAGGTCCTTACCTGCTGGGATGCTTTCCAGCCCCTCTGCCCCCAGCCTGAGAGCTGCATGGGGTTATTTTGGCCAAACTGCAAGACCTGGAACTTGGTCTTATTGAACCTCATATCACTGGCCTCAGCCCATCTACCCAGCTTCTCCAGAGTCCTCTGCAGAGCCTTCCTACTCTCAAGCAGATCAATACTCCCACCCAACTGGTTGTTGTCTGCAAATTTACTAAGGGTGGACTTGATCCCCTCATAGAGATCATTAATAAAGATATTGAACCTTGAATAAAAGTTTGACTACTACAATATGCAGAGCAGAAGTGGCCTGAAAAATGAAGATTGGTCCTATGAGTCATATAAGTGAACCATACTGCTCCAAGATCTGGACTTTGAACAGAAGGTGGTCCAGAAAGGCTTTACAGCACAGTTGCAAAGTCAAGCAGTAGCACAGCTGGTAAGATGAGAATTTAGGCTAAGAACAAATTGTGGCAACTGCCCTCTAAAACAAACAAGCAATAAAGGCAACTGACAAGACTTGGCCAATAGCATGAGCTGGATTGTGTTTTGTGCTTGTATTCAGTTACTTTAAATTAAATGCAAATGCATTAGCAAAAAAAAAAAAAAAAGAAAAAAATATTAAGAAGTGAGTACCTTCCAGTCCCACTGACACCCACCAGCTGCAAAGCTTCCCAGCATGTGGCACTGTATGCCCTCAATAGTGATACCTCTTCTTTTTCCAGCAGCAGTGACTAAATGTTTCACTACCACAGCTGCTTTTTGGCTCAGTTGCTGCTCACTGCTTGTACTTCAATTTCTCTTTTCATTTTAGATTTCAGTGGCCCCTTTTCCCATTATACTGAGTAATATATGAGCCTGAATGATGTGTGTAATGGGAAACTGATGTTATGTGTGTACTTTATTGACACAACTGACAAGAAAAGCCTTAGCCTACATCTCTAAGTAGTGTAATTTATTGTTCACTATCCCCTACTCACCCACATATAATAGTAAATGAGAGAAAAAGAAAGCAGAATTGTAATATTACTCTTTTCCCAAATACTTACAAACAAACAAACCAAAATCATTAAACCTGAAAGAAGTGTTTCTTGTCTCTTACGCTGCATGACTAGAGAGTAATGTCTAAAATTTTGCCCCCAGACAGAGAGGTGGATGAAGTCCCACTTCTTTTCATTTCTTAATCTAAGTCTCGAAATGATTATCTCTTCAGGGATTATTGTCAGCTGTTTCACTGGAGTTTTGTTTCTCTTCTCCACAAACACCGTACTTGTCCACAGAATATAGTTTTAAAATGGAATTAAATTCTATTAAATCCAATAAATTGAATGAAAAGCAGTGGCAGAGACACTGACAGCACTGTCAGGTGATCATTAACATTGTTTTAACAAGTAGGTCAAGCTGTGATAATCAACAGTATGATGTGGTGGCTTTTGAGATATGTTAAACTGTTTGTTCATTATTGTTGATCTCCATATAACCCACAGGGATGAGAAATCTCACTTTAACAAGCGTAAGACAACATCAGAATGGGGATTGGTGTCCTGTGAGCTGAACTCTATATCTCTACCCTGCAATGGTTCATTAATTGCTTCCCGGTTGCTAAGTGTCCAGGATGACAGCAGTCAGTGTTGGCACGTGGTTATACTACCTTGGCAATGAGTTTGCATATTGAAACAAGTTTTTGGTAGGGTTAAATCAGATCATCAATAGCTGTTGCAGGTAAATATAAACAGTGTCGATGCAGCAACTTCTTACAAAAATAATCTATAAAACTCTGAGCTTCCAAATTAGGATAATCTCCAAGGTGTGATATGTGTGTATACATATACATAAGAAAATCAGAATATTTTTTTGCATTTTACCCTTTCAAGCCATTTTTATTATTTTATGTTTCTTTGGGGAGTTTAGAAAACTGTTGGATTATAACTCCTTTGCTTTGCCTCCCTTCTCACCTATGTGCTTTTCCACCTTTTTATATATGATTATTAGATTCATTGGGTTTACAACCACAAAGGACCTTGTGGATAAGTAATCTGACCTGCATGAGTCCTAGCATAGGCTTTCATTGTTCCTGTACCTAGTCCTAAAACCTGTCATTGAACTAGAACACACATTGGTGAAAGGCACTTAGTTTTGATAAAGATTTCAAGATTTCAGCAGTGAGGAATCCATTCATTATAAGGGGTGAGTAGAGACACTATGCAAAGATGTCTGGGGATTTGCATTTAAAATAGGAGTAAAATCTCTTTTTCACAGCTGAAAGATTGAATTTGCTCTCCTGCTTTGGCATAATAACATTCAAACTGAATTTTCTATGTTCTTTGATTAGTAAAAAGAGTCCATAACTTCTGCATAAAAACCCAGAAAGAATACTTCCTTTGTGAAATTATTCTGCTTTCCTCAGGTTTCTTTGGGCTTCTTTTAAAATGAAGCTAGTTAGAAGACCAGAATATTTCACACATTTCCTCATTTCAAGATGCTCTTTTAAAGTTATTCTACTTTTCCAGGATGAAAATATGGTACTATTCTTTCCTTCTCCAGTTCCTTCACACTTACACAGTTTCTCTCATTGCTAGAAAGTCATTAGAAAAGATAAGAGCAAATGTTATTTGTTGAAACTGTTACTTCATAAAGGTCTTATCCTCCAAATGTTTTAATACTCAGTATTTAAAAAACATCAAATCATTCAATAAGAATAGTAATGAAAAAAGTTTCACCACTTTTGAATTAAAAAAAAAAATAAATATCTCTATTATTTTGCAATATATGTTGCCCGGGATTTATCTGGACAATGCTTCCAACAGAAACTAAATTTAGGGATTTGAAATATTGGAGTTCTTTCCTTAATCTATATAAATGAATATGAAATGTCATCAGAGCAACATAGTTGTTAATGTTTCCAATGTTGTTTCCTTTCCAATCAAAGAGAGTCTGCAAAGGTCCCTCCTTGACCATTCTTTACTGGTCTGTTTTCCAGGACCCCACAGTATTAGGATTTACCCTCATGACATGAAAAGCTCATTGGTATGACAAAGGAAATAGGCCAACACGAGTTTCACGCACTCAAAATTATGCCACTTAATAATTTCAAGTCAAAAAAAGGATAAATTTTGCTTATTATAGAGGGCTTCCCTTGTCATGAAGGACCATGGGCATTTTCTCTGTCCTGGAAATGAAAAACAAAGCATCTTAAAGCCTTTTGGGGATATAATACTCAAATCCATTTGAAGGAAAACAGAAATGTGACATTCTGATCTCTGAGACACTAAGAGCTTTATTTAAAAATCATGTACTCTAGCTCATTTTTTGAGGAAAACAGTAATGTTCTGAGGTTAGCAAAGCAATTGTACAAACTCTTAGGTGCCTTCCACTGGCACTTAACCAGTACACTCCTGCAGCCACAGCACAGACTATCTTATCAGGAGGAATGATCAGAATGGGGGGGCAGGATCTGTCGCAGGGATTGGAAAGGATGTGTTTTTCTGCACGAGTTCTGTCCCACAGCCACAGAGAGACATCAGTGCACTCACTGTACCATGATGCAGGCAGATTAAAGTGAGAGCTCAGAAAAGGAACATGAAAGAAGTGGAACTACAACTGCTGAGACACTCTGGTGACTCCACAACTTTAGTTAGTGTGGAAATCAAATAGCTTGTGACCATGTATTTTCTCTGTGTTGTCAGAGAATTGTTTAGATAACCTCCATCTGGCATTTCTTATTTTCCAGTAAATTTTTAAATTTAATTTTTTTTCTTATTACAAGTAGAGAGGTAGAGACATATACATTTAGGATAAGGAATCATTAGGATTCAGTAGGAATATATCAGTAGGATATAAGGAGTTAAAGATTTATAGAAAGATACTGAGCATAGGGTGGTTTCCATATAAACTGTTTTAGGAGAAAAATGGTTATGATGGAACTGAAGTAGGCATAGGTGAAACAAAAAACACCACAAGGACAATCTAGTGACCACAAATCAGTTCTGCTAGAAACTAAATAATGTAAAAAGGAGGCGTTTTTGCTTATAATTTTAATTTCATTCTTAACACTCATGGTTTTCCAGTTTAGGCTTCTCTCACCCTAACTTTTCCACACTGCCTACTTATAAGCATTCTTTTAAAGATATTGTTATTCTTACTATTAAAAGAGATGCACTTCTTAGTATTGAATTATTTGATGCTATTTCATTTTATTTCTCTCAGGTGCCACAAAGAATAAAATGTATAGGTGTGAAATGAGCTTGAAAACATTGGGTATGGCACAGAGGAGAATTTAACTTTGCGACAGTGTAACATGACCCATTTCAATTACATATGATTCCTAAAAACTCGCTCACCATGTTCACTCAGAAATTCAAAATTGTCATTTTCAGATGCAACTTAATTAATATGTCCTTTTATACTGAGAAAGCATCTCTCTGCCTGAAAACTCAATAGTTCATTGCAGTACACCTAGATAACACAACATTTTCTAGGTAGAAAACTAGTGGTTTGTTTGGGTTTCATTTTCCCCCCTTATCAAGGAAATGCCTTCAACTGCATTACTTAAATACTTTTTTATGATATTTGAACCAAAATAACTAAAACCCAAGCCAACACATGCACACACAATTTCTCATTGCCATAAAATAAAACATTGAATGTTTGAGGTCAACTGAAACATTTTACTAAGATCAAAATATATCATTCTGATTTAATGTTTTAATTACATTTTGTCTATTTCATGTGAAAAAATTTAAAGACACTCAGAGATGGAAATTCAAATTCTAAAATTCTAGAAATTACAAAAATTCTGGAAAAGTTATTTTATAAGTTTAGTTTCTTTTTTTTTTATTGATTTGTCTGGGAAAAAATAGTGCTTTTTTTTCATTTTGTTTTGATGCTTCACAAAAACATTTTGCCAGGTTTTGCACTCTGGAAGGTATCAGAGCATCTGACACTCATGATAAATCCACATCTCAGCTGAGAAGAAGAGCAAAGAGGTTTTGTGGGACTAAGAGCTACAGCTCCTAGAGAGTACAGTGGTAGATCATGAAACAGAAGGAATCAAGCGGATCCGTGCCACAAGGAAACATGGATGCTCATGGTTTGGATGAGTAAACACTCTGGGTACAATGCTGGCTGGCTGGATGAGCCCAGAGAGTGGTGTTGACTGGAGTTACATCCACCTGAGGCAGGTCACAGTGGTGCTCCTCAGGGCTCAGTACTGAGGCCAGACCTGTTCAGCATCATTATCAGTGATCTGGAGCTTCACTGAAGTTCTGAATATCTTCACGGAAAGGGTGGTCAGGCATTGAAACAGGCTGTCCAGGGAGGTGTTGGGATCACCATTTCTGGAAAGGTTCAGAAAACATGGAGATGTGGCACTTTAGGATATGGTTTAGTGGCGAACATGGCAGATCTTAAATATCTTTTTGAAACTAAATGAATCTATGATTCTCTAGTTTTATATTGTTTTAAGTTTGAACTTGGTAAAACTAATTGAACATTTAATGTTTATATTTACTATTCAAATTTACTTGTAATGTTTTAAGGTAATTTCACGACTTTGAGAATTTTAAAAGTATGATGTTTTAGTGATCATGATTTTATTCCTGCTCCTATTTTTTTCCTTAGTATCTTTCAGCTTTCGTAATTCAACAAGATAAACCCAGTTTCACTTCTGACCTGCTGATCTGTCAGTATATGAAAACTATTCTTTGTTTCTCTTCTCTTTTTATCACAATGGTTGTTTCTTTGTCAGGGTAATGGAGACAGACATTTCACAAATCTCAGTCTCTTACCCATACCATTTTATGATGTTACTATCTTTTTGGTTCATTTCAGATGTCTTTTAAAAGCTTTTACTAGGCTTCATCTTGGGCTTTGAGCTGCTTAAATTATGTATCCTTTACTAAACAGAGAGTGTAGAGTGTAACATGCATTCCTCTTAAACTTTGTGACCAAATCTTAGATACTGTCTTGCTGTTATCCCTCTGTCTTCAGGAGGATCATTCTGTGTTTGGTTTGTTGGGGTTTTTTTTCTTTCTTTTTGTATCAGCACAAGGCTCTGGATTCATCATTATATCACTCAGGAAAATCTGAAGGCCTTGCAAGCAGTCCTCACTCACAGTGCACAGTAATGGCCATCATCTTTTTTAAATTAAAAAAAAAAAAAAAAAAGAAGCCCCCTGCCCCCCTAAAAAACCCTCGAAATCTCGCAAACCCTAAACAATCAAAAAAACAAAAAAAAAGAACCAAAAAAATCCCATCATAGGATCAACCTACAAATAAGTGTGGAACTTTCTTGTGTGGAACTCATTTTTCTCAGCTGAGGTGAACCTGGTAGATGTCTCTGTGGTAAGTGGTGTAGCTGTTCTCTGTACTTTCATCCAGGTATGGAATCTGTGGCACACAGATAAATTTCTAGATCTTCTGCTTTCATATCTATTTTGTTTACTGGTAAACCAACTGAGAACCTTGTCCTACTGATAATTTTATTCAAAGGACTTACTTTCACAAGAACTTTTAAATGGGAGCCTTACCCAGGAAAAGTAGGTGAGAAAATGTGAAGTGATCTTGTATGTGTTTTCATCCAAGGAAAAGCAATATTGCAGAGCTGACCAAGACCTTTTCTGACATTAGAGTAGTGCAGTGATACCTCTGTGACAAGTCTCTGGGATATTACCAGCTACATCCATCCTTGTAAGTGAAAAACACTTGGGATTCTTCTCGGGCACTGGAAGCAGCAGGATGAGCCTGACCTGTATTGGCTTAACTTGCTTATCCTCTGAAACAAAGTAATTGCATGTGAACTACCCATTAGAAATCATCTCTGGATTAAGCTAACTCCTTATCCATGCCTAAGAATTGATTCAAGGAGTTCTAGATGACTTAGGTCAAAAATACGTCACAGGCAGGTCTAAGTATATAATGCTGTAGCTGATCAGGTTCCTGTGCCCAGATATATTCCCTGGCACTAAACAAGTTCAATTTATTTGTACAGATATTGCTACAGGATCCTTGATAAAAATATGGATTTAATAATATAGTGTGATTCACAAACGCATCATGACTTTCAGCCTAGATACTTCTGAAGACATTTACTAAGCAAGAATAAAACACCATTTCTAGAGTAAAATTCCTTTTAAGGCCCTGCATATCTGTAGATACATTTAAGAACAGAATTTAATCTCCTGTAGCTGAGGATAAATACGTTGCTCCAATGCAGTCGATTCTCAGGTAAAACATGTGCAGCTCCTGAAAGAAATAAAGAAAAGGAGCTGTAGCCTGCATCCAGACCAAACTCATTTTTCATGGCATGACTCTGTTTCTGTCTTGTATTAATGTCATCTCAGCTCCAGATAGTGTCAGTGTCAGTTACATCCCATTCAGTGAGCCACAAAAAGCACCTACAGCATTTTGTGCGCTCAACCTGGAGGCAATCTGCTAACACTCAAGTGCTCATTGAATGGAAAATGATGCAACAGTTGACTAGCTGGAAAAATTATACTATGCAATAAACAACGTGCTTTTCTGTTGCCTCCTCTCTGACCCATCACAGACAAGCATCCCTCAATGTATCCCTTGTGTGGGAGACTAGAGAGTTAAAAGTCAGGTAAGGTAACAGAGAATAAGAAACACTGAGGATGAATACAACAAGTTGAATAAGCCTTCTTTGGATTTAATGTGCTTGATATTCCAAAGACTGTGATTCTTCTCAGAGAGAAAACATGACTATCTCTATTTGATCCTCTTCTTTCTCAAATTGCTGGCATACTTGGGGTGTTTCTTCTAAGATTTTAAGTAGTTTTATTAATGGATTGAGAAGTACATATTTTTGGTATATTTAGAAAGAAAAAAAGTAAAATTTGCTTATTTTTACTCTAGAGGTTTTTTTTGGTTTGGTTTGGTTTTGGTTTTTTGATTTTGCTTTTTTTTGTGCTTGTACAAGTCCTCTCCTCCATAAAAAGTCCTCCTTATTTCATTTTGGAGTTCTCCAATTAAAAACAAAACAGCAATGATAAAGTCGAACAACTAAATAGTCAATCATTTTTAAATGAAAATATGGTATTTTGCATTAACTTCTCTTAATAAATTATATTCTTGCAAAATCAAGAGGATTCCTGTTACTCAGTGAGACTCATGTCTTACTATTTCACTATGATGCCACGTTCAGCATAGAAAAGACTGAACTTTGCTACTTTTTTATCAGGAAGTTACACCAGCAAAGCTACTTTTTGGCAAACTCTAATTTGCAGATATTAATAATTGCCTTGATGTAGCAAGTCCAGCTTTCAAATGCAGTTATGAGTCTTATCATTATGATATAAAAAATCATCACAGTTATTGCAGAAAGTGGCTGAAAAACAAGAGAGCACCAAAAACTGCTGCCAGCAGCTCAAAGGAGGTGATTCTGCCCCTCTACTCAGCCCTGGTGAGGCCACAGCCCTGGAGTGCTGTGTCCAGTTCTGGGCTCCTCAGTACAAGAGAGACATGGAGCTTTTGGGGCAGGTCCAGAGGGCTAAAAAGATGATTAAGAGATTGGAGTATCTCTCTTATGAGGAGAGACTGAGAGAACTGGGCCTGTTTTGCCTCAAGAAGAGAAAACCGAGGGAGGACCTCATCAGCATCTAAGGGGAGGTGTCTGAGGATGGAGCTGGCTCTGTTCTTTGGTGCCCAGCAATAGGACAAGAGGCAATGGGCAGAAACTGATGCACAGCAACTTCCACCAGAGTATGAGGAAGAACTCCTTTTCTCTGCAGTGATGGAGCATGAACGGACTACTCAGAGAGGGTGTGGAGTCTCCCTCACTGGTGTTATTCCAGAATCATCTGGACACAATTAATGTGCTCTGGGTTGGATGGCCCTTCTTGAACAGGGGGGTTAGACCAAATGATCCACAGGGGTCCCTTCCAACCTCACCCATTCTGTGACTTTGTGATTCTGTAAGCTTTAGCCAGGAGACCAAAACCAATAAAAAGTAATTTTTCTTTCTATAGTCCCATAGCTCATTATTTCCTCATCCTAGACACATTCCCTTCAGAGATGCAGCTATGAATTGTCCTTTCTCAGAAGATGTCATGAAACAGTTCAACCCTGTGTTCTGAGCTTTGACACGTTCTTTCTGTTTCCTCTCTCTTTTGCATTCAACAGAAATATGGTTCAGGTCTTTAAGACTATGCAAGAGCTTGCTTGGGTGACAGGTACAGTGAATTGTACAGATTGTAGAGGGGATTGCAGTAAACAGTGCTGCTGTTGAGCTTTGCAAATAGCAATCAGGTGTTTCAGCCCCACATGGTTTCAAAGTACCTGCCCCAAGATGGATGGTTCAATCAGCATCAGACGTGCAGTTTCTCTTCTCTTCTCTGTCAGCCATAAAAAAGTGACACTGTGGATTTCTCATGTGGAGACAGGATTTGAGGCTGGAAGCCAGCCTACAGTGCAGAGGAGTCCATGGCATATCAAAGACACTGAGCTGAAGGCAAGTGTTATCTCATGAAAATCAACTCAATTCAAGTTTCTCTCTGCCTGGAATATGCTGGAGATAAGCCTTGAAACAAGTGTCTAACTGTATATTTGAACAGTGGTCTTGCAACCTCCCAGAGGTAAGAGAAGTTTTGACCTTGGAAAGTAAACTTTGCATACACAAAGTTTTGTGACTTCACTATGGAATTGTCTGTGCTACATCCACAGTGCAAGTGTGGCATTTCTACAGCTGGGAGTTTGTGAGATAAGTGGTATTGGCAAAAAGCCACTTTCCATGAAGTAAAAGTGCTGATAAATTCCTACGTCTCTATTAAAGCTCTAACAAACTTTTGGCCAATAAGACTCTTCAGGAGACACACAGCTGAAGTGTCAGACTTTGAGTCTCTCATTCAGGCTTTAAGTCTCTCAGAGTCATAGAAAGTGACTTTGTGACAGCTGCACTTTTCCAGTCCATGTTTACCACATCCTATTTTAAGAGACAGAGAGATCAAAACAGAAAGATTGAAGTGTAGGTCCCTTTCAAATGAAATATTCCATTCTATTCTATCCTATTCTATTCTACTCCATCCCATTCCATTCCATTCCTATTCTACTTTTTCTGAAAACATAGAGAACTGGTGGTGTCTGAAGGGTTTTCAGATCCTGGATGGACTGCATCTTTCCTTGGAGGTGAGTACAGAGACCAGGGTCACAAACCTTCCAGCTTGAGTGCCACAGAAAGTTAGACAGAATTTATCTAGCCCTTCATACAAGTTTAATATACAAATGTACCTTGTATATTAAATCCTGCAGTGTACTGATGTGATTCTTTAATTACTGTGCCGGTGTTTTTCCATGTTGTTTAAGCTTAGCATCTGTGCAATGCAAGTTCTTGGCTGCTCTGTAGTTTACTGCGAGATGTATTCAAACCATCCCCAGTTGGTATCTGCTGAGCAAGACTGTTTAAACTCTTGAGACTAAAGATCCTGAAAAACTAAGGAGGAACAATCAATGAATAATTAAGAGTGATGCAGATCACACAGGACAGATCCATATTTTTCACCATAACAGAAACCAGCAGTCACATGCACTGCAGTTAAAATAATGGGCCTTAAAATAATACTGGATTTTTCACAATGTATTACTGCAGAACTCTGCTAGCAGTTAAATTTTGGCTACCACAGCAACATATTTTAGCTATATTTTAACTAGTAGACAAGTTCAATTATATGAATAAACAGTATTCTGTCTGCAGCAGAGTTTGGGGACTAAAAACCTAGATGTTGAATTGTTATAATTTTTCATAGAGTTAATTGATTCGAAGTTCAGCTCAATTGAAATTCCTACATTTTTAGTTGAATAAGTGTTAGCATGAGGTTGTGTACCTTAAATGGTTGGTAAAAGACTAAAAGAGATAGAAGAAATATGTCACATGGTATTCATAGGATTTCCTTGTTTCTGGGAACTGTGCAGCCGTTAAAAAGAAGTTTCTTATTAGAAAGAAAATAAAATGGGAACAACTGTAATATAAATCCTTTTCACCTTTAAAACTGTAAAAATATTTGCATTGTATGAATATTCATAATTAATTAGAATTCTACCTGATTTAAAGTAGTGTTAAACAGTGACTAAATTGGCAGAACCATTTTAAAGGGGTGGAAAAACCTGAATAAACAGGCTGCTCAATGACACCTGATCAATAAAGAAACTGTGATATTTTCTCTGCACATTCATGGGCTATAGTCTCAAATGCAGTCCTGTTTTTGATTTCAGTCATTAGTAAGAAAATTAACCCTAGCTACTTTTCCTCGTAATTTATACTCCCTTAACTGTTCTCCATCCAAACTACAGGAAACTCATCTTTGGAACAGATCAGTTTCTGCACCTGAAAGATTACCCAAATGAGATGATGGTAGCAGTGATCTACAGTTTATTTCACTGCTTACAGAGCTATTCTTGGCAAAAAAAGACCATGCAAATCAGGTTCTCAGAAGTGCTCCACACACCATCCCCATTGCCTTCCTCCTCCATGTCTCCAGCTCTTCCCCGCTGCTCAGAGCAACATTTGCCATGTCTCAACTTTTTAAGAGGAGCTCAGTAGCAGATAAGATCCAAGCTGCACGTTTACCACCAACAGATTCTTAGGAAAAGGTTATTTTATTTTGATCCTTGGTTGGCTCAGATCTCTTTCACCTCACTGCTGAAGGCAAAGGCGGCCTCTTACTAAAAAGCATCCAAACTTCTTGTCCCAGCAGACAAGAAGCAGAAATAAAAATGCATTTGGGCCCATTCAGCTATGTCCTTTTTTTCTTTATTTCCCCTCCCCCTCTTGAAAACCTTAATTCATCTGATATTTGACGGTAGAACCTTTCAAAACATATGATACAACTATACATGAGGGTTTTTTCTGTAGTCCCCATTAACTAAGCTGGAAATAACAGCCAAGGGACTAGTTCCATGTAACACAGCTATAAAAACATTGTTTACTCAGGGTTAAAAGTAAAAAATTAGCCTACAGCAAGTAGAAGCTGAAGATAGCTTGACATCTCTTAAGATTTTCATTTTTGTTCTAAAAAACCAATTTATAATCCAATCACAGTGTTTCACCAGCACTTCTTTCTCTAGTTTTATCATTATTTATGCCTGCCTCTCTCTCTCTCTATGCATATATATATATATATATATATATCTCCATATATATATAGTGAGATGAAATTTAATTGATTCAGGATAGAATCAATGATCTGGAAGAACAGCAGAGTAATGTTTCCCAGAAGTAGTGACACTGTAAAAAGATGGTTTTGATAGAGTTGAATATTAGTCCAGAAGTTATTTCCCTCCATTTGAGTGATCTGAAAAGATAAGACCAGATGATCTCCACAAATGTTCTTATCTGTGTCTCTCTGATTTAATTAGCACTATTTCCCCACAGTAAATGTCTACATTTTGATGACTCAGGGGAAGTTGTTCTTAAACACTGACGCTATTCCTTGAATTGTACTCAACACAAAATGAGACAGACGGGATGAGTCAAACTGGACCAATGAAGCTTCCTGTTCAGTCCAGAATTCTGTAGATAAAAAGAGCAGTCCTGGTGGTTTCAGAGAGGAAAAATATGTCAGAGGAAGTTTTGAAAAGTTTAATAGGTAGATCCTGGCTTCCACTCAGAAGCAAGAGGGTTTACATTGGGACTGGTTGGACAATCAGATTTCCAGCAAGGACAGCAGAGAAAAAATGTGTAAATTGGAGATAAAATGTACTTCTTGGTAATGAATGCATTTTAGCAGGCCCCCATGAGGTATGGAAATGCATTTATCTCCATTTTACAGATAGAAGCTGAGGAACAAAGAGAAGAAGTGACTTAGTCAAGGTCACAGAAGATCCTTACAGCAATGGTGAATTCAGCCTTTGGTGCCAGATTCCCCTCAAGTAAGGCTACCATTTGACTGAATTTCCCAGACACATTTTGAAGGAGGGGAAAAGAAAAATACAAGCAAATAAACATACAAACAAACAAACAAACAAACAAACAAAACAAAAAAAAAAAAGGACTTTGTTCTGACAGAATAATTGTTTGGAACAGGATATTGGATACCTGGAGTGCTGGCCAAAACATCACTGTGGATGCCCTAATCAATTTTATGAAACTTGCACAATACAGATGGACCTTGAAGGCACCTATCTTCAGCACACAAACCACAAGGTTGCATGCACAAGTGCTTGTAACACCAAAGGCTTTACAGATGTGCCAAGCTTTCTGTCAATCCATTTATCAAGTGTGCAGCACACACACAGGGAATGTGTTGTATCCTAGAAGCTCTTGACTCTTTGAACAACTCATTGTACCGTTTGCTTCCTCATGTGCCTTATGGCCAACGTGTCCCATTTGCTTGTTGGGGGCAAATCCATGGAATCCATACAGTAGGTTGGACCTCAGATGGACCCCACAAATTTCTTACGCAGTCTCACAGATTTGATGCATAAATCATAGATGAAACTATGAGACATTTTGTATATGTCACATGGATATTCCACTCCTTGATCCAAAATATTACTGGAAAAAATCAATGGGGGACAAAAGTAGCATTGCAATATGAATGATGACCACCTTGATTACAGGTACATCCTTTGCATGTGAACCTGCATCACAGATGTTGTAAGAGCCCAGGAGTTCATAAAAAGTTCTAATGATTTAGCTGCTGGTTTCCCCGTTCTACCCATTAAATACTCTTTTACATTCCCCATATCATAACTGCTTATGACAATCTTTTGTTGCCCGTAAATCTCACAGAGTCATTGCACTCCTGATCCCTCATTTCTGAGTTTGGTCTCATCAATTAACCTTGTGAAACGATGCCTGTATGACCAATAAGAATAAGAGGGAAGTAGAAGCTGTGAAGCACAATTACTGCTCTGTGAACAATTTGTTAGATGTGGCCTAAAATGCATGCTGGTCTGTGCACAAACACAGAGGCTACTTGATTAAAGCAAAAAGCTAATTCATATTTTGGAGGAACTTAAATAAATAAATCAGCATAACCATCTGTGCTGTGTATATCAGAGGGATCTGAGGAGACACTTCTCCAAAGCTCTTCAGGATCATTCAGTTACGAGACCTGTAAAGTTCAGTCTGACATGAACCAGGAAAGCCATAGGTAAATTTGTAATAATTGGTAAAAAGATGGGGCATTTTGCCAGCATGAAATAGTTCTGGGATTGCAGGTGCACACTGTTAAATGAGTTGCAATACCTATTGCCAATGAGGACAAATAAGCCCACAGGACCACCGTACTCTGAGTAATATCTCCCTGGGGTGCCAGTCTTCTCTTTGTCCTTTCATGCCTAAGACAGCTCTCTCACTGAGTTTACTGTAAAATGTTGCACGTACAGAAATCTGGCAAGGCAATAATTATTGGGTTAATGTGGTGATTTCCATGCTAAGGATTTCCCAAGGATTGTAAGGTCTGTATATCCTCATTAGAGATTGATTAGGCCCTGTCTCAGACATGAACAACATGGAATAAGCATGAGAACAGCAGCTCCCAGACATGTGCAGTCTCTGGTTTCTGTGGGAAACTGTATGAACTAATTCAAACTATGGAATGCATTTACAGCTATTCTAACACTAATACAGTGCAGAACTGGAAAAAAAAAAAAAAAAACCAAAAACAACAGCCCAAAAAAACCCAAACACAAAACCAAAAACACACAAGCAAACTAGACTAGATACACTAGAATAGATAAACACTAACTGAAACTTCTGTTTATCCTTGGAAGATTTTCAGCTCAGGACTAATCTCAGCATTGCTTAGTAACTGTGGTTAGGAATCTTTTGGTACAACAGTTTGCGTTTTGTGGCTTTCTGTTTCCATTTCTTTACTCATAGTTAATATGCTTACTTTTCAAAGTTAAAACTTTTCTTTGTCAAGCATATAGACTTTTGTTTGCAAGATCATTTTAAAAGTCAACATTTTTAAAGTTCACTTTGAAAGGAGACTTAGTTTGTTTCTCTTAAACAAAGAATTTTGTACAGAAAACAAAATAAAAGCAATTTGTGTTAAACATATTGATCCTGATAGGAAAGGATTTAAAATAACTGACTGAGATAAACTGATTAATTTTACTGGTTTTATGACAGCTGTAGTAAGGGCAGTATTTTTTCAGGACCATATTTTAGATTTTGACCTCTATAATTACCTTGAGCTTGGAAAAATCATGACTCCTGAAAATACCTGCGTTTGATACCTTATATTGGATGATAAAATCTAGGCAAAAGTAACTAATTTTTCTTATTATGATTAAAAAAATTGTGATCATTTTACATTGCACTTGTGATGCATAACTTGTAAATTCTTTGTCAGTTTTAGGGCCCTTTTCTCTTGACCCAGTGAGGTGAATCACATCTCTGTGGTAGCCCAAGCTGCATACTTATGACCTGAGTGTACTAAAGATGCAAGGACCTTCTGGTGTGAGGAATGTATTAATGCTTTGCCATTTAACTCAAAACCACAATTCATTTCCCCTCACAATTTGTATGAATATTTCTTAATTGCATCACCTTTTTTTTAGACATTTACCAGCAGTAGCAATAGAAAGGTCTGTTAGTCATCCAAACTTTCTGCAGCATCGTTCTGAACCATCTGAAGATCATTAATGTGCTAATCACAAAAGGAAGGAGAGGAATTTGCAGAACTTTATGGGTAGTTAATGCAAAGTTAGATCCCAGGCTGTCATTTTTAAGTAAGAGCAAAAAAAAATGCCTAATATGCATAACATCTCTTATCATACAGGGAAAATAGCATGACTAACCAGACTGGCCGTGAGCCAGTAGCGCAAAAGTATCACTCTTGGCAGGGGGATTCACTCATGCTGCATATGTGACACATCTTACTGATGGATTGTAGAAAACTACTGATACGATGTCGGAGGTGACTTGTTTCATCTCTGCTAAGGTCAAGGTTGGTTCAAGCTCCATATGGCTCAGGACCTGGACCAAAGCCCAGCAAAGTTAATATGACCATTTCCATTGACTTTGATAGGGTTTGCATCAGGCAGTGCAGATAGGAGTAGCTGCTGCAGTTCAATCAGGGAAGAAAATGGAAGTAGAAAAATGAAGGTGTAAAAATCCAAAGAAATCTCACAGGTTTCAACTGTCGTAAACTTTACCCCTCTGTTGAATGAAATGCCTTAATAGTGAATGTCTCAAATCTAGGTTAGCAGCAAATGGTTAACCATTCTGTAAACTCAGATTGTCATCAGCAATCTATTTTTATCAGAATTTTTCTTTTTTTTTCTTTCTTTTTTTTTGATCTCTTCTACAGATTTAAAAAAATAAAAGTACTGTCATATTGTGAAATATTAAACCAAATGGTGACAATTCATGACACATCCTCCATCAAGCCCAGAAATGCCAATGTGTTTCCAGTCTTACTCCAGGTTGATCTCCCTTTAATTGTTCATTTCAAAGCAGCAGGAAAGAGAAAGCTCATTCATAGTAGGTATTTAGAGGAGAGTGAGAGACTGAATGTGGACTTTTCTATTAAAATTTCCTGGAGCTTAAATGCCATTGCTTCAGAGACAAAGATGCCATACTTTTGTGTGGGTGGTAGCATATTCTCTATATAATGAGAAATGCCAAATAAAGAAGACATCCTTAACCAACTGAGAGAGCCAAGGAATCAGATGGACAATTAGTTGGCTTCATTCTCTCAGAAAATATTTAAGTGGTTGATAAACAGGGAATATAAAGAGGGAAAAAACATGTTCCAAGGTAGGGACTCGAGGGCAAGAAAAAAGAGTTTAAAGGTCAGGACTTTAATGCTACACCATGGTATTGGAATTATCTGGAAATGTTTGCAAAAAAACCCAAACAAACAAACAAACAAAAAAACCCCCGAAATCAGAGCCTCAAACAAAGCCCTACAGTGTGTTTATCAAGAGCAAACAGGCATGGAAGTGATAGAGAATGAGTCCCTCACTGTAGTGATACATGATGGGATGGGATGATGCATCAGTGGCATTATTAGAGAGAGAGGAGCACATCTCTGGAGTAGACTTGTAGAACCAAGAGACACAAGAACATGTCTGACCACAAGTAAGGAGCGGTACACCAGTGCAGAAGAGGAATCAGAAATCACAGTAAATTAATCTGAAATCTTCCTTCGTTAATACCCTCTCAAGTCCCATGTTACAATAGATAATACAACAGATTTCTAGAAAGACTTGTACAATATGCCTTTTAAATCCTTCAGAGAGGGAAATTCCTGCAGTGATTCCAGACAAACCCAGATAAAAATTCATCTGAGATTTTAACAGTACTGAGTGTCTAATGATTTTCATGTGTCCCATCGAAAATATTATTTTTACATTATTTTGTCCTGTCAGTATGAACTACTACCTTACCAATCATTCCCATGCCTGTGGTTGCATACTTTGTTGATTGCGAAGCCTGACACATTTCATTGGAAAATTCTCTATTTTCATTCATGTTTTCAATGGAAATATGTAATAGTTCTTGATTAAGGTTGCTTCACACTATCTTATGAAACAACATCAAAAACCTTACTTAAATTAAGAATCTGAACTCTATCATTCCAGAAAAATACAGTCAATGGAAGTATGGGAAATGGCTCTGAACTTTCATCTTTGCTTAAGAATGCACACATCCAGAACAGACACTGTGATAGAGGAGGAACATAGCAATTATACTTTCTTTGAGGTGCAAGAAACTTGACAGGTCTTTTGACACAATTTTTCACTTCCACAAAAACAACCAATCAACCAACGAACTCAAACCAAAACCAAATCAAGACAACAACAACAAAAAACCCCACACCCTAAACCCCAAAGATTCCTAAAGATGCCTCAGAGACAATAGAGTTTTCATTAGAGCGTGTGGTAGTTCACAAATTTCCTGGTTTTGCTCAAAACTATCTATTTATTTATGTGTTAGCTTGTAAATCAGTGGTTTTAGTCATGACTACCTGTGAGTAACCATTCATTTTCAGCTTTGTGGTTGCCATCATGGGGGTGGGGGGAATCAAATTATGACAAAAAGTTTTAGAGAAGGGTAAGATATTACATCTAGCTTCTGATAGGTGAGCTCTCCAAAATGCAAGCTCTCTCTCTAGCTGCAGTAACTACCCTGCTTCCTTTCTTCAGAGAGGAATAGGGAAGTAATTTAAATCAACAGAAAACGCAAGGTATAATTCTTCTCATTCAACATGTAGAGCAGATGGAGAAAACAAAAAACTTTTACCTACATTCAATCCAGCTGGTAACATGCCTGAGCCAAAATCTAAACACAAAGAGTTCTTAAGGGTCAACAGTGTGTCCCTCTAGCAGAAATAATACTGCACAAAATAGTGTCTGGCCCCCCTTAGTTAAGGCATCCTCTGCTACTGAAAAGAGATACTATTTGAGTGTGTCAGAAACATAATCTCTAAGGGAAGTGTTAATGTAGTACTAAGTATTTTTATGCTATTAAAGTGCTAGTCAAGTGGGAAAAGTAAACTGTGGTGCACTGAATTATCAAAGAAACTTTTCTGAAGAAGATTATGCTCTGACAGCCCCAGTGTGATAAGTATATCAAGATTTAGTGTCCATTTATTAGTTTCTCAGCACAAGAGAACCCCATGGCTGCCAAACCTGAATCATTACCCTCATTTTTCATGATATAATCAGTATGAAAGTGGTGACTACCTGGATATTTTCCTGGACATGAGGTGTTCAAACTAAGTACAGCTAGATCACCATTATTGCATCATTGACTGATTATCATTCTGATTAATGTCTCTTCTTTATTTTCATTCCCTGTACTGAAACAATACATATGTCATTGAGTAATTATGTCTAGTGCCTGGTTCTGAACTGTATCCTTGACATAGGTACCTTTGTCACTGCTACTCTAGCTTCACCCTGTTCATTGAACCTTTTCCCTCAAAAACAAATAAATTGACACCTGGTGATATTTAACCAAACTCAGAGTCAAAAACTGAGAATATTCCCCTTATTCTGTTATGCCCAGTTCCCTTATCATTAGTGCTTTCCATGACCATTGCATTCTTCTCTCAAAGGGTCTGCCCAGGGGGCTTGTGTATTGTGTTCTGTTTGGGTATATTCAAAATCTACTTCTTTCAGCTTGAATGATAGGAGCTTTGATGTGAAAGTTTGCTACATACTTTTAGGCTGACTAAATAGGCAATTCATATGGTCAACCTCTCTGCTCATGAGTTTGCCACCATTTTGAAGGTCTGAGGACAGCTTTTCCCATAGCAGCAGTCCCACTTCCTACATCTAAATGAATAGCCATAAATGGCTCAAAGGATTCTATTTTCATTTGAATCTAAATCTAAACCATTCCTGCAAATTTTAATATTATAGAGCATCCAAACCCGTTATTAAAAAGTCACATCTGCAGTTTAATGAAGCAAACGTTTTAATAGCACAGTGTTAGACCCTTACAGCATCTATCCTCCCATTGTGTCATTTGCCAATATCTCCACTGATTATGCCAGCATACATCTGTTGTCAGTCTGACCAACTAATCTCTCATAAATCACCAGAGTAGGGGAAATTAGCAAATTCTTTTGCTAGGAAGTGTAAAATACATAAATACTGCTCCCATTACATAATACCTTACTGAAAAACATCCAAGCTGGTAGAGTGACTCAGGAGACCATGAAGTTCTCCACTGTCATTCCACCCTAATCATGACAATTTCGTTTTGATCCAAAATCATGCAATTTCTACTCACTATATTGAAAAGATGACATTTCGCTGTTCAGTTAAATAACTCCAACAAAATTTGATCTACAGTTCAAATATTTCCATTTCAGAAATGTTGGTCATAAATATGATCTTCTTGGCAAAATAGCAAAAAGCTATTATGAGTTTTATCTGTCAGATGCTAAATTTCATTTACCATTTATAATCAGAGACATCCTTCCCTCTGGTTTTGTTTTAAAGGGAAGATCAATGTTGCAATAAACAACTCATGGGCATAGTCCATTGCTGGAAGTTGCTTAAGAAGGTGGAGTCACCCAAAGGTACAATCCTGGGTATCACTGTACACCTGCTTCAATAACTTAATTAAGAGAGAAGAGACTGACAAGATGAAGCAAGTGGGCTGGCAGAGTCAAGTTAAAACCTCTTCTGAAATGAATACCACCTGAAGCTAACTCATGGAGAAATTATAAGTAACAGGCAAGGCAACGGGTGATTATTTAGCAAAGTATTAAACAAGGAGATCCACTTCTTTTTGTATTTTGCAAGCTCTTTTGTACAAAGGGAAAAACAAGGAGTTCCAAAAGAGGGGTAAGAAAACAGCAACAAGAAAAAAGGATAAGAGAGAGAGAGAATCAGAGAAAATAAGTATTGCCCTGAGATTGTGTCCTATTTTAAGTTAAAAAAAAAAAAAAAGTTAAAATTCTGAAGTGATAAATATTCTTCACTGGAAAAAGACCGTCATAAAGATCAAGTCAATTCCGGGGGTTTACTGGAAGTGATTATCTCTTGCTAAAGCTAAAATACAGTGCTTTTGTCTTTAATATGCTCTCCTGGATGTTACCATAGAGAAGCTAATGGAGGTCCTGTCTGGGCCATCTAGGGATGGAAGGATTTCTGATAAATGCATCGTGCTTTCTTCGAATTATGTACAGGCAGTAATAGTGGCTCCTAGGTGACATTTTGCTGATAAACCCGTGATTTCTCCCTGTATTGGGTTTGCATGGTAAGATTTTGGTAGCAGGGAAACTTCAGGAGTGGTTTTTGTGAGAAGCTGCTGGAAACTTCCCCTATATCTAAAGGAGCCAATTCCAGCTGACTCCAGGATGGACCCACCACTGGTCAAGGCTGAGCCCCACATCTCTGCAATAAGATATATAAGAAGGGGAAAAAATAACCAGAAACTGCCCAACAGCAGCCAGCTGAGTGATGAGACTATGTGAGAGCATCAGCCCTGCAGACACCCAGGTCAGTGCAGAAGGAGGGGCAGGAGGAGCTCCAGCTGCTGGAGCTGAGATTCCCCTGCAGCTCGAGGTGGGGCAGCTGTGCCCCTGCAGCCTGGGGAGGAGCCCAGGTTGGAGCAGGTCAGTGTCCAAAGGGGGATGTGACTCTGTGGGAAGACTGTGCTGGAGCAGGCTCTGGGCAGGACCTTGGCCCTGTGGACAGAGGAGCAGGTTTGCTGGCAGGACCTGTGACCCTCTCTGTGACCCAGCCTGGTGCAACCCTTTCCTGAAGGCCTCCAGCCCTGTCGGAGAGACCCACTCTGGAGCAGTCTGTGAAGAACCCACACTGAAGCAGTTCATGGGGGACTGTCTCCCCTGGGAGGGACCCAATACTGGGGGCAGGGAAAGGAGTGTGAGGAGTCCAACACCTTTGGAGGAAGGAGCAGCAGAGACAATGTGTGATGAACTGACCACAGCCCCATTCCCCTTCCCTCTGTGTCACTGGATGGGAAGAGGTCAGGAAAATCAAGAGTGAAATCAGGCCCAGGGAAAGGGAGAGGGTGGAGGTAAGATTTTTTTTTTTCCAGATGGTTTTGTTTCTTATTATCTTACTCTGATTTGATTGGCAATAAATTAAGCTAACTTCCCCAAATCGAGTCAGTTTGACCTGTGACAGTAAACGGTGGGTGATCGCTCCCTCTCCTTACCTTGACCTACAAGTTTTTGTTATATTTTCTTTTCCCCATCCAGTTGAGGAAGGAAGTGACAGAGCAGCTTTGGAGGGCACCTGGCATCCAGCCAGGGTCGACCCACCACACCCCCTTTGTCCCTGGGTCAATTAGACCAACCTCAAATGATTTAATGGGATCCTGTAGTGTTAGCAACCTCTTCCACAGCTCGGTGCCTCAGCCTGTTATATCCGGGTAGAGTTAAAAAGCCAGCACGACCCACAAGCAGAGCTAAAGGAGCAGACTTTGCTGTGGCAGTGAGCTTTGCTCTCCGTAAGGATATTGCCTCGTCTCCCATAAAAGAAGACATGCATTGCAAATGCATGCCCTAAGAAATATTGAAACCAATACTGAATGCACTTCTGGAAACTTGATATTTTCATCACATGCCATCTAAGCTAATACACTGCACTGTTTACAGTCCTCCACTACAATATATTTTGAAATGATTACCTTGCTCTGAGTCATTTGTGTCATAATGCTCTCCATAGGTACCCATAAAATGAAAATGTAAGCCTCTTTTATTGGTGGCACTGCATCTTAATTGAAAATATTAAAGGCTATTGCTCTCCTACTGGCTTTTTTTCCTTTCTTTTTTTTTTTTTTTCCCTTCTCTCTCTCTGTTTAATTGGCTAATCATATGATTTTTTTAATGAAATAATCATGAAAGAAAATATGAAGCTAATTTAAATTCAAACTGGATTTGGCGATATTTAAGTGATTATCCCAAAGTAGCAGAGGGTGTAAGAGGCAATAAACATCTGCTACATTCATGACCATTGGCCTCACTGTTTATGAGCTCGGGAGATATTTATTTTCAAGAGGCACGCTTCTCTTTGGGTTAGATTGTATTTTTTCCCCTTGTTTTGTAGTTATTTTACCCCTTATAAAGTTTGAAAGCAGGGGGTTTTTTGGAGCTTTCTTGATCCTTCCCTTCCCTCTGCCCCCATCTCCTTTCAAATTAACCGCAGAGTGAATTTCAGATAAATGAAAAACTTTTTCCAAGAAATCTTTCAGCCAGTAGGGCTGGATTTTAGCTGTTTCTACTCTTATGAAATGTGTAGACTACTCCAGATTTATGGGCTGAAGAAGTTAATAGGAATTCTGTATTGTAGTTGGTCCATTGTCCAGCTGCCATTCAATTGTATGTGTTGTATGTAATTGCCAAGTAAGGCTGTAACCTTTTCCTTTTCTCTTTCCCTCGCATGAAATAAGGACTAAGGGCAAAGTTGAGGAACAAGTTGTAATTGAAAGTTACAGGCAGCTTTCTGGTTTTGTCTTTTTAGTGAAGGTAATAGAAGAAAAAAATAAAGCAGGCTGTGTTTTGAGATGTTTAGAAGAGAATTTAGCTATTTAGCTAAGGAGACAACAAGACAGCTGCAAGTAGAAATAACCTCCAGCAGCTGAAGCAAAACAGTGCTTGTAGGGATAGGTAATATGTAGTATTTGATCATCATGTTTACTACATGTTACTATGAATATATGAATACTTCTTCAACTCTCAAACATTATAAGACATTTTACACGTCAATGTCCTTAGAAAGGATAAAATTTACTTCAGGTGCTTCTTAGGTATTCTCCATTTGAATTAAATCTATATTACTTTTAATCAGTTTTGTATAATGGTACTGAGATGCCAATGTGACAGCAAGCTGCCAGTTAGCATACAGTGACACAGGGTGTGCTAGGATTGCAATAATTTCCAGTACTCACCTACTGGAAGTAAATATCAACAGTTTTATAATTTTAAGCGCAAGGGGTCCAAATAAACAACAGATTCAGTCTTCTACTTTCTACATATAAACACTATGGAGGATGCTGTGGTTCCTTTCTGTCAAACTCTGAAATGGTATCAGCCTGGTATCCTTTAGTTAGCTTTGCATAGAATCTCAGTCAATAATCAGTAATGATTCCATGCTTTAACTCTTTTTACATTTTGTATGAAATTTATAGTCAGGGGTACACACTGTATTAAATACACAGAATTCAGGTTTCTTAATATTTTATCCCTGAGAAGGCATTGTAACTACCAGTGCTGCAGCATAAATTTATCATGTGAAGAAAGAATCTGAAAGTGTCCAAGAAGAAGTCAAATTTCCTTTTTCTGTAGGTATGAAAATGGATGTAAAAAAGCTCTACTATGGCTTATGGTAAATTTAGCTGGGTCAATATGGATCCTATAGTAAATATTATGAACTTCTAGTCACTTGGAACAAATTTGGTGAACATTTCTGGGTCAAGACCCAGGATTTCAGGTTCCCATGATTCATGAGTTCTGTAACTTGTTGGTAACTAGAGAGGAGTTGGATACCAAGATCATAGCAGTCGAAATTTCAGTCACTGTAGAGAGCTGTATGAAGCAAGAATTTCTGAAGCAACATGAAGTCTTTGAGATTCAGGTTTATGGTTTCAGATAACTTTAAAAAAATATTCTTTTTAAATTTTTATGTTTAACTTTTTCTGTTTGCTTTTATTTTCCTTAGAAATGAGCATAAGCGTAGGGAAAAAGCTAAAAAATATTCTTAAGGTGACATTGTCATACTTTCTATGAAAATTTTACTGTTTCTCTACTCAAATTCTATTGAGTCTGAAAAACTGAAAAGCTGTTTGGTGCTGTAAATGAGAAAACCTAGAAATGAGAGTTTCATTCATTGACAATATTGAGGATGGACCAAGCAAAAAGGAAGGAGAATTGTCACAATGTGTTTCGTATTTTGCATGGAAATTTTATGGCCAAATTCCTATGTGAAAAAAAAAAATATTGAAATGCATATAATTGCTCCAGGTGAAGGAAGTGTTATTATTTGTAATTTACGGACTGGGAGAATAAAGGTAGATATCTCATTCTTTGAAGTGACAAGAGGCATTGTGGGATCCTTGCTTAAGTGTCCTGAACACAGTACAAAGTGATTTGAACTGTTCACTGAAGATTTTACTGCAGGAATGAACTCTTCTATTTATCCTCTCCAAAAATAATGTTGGAGCATGTAATTGGTGTAATTTCATTTTTCAAAGAAAGAGAAATCTAAATTGCAAAATTCACCTCCAGATTAGGTTTGTGAAGTTTTCTAGCACATGGAGAATTTAGGAAGTCAAACTGCTAATATTCTTCCCCTCTTTTGCTGACTTTCTTTCACTTTCTGTCTGTAACACTTGTTCAAAAGAATGTCAGTGCAAAGAAAATGCTATTAGATAATAACACGATAGGTTTAATAAACATTCTCACATTACGGAACACTGAGTGACAGGCTGACATTGTGAGCTGCATTTCTTAGGGAATCTGCTTATTTTCGTTGTTCTTGAACTGTTTTTTTTTTCTTTGTTTATTTGTATGTTATTATATTTTTGTAGTACAAACTTCTCAGGGCAGAATATCTTTGCATATAAGCTGAAGAGCAATTACTTTGCCCCACAAATTTCCAACAGATTGAAATAGAATGTACATGTGCAAAAGGAAAAAGAAAGATAGGGGAAAAAAAAAAAAAGACACATTTTACTTCCACTTACATGTAGCTCATGCAAACCTGAACTGCAGCTCCAGGGCACAACTCAAGATTTGATATTAAAGTGTTTCATTTGCAACCAATTATGCTCAGGATTAGATTCCACTGCTGCCTCGCTTAGCAGTACAGTACCTTGATTTCAAACAACCCGATGCAGGTTTGTTGGTTTTTTTTTTCCCTCTCCTCTCTCTTTTTCTCCCCTTTTCCTGCCCCTCAGAACCATCTCCGCCTTCATCAAAACAATTCCATTTGTACTTATGAAAGCATTACAGCCGGTAAGCAGAGAGTACAGAATAAGCTTAACCATTGTAGCCTTTTTCCCATCTGAATATCACGAATCTTGTATCTCACCATGGTGTAAGGTCTCTGATTGCATCAACCTCTCCAAATTATGCTGAAATGGAGGCCATTCAATTTGCTACAATCAGTAACTTTCGAAAGAGCCCTGCATAATTGATTTCACAGTAATATAGGCATAGGTGAATGAGTTCCTCAGCCTCGTTTATACAATGTTTTCTTTCATTCCAAAGTGCACTATTCAATAGAAATCACATTTTTTTCCCAACAGTTGGCAGGTAAAGCTTTTGGCTTATACAAAGTTGTGAGAGAGAAAGAGAGAGCAGGGGGGAAAATAGTATAGAAACATGAAAATTGAAATTAATGCCTTAGGTGAAATACCAAATGCAGACAAGCCTTGGGTGAAATGACTACTCTTTTCTGTGTATCTGATCAAGGTGGGAAATGAAGGACTCATACAGGATACAAAAACCTTTGGAAATTTAAATGCAGTCCAGAAGTATAGTTTGTCAGGGGTGGTGGAGAGTGGGGTGTGTACAGGACTTCAAAGATGAAGATTTATTCAAGGTGGAAAACATCCGGGTTCATGAGCTAACGAGACTACGGATGCCTTGTTGGTGTTGGAGTTAGGGAAACAAGGTTGGAAGCTGGGCAAATACTGTAGCCATGAACAATTAAAAGGGGCAATTGCCTTATCACCAGCACATGGCACCATCTCTGCCCTTCTCTCCCCTTGCATGGAGCCAGTCACACTGGCTATTTCTCAGGGGACCAAATTCCTCAGCTCCAAAGATCCTGCTTTATAGACCTACAGTGGAAACTTCATGAATGATGCATGTGGGCTTTCTTGAGTGCTTCCCACTGGGAAAGAAATCAGGACAACAGCAAAGAACAAATAAATAAATAAATAAACAAACGCATAAATAAATGGTTGGATGGATGGATAAAGAAATAGGTAAACCCAGGTAGCAAATGTGAGGCATTAAGGTATTGCAACATGGCCAAGAGTTTAAGCTATTGAAAGGGAAAAAAAAAAAAAGTACTCTTGAACATTTGCAATATAGAGAAAAGGTAGGAAAATTAGATAAGAGTATGAAAATTAAAAAAAAAAAAAAAAAGGTCATTTAAGTTGAAGGGAAAAAGGGAGATGTCTCTAAAACCAATCAATCCTATCTACTACAATGCTCATTTCAGATGGACCAAATCACTGTTTTGAGGTGTTTGCCATTCTACACTGACTCCAGAAGAAACCTAACTAACCGTGTCAGACATGAGTTTTGTATATCTAAATTTAAGCAAGTTTTCATGAGGTTTCACCAGGTTGATGTGTATTATACAGAAGGAAATGTGGAAGTGGTAATATCAAAGACAAACCAATGGATTAGATTGCCTTTCACCTGCATCTGTTTTATTCTTGTTCTCCCAGAGTTCAGAGATCAGCTGCAGGATTTATTGTTCTCATGAAAAGGATCTATGTAACTGGATATAGCTTTGTGTGTGTGTGTATGTGCATATGTACAAATTCCCTGCAAAACTAAAGAGTTGGTTGTGAGAAGTCCCTGTTTAGAAAGAATGCAGCTGCCCCTGTACATGAGTACTCCCTTTTCTGAAGAGTTAGAGGGTTTATGTGATTTGTGTTACAGTTTGATTATAAAACACTGTAGAAACATGTTCATTCTATTCAAATCTAAGAAGCACTAAAGTTTATGCTGCTTAAATCACTTCTAAATCTGAACTATTTGGATCTCTGAATTTTATGATAATATTAACAGAGCTTCTGGTGAAGCCATTAATTTTTTTTTGTATTGTTTAATTTTACATGAGTAAATATAATTACTCCTTTTGTCAGAAGTTCTAATACCAATTTATAATTCATGGAGTTAATTACGTTAACGAGGAGGTAATCATTTCTCAACTCTCTCCCCTGTAATTTTAAAGGATTTTGATTTTTTCCCCTCTCTCTCTCATTCTCACCTCTTCTTTTACAATTTCTCTTCCAGCCATGAAGTGGGAGCATACACAATTCATCTGTGATATAATTATTTACCATGGCAACAGTTTGTGAATGGGATTGTGAAGTTGCGAATAACTAAAAAGAAGCTTAAGTAGAACAGACTGAAAAAATTATCCTTTTCAAAACAAGTGAAGAGTCCTTTGAGGTCGGGAAAGCTTTTGTCACTCCAATATGTTAAAACAGGAGGAGTTGAAAAGGATAGTTTTGGGGCTTATTTTTCCTCCTTTGCTAAAACCCTTGCTAAAATCTGATGAGCAAATGAAGATAAGTACTTTGAATGTGTTTGTGTATGTGCAAATTTGTTTTGGTGTGTGTATGTGTGACTGACAATGAAGAACATTTGAATAGACTTGAAATGGCAAGCACTAAATCTGACATTGCCCAGCAAGAACGAGAAAAGCTTTGGAAGATCAAATATTGAAAAATGATGAAAAAAAAATAGTCATACTTGTGGTGGTTGGTTTTCTTCTTGTTATAGTCCTGAGATAAGCAGATGGTTCAAACTGACACTGCTATGCAAGACCTCTAAATTTTAGAGTCAGAGGTAGATAGAAAAAATCTATTGAAAACTAGTAGTATAATCTTCGTATTTTGCTGAAGGCTGCTACTGGCAAATCTCTCCCTACAACGCATCCTATTCAATCATGTATTGAGTATTTTAGCACTGCTGCTCTAGAATCAAAGAAATCTATTGATGTTCTTCAAAGGCACACTGAGCTGCATATGAAAAGAACAACGATAACAACAAAAACTCATCCAGATGCACCATGTTTTACAGTTTACCCACCTGGGAGTTAAGTTAGGTGCCATATTTACCCTAACTCACACACATAATGATTTAAGAATCAGAATATTTCAGAGGAATAGATAAAAAGCCATCAATACATTTCATTGAATGTTAATTAATCCAGGAAAACTTCAAAAAGTCTCCTGCCTGGTTGGTAGCATGAAGGGGGATTTTTTAATATGTTTCTCCAGCTTCCTTTAAAAGTCAGTCTTGATATACCTCCACCCTGCAGAAATGTCCCACTTTAAGTGGCAGCTAAGGTGAGCCCCAAACAATAGAGGTCTTTTCACTGACACCAGTGGAGTCAGGATCACAGCCAGTGAATGAACATGGAAAGCAGTTGCATAGAAAAATGTTTATTTCCCCTGATAATCATGAAAGATGATTTTATTTTTTTTTAATGCTGAGTAAGTATGTTATCTTAAATGATACTACTTAAAAGGATCCTTACAGAACCTTCTTGAGTTACAGAACCTTCTTGAGTTACAGAACAGAAGAAAAGGAAAAAGAGCATTGATTCCAACTGTCCTGTCTGCTCTGAAAACATCTGGAAACAATCCTGAACAACCTGAAGCAGATGAAAAACATATCTTCCCCTGGTGATAGAGCATGTGATGCTTGGTTTCCTGCAGTTTTGTGGCATGCTGTTGGGGTTTCTGACAAGAGATGAGGTCTGACTGAAGATTTTTCTGAATGTGGGACATTAATAAAATTTGAATTGATTTTCTCATGTCTCAAGAGGTGAGTTTGCATGGCTGCTTCTCCATCAGAGGGGTAAAAAAATGCATTCTCACTTCCTTTATTATCCAACTATTTTATAAAAGTTGAATAGATTCTCATAACTACATCAGGTAGTTCAAAAGATGTTATAAAGAGGTGGATGAGTAGACAGATATGCATTTATAAAAATATTATCACTTAACCTTGTTGAAATTTTTGTTGTTGTATGGGGTTTTTTTGTTTTGTTTGTTGGGTTTTTTCCTACCAACAGAATTCCTTATTTTCTCTTAAAGTGTCCCCCAAGTCTGATATACAGTTCAGGATTTGTTTAATCTATATGAGTGACAAATTCAGGGACCTGTGTTTCCTCCTTCATGGATTGGAATTAAAGTACTTATAAAATGGAAGAGGCAGTTTTCCAGCTTTCTCAGAGTAGGGCTTGATGGTCAGATTTACAACTGCATTTAGGTTCCAAAGGTGCAGGGAGGCACCTAAAAGGATTTGCAAAAATACAAAACCACTTCTGGAGAGAAAATGGAATTAGGAACCTAACTCTTCTAACTGCAGTTCTAGATCAACTTCAGATGCTTATTTTCATGTTTTGATACATTTTTAAAAGCTGCCTTCTATTTCTGTCAGTGAAATATTCTCATATTTCAGGCAATAATTCTGAGCAGGATGGACTACATTTTTTCTCTGTGTGTGTAAGAAGCACCTTTTTCATGAAACCAAAAGGTGTGTGTGTACTGTTGGGCGTATAAACTTATAAGCAAGTCCTGATATTCACTTATACTCATAGAACACACATAAAAGAAACAAAAAAATCAGTTACTACTTAAGAGTTTTCATGTTAAAAAAAAAAAAAGCCTGTTGAGGCTGAAGAAAATGTCCCGCTAACTTATTGCTTTGTGCCTCAGATTATGTTGATTTTGATAACTCACTGTTCTGTGAGTGGGAAAACTAGCTTCATTACAAAAGAAAAATGTGCACGTGTGTTCATGTTCATGAGTCTTGTACACTCACCATCAAAAAAAAGATTAGAAATTTTACAAAGCTTTCAGCAGTCTGCTGCAAAACTATCCATGGGAAGAACTGACAGCACAGTTCCAGCTGAGGAAAAGAGATACACCATTCAAATGTCATTATCAATACTGGTTTAATTGCTGTATGTATATGAGAAAAAAAAATAATCCTCTACTCTAACAGCAATGAAAACCTTTCTTTGAAAGGCCACCTCATTGGCATTTTCAAAAACAAAAGTGGAAAAACATTTGTGCATGTCTTGGGATTTCTTTCCAGTAACCAGAATATCAGACATGTTTCTTTCAAGTACCTGAAGAGTGTTTTTTCATTTCAGTTCCTAAACACATAGATTTATATTGCAAAGCAGTGAAGATTTTAGGATGGGAAGAAAAGGGGAGGTTGGTTCTTTATTTTGAAGTCAAAAAGAAAAGTAATAAGAAAGCAAATTACTGCAAGGGCACAAGACACAAGGGAATGTCTTGAGAACTATTTATGTGACGTGTGTTTCTTGTTCAGTTATGACAACTGAAATTCTGAGCTTCATCTTTTGTTCATGGACCTCAGGAAGAGGAAAAGAAGGAGATTTTGCTACTCATGGTGTTTAAGAGATAGTTACAGCCTTAATGGGCCTTTACACCAATTTGAGTTTCTTTATTTTTCTTTCTTGTGATTCTTAGAAATATTGGGACTGAGAGAAAAGTTTTCCAATATCCCTTCTTCTTAATTATTTGGAAATTCTATATATTGGGGTTAATTCTTTTATAAGCTTCTTGTGTGTATTTTATACTAAAGTAGATTTCTTTGCACGGTGGCTTCTTTATGGAGTCATTTCTCCTCCCTTTATTTCTCATTTAACTCACTTGAGTGTTATAAAGGGATCAAACCTACCTCTATGGATGTCTCTGGGACTTCAGGCTGTTCTTTAAGACCAGAATTTCCTGCTCTTCAGTGTATATTGCCCATCACTGCAAGCTTCAAAAGATACCCCACTGGAGTGTTGCCTTTACCAGCGCATTTGGAAAGCTCTAGTCAAGAAACAACGTTCATTATTTAACACTTAAACAGGCATGGATTTCATTTTCATAGGTGTTAAGTTCCAGATACTAATACTAAGTCAAATACAGTATGAGAATCATCACCAAAATGCATTAGTTTCTATCATCCTTTCCAACTCAGTTTAAGATTCAGATACTCAGGTGCCTAATCATTTGAACAACCTTGTGTTGTGATGAAGAAAATCTAATGGATATCTCCTAAACTGTCCCAGTAATTATTAGAAGTGTCTTGGGCCAAAGGTCTTCCTTTTTGAAACCATGCAAAGATGCATAACATGTGGTACCTAAGGAGTTAATCAGATATGTCTTCCTTGTGAAAAATTTTATTTTATATCATATAAGTTTAGTACATATATATAGAGAGAGAAAGAGAGATGCAGAACCCATCACCAAGTGGTAATAACATGAAATGCAATAACACACCAGGTCTTAAAGTAAAGTTTAAATCCATTTCTTTGCCTTGGTTGTTTGTGTAAGTGAATTTGACCTTCCCTTCCTGTTGTCTAAAATCTTCCTGTTACTTGTGTTGTTATAGGTTGTGGCATCTGTATAGCATTTTCCTCTTCCTTATATCATGGCAACAAGCAAGTTAACAATTGATTGGTAAGTCAAAAATGTCTTTTCTTCAGTCACAGTGGATTTTTGAAAAGTCTGTTGACACAAGATTTCTTCCTTCTCATCTTTAGAGATTACTTTTGTTAAAAACAAAACGAAAAGAAAACAGAGATTTATTTGACTCTGTTACATTAATTATTAAAGATAAAAAAAAAAAGTTTACCTTCCTTTAATTTGCAATCAGTGATGAACAATAAATCCAAGTAACCTTTCTCTTCAATAGGAAAAAAAAATAATTCAGAAGTGTAACCTGTAAATAATTATCAGGAGTTTGGCTGTACTGGCAGGGTGCAATGTACAAGATTCAATTTTAACTAGAGATTACAGCCCAGCAACCTTGTAGCCCTGAATGTCAAACAGTCATGTCACCTTCTCCTGTCAGGAAGTGTGTCAGGACTCACATAGGCAGGGTGACTTTTCACCAGAGGTAATGTATCTTATATACAAAAGAGTTGGGAAAAAAAAATGTCAGATGTTCGCTGGCCCACTCCTCCCCCTCCTCTTTCAAATGAAAACAGGCAAAGCCACTTCCCAGCAGGATATTCCCTGTTGCAACCCTTCTCCTCCAGGCCACCATAATCACAGGTAGCACTATGGCAAGTGGGATTCACTCTGCACTTCATACCAGGATGTGATGAACTAAACATTCTAGGTGATATTTTGTGGTGCCTGAATCTCATGGGTCATCTTTCCTTGTTCTTGAGTAAAATACAAAAGAAGAGGAGAGGTGAGGGGAAGAAAAAAGAACTAAAATTAAGAGAAAAAGGAAGGGAAAGGAAAGGAAATTTCAGGAAAGGAAATTTCAGGAAATTTCAGGAAAGGAAAGGAAATTTCAGGAAATTTCAGGAAATTTCAGGAAAGGAAATTCAAGGAAAGGAAATTTCAGGAAAGGAAAGGAAATTTCAGGAAAGGAAAGGAAATTTCAGGAAAGGAAATTTCAGGAAAGGAAATTTCAGAAAAGGAAAGGAGAGGGT